>NC_072733.1:166668585-167268585 GCF_026930045.1 Uloborus diversus
GATGCGTTCCAAGACACCTCGCGTAAGTCGGAATTTCGCGTTGTGGAACAAGGTATGTTTAGTAATTTTTTATAAGCATACCCATTTGTTTCAGACGTTTGTAAACACCTCTCATATTGTTTCAAACCATTTATTAACTATATATATTGCAGTATCTTTTACAAATAACCGACTTTTTCTGTATTTTAGAAATTGCGTTATTATTTGACATAAAATTCTGTAATTTAGCCAAAAATCAATGATTAATGGAGGAGAGAAACTTAAAATAAAGCAGTATGGTACTTACAGTATGTACACTACAGCATTATTATAGCACTTAACAGTATAGATATAGTAAATATATTTATAATTTAAAAAATGGAGAAGGTTTATGCAGCGCGATCAGAATGTTATCAGACTGTATTTCATCAACGTTCATATGCAAAATGAAAAAAAAAATTAAGAATCGGAGCGGTTATTTGTATCAACTAAAGCTAAGCGTTGTTTAGGCTAATACAGTGGGTGAACTTCCACTTTCAGTGATGCTAAAGGGATGAAAGTCTACTCACAAAATCAATATTTAGTGTCAACGAAGCCCATTCTAACGCTCCGCTGCTCTTTTCCGAAAAATTTCATGTTGCAAGCGAGTAATTTGTGTCCGCATTAAAAAATTCATTACTCATGAAAAATTCGCGTTATAGCCATTTCGCGTAAGTCGGATCGCGTTGTAGCGGGATCCGACTGTATTACATTTCCAATATCCATCAAATGTACTTTTGCTCGCTTTTTAACACAGCTATTAAAAACTTCAATTTCTTCCGACCGAGTTCAATCGAAGATAATAACACTAGTAAACGAAAGTTTTGTTACATGAAACATTTATAGTGTTTACGCTGATCTCAAATATCTGCTTTGATTTTCTCCATCACCCACAGTTTTTGTGTAATCATAGGTTTTAACTTATTTATTTTACCCATGTTTTCCTATAACACGTAATGATAAAAACTAATAGACTGGTAAACAAAGATTTTGTTGCATGAAATATTTATGGTTTTTTAGGGTAATTTTTGACGCTGATTTCAAATACTTAATCAGAATTTTTCCATCACCCACAGTTTTTGTGTAATCATAGGTTTTATGTGGTTTATTTTTCCCGGTGCTTTCCTGTATCACGTAATGATAAAAACTCATAGTTAATACCTAAAATTTTGCCAGAAAGACAAGAAAGGTATAAATAAATAGTCAGGTTTGCTGGTACTGCAGTGTTGACATGGTAATCAGGCTTTGTGGCACTCCATTTTTGTGGTATACGCTACGTGAATTGAATAATTTTCTGTGTTCCTAAATTTGAATGCAAACATAAAGAATTCATAGATTTCACTCTAAAGAGCATGATTTAGTATACTGAAATAGTATTGACTCTGTAATGGATATGTTTGTATTTTAATATCAAACAGATGAGATTTGGTATTAACACTTTCGAAACTAATTTAAAAGTATACTATTGCATAATTGAAACACGTTGCAAACATCTCCATATGTTTCATATTGTTACAAATTCTGTAAATAGTAATTATTGTAGTAACGTAACCTGTAAATAGTTTCCCGTAATGAATATACAACCTTTTTTCATTCGGCTAAAGTATACAACCCCCCTATTTCTTTTTTTGTTCATTGATAAAATTTGATAACGGTCTACTATTTTCCAGAAGCGTTTGGAATATTTGAGAGATTTCTTTCGATGTTTATAAAGGCGTCCCGCGTGATAAAAAGTTCAGTTTCGATTGAGAATTTGTACTGAGAGTGTATTAGCTCTGATTATTGCGAGGCATTTCGCTGTGTTGTTTTCGTATTTGGAAGTAAATACGTGTGTAACCGTTGAGTTTACGGTGTTGTGTGATGCTTGTTTAATTGCTGATGATTAATTTAGCAGTTGTTAACGATTTCTCCTGTACATAGTGTAAATAAAACTCCTGTGTTTTTATCAAGAACTGTGTCATCCTTTCAAGAAAGTTGGAAGTCTCGCCGGATCCGTTACAATATATTTCGCAATCGAAATGTATGAAACATATGGATATTTTTGTAAGTAATTTTTAGATATCATTTAATACAACCCATATCATGGGACAATTATTTCTTGCCTACAATTAAATTGAACAGATTTTATCAACTGCTAAATTTTATTAATACAATGCTGTTTTCTCCTATGCGAATGGGATAGCAATGGCAAGAAGAATTAAAAAAAAAAAAAAAAAGACTGGACCTGTTATTCTATTGGCCTTTTTATTAAATTAGGTCTTTTTAAAAATTTTGTTAATTCTTTGTAACACTAGTGCTGAATTTAAATATTTAAAGCCAGAATCTCTACGTCTTAATTACGTAATGTTAAAAAATCGCTTCTTTGGAGAGGCCCACATTCTCAAAGTAAATATATTCTTGCCGATTAGTGCTAGACACTTAAGGGGGATTTTCCTGATGCCAAATATAGAAAGAAAAGAACAATAGCTAATTTTGTTATCATTATTTTAGTGTGTTTATCATTATTTTAGTAATGCATGTGAATTTGCGCATTTCTTTCGAACTTCTGTCTTGTGTTACAAAAAATCTGTGGGTGATGGAGAAAAACTCTGCATATGTGAATTCAGCGCATCATTTTACATTAAGATCAGGTACTTTTCTCCGTGTAACAGAATTTTTTTTTTCGTAGACTAGTGTAATATATAATTATACAAAAACAGTTGACGCTTTACCCATAATTCGGTTAATGTTTCTCTTTAACACTCTGGCTGTAGAAACGGTTACTAAACTTGTTAGTGAGCCGGTAGGTTGGATATTTTGGTATGAGTTAATGTGATGATTAATGTGAAAAATTTTATGCTCGCAATCATCAATGTAAAAATTGAGTCAGCCGTTTAACTTCAAACCTTGAACCAAAAATAAAAACTTGTTAAAAATAATATAGTTACTGTGAATGTAAGTTACTTTACAAATTTATAAGTACTGTAAATAACTATCCTTCTTGTGAATTGTAAGGTGGAACACAAAGTGCTACCACCTTCTTGCGGTGGGTTCTGGATTGCATTGCAATAAAATATGATCACATTTCCAGCAAAGAGCTTTATAGTGCATATTTATTGTAAAAAATCATAACTGAGATCTAAGTAAACTATATTGCAAGTGCCAAATAAGCTAAAATTGTCGTTTTTTGTTTAATTTCACGTAAATTTGCGGCTCATGCGCGAACTAAAGACTGTAAAGGAACGTAAATATTTTGAAAGAGATCTGAAAAGACTATTAAAAGAAAACATTTAAATGGTATTAGCATAAAAAAATAACATTTAAATTTTTATAAAAATTATTGAAAATATACCATTTTTTTTTATCTTTTTACTTTCTTTTACAAAAAAGGAAGTATTGTATTCGCGAAAAAAAAATCACTCAAAATTCGGCCTTAATTTCCATTTTGCTCACCCCCGAATTAATGTTGAGTTTTTTTTTCAACCCGACCACACGCGGATAAGTGCCTAAGAATGTATAGGCACCCAAAATATCCATTTTGACATTCCCCGAGTTAATTACAACGACTTTTCTCGTGACGTCCGTATGTATGTACGTATGTATGTATGTGCGGATGTGTGTGAGTGCGTATGTATGTCGCAGAACTCAAGAACGGTATGTCCTAGAAGTTGAAATTTGGTACGTAGACTTCTAGTGGGGTCTAGTTGGGCACCTCCCCTTTTGGTTGCATTCGGGTGTTTCTAAAGGGGTCTTTTACCCCATTTTGTGGGTAAATCATTGTTCTTTCGATGCATACTCAAGTGGTGTTATAATTTGGCGGACACTTGGCGATATATCACTACTCTTTTGGTCGCCAAGTTTTGTCACCAACTTGGCGAAAAATTTGGCGATTTTTTTTTTTAAATCTGGTTTTAATTCGGCCACTGGTGGTGATATTTAGAAACTAAACTATTGAATCACATTAAAATTGCCAATAATGGGAAAATGACATTAAAATTGGAGTAAACGAAAGTCATGTGCTCATCAGCTCGTTTTTCTTGTGCGATCTGAAGACATAAATATTATTTCTTAAAATTATTTTTGCTGTAATTAGGATTGCAATACACAACTTTCTTTTGCTGTTAAAAGTTGCTTACCAAAAAGTTTCTTTTTTCAGCTCACCCTAATATGCATACTTGAAAGAACTAACTCACAAAAACTGACAAAATAATGTTATTGGGATATGCACTAAAATTGTGCTGCTAATGTGTAGAATATTTTTTTAAGGAACTGATGTGATATACCCCACCCTTGGCGACTTTTTCCTGTTGGCGCCAAGAAAGCGTCGCCAAGAAAACGATGTATGACGACATATGTCATACATCGTTCTTAGCGATGCTTTTTTAGCGCCAACAGGAAAAAATCAGATAAAAAAACATGATCAAAGCACTTCAGAACACAATATATATAAAAACAACATAAAAGCACAACAAAAAACATCACGAATATATGCTTCAAAAATGTACAGGGCCGGGGTTTTTTGTAAACATATTAAAATACAATGAAATAAATTATTGTATTAATTACAAGTCAAAATTAATGCATTAATTTTTTTTTCATCATTTCTCCGGGATACGAGCCCTCGGTCTAGCCGAGGTCTCATTACGAAAGTACTATGAGACCTCTGGCTCGCCAAGACCTCGCTCCGCTCGGTCTGTTATCCCTCCGACTGTTAATATACATTACAGTCGGAGTATGGTCACAGTTATGTATATTTTCATGGAGACACCCAAGGGTGGCTCCTTCCGTTCAGTGTACAATAATGACACAGTTTTAAGTGTGAAATATGCACCATTATTGTGCAGATTTATTAATAAAATTCAGCATTTTTAAGAGTACAACCGAAAGAACTTTCAATTGTTAACATAAAATTCAGTACCTAAAGGAGGCACGTTAATAGAATGTCTAAATAATTCGTGGCATCGATAAGAATTAACTTTTAGAACAAAATAACCGTACTATTTCTGTAAAATTAATTTACATACAGTAAAAATAAAGTTAAAAACTACAAGAAACCCTCAAGGATTTGTAAAAAAGAATTTTGGAAGTGAGAGGTTTTTCTTTGAATTCTAAAATAAAGAACTTACCTTTTTATATGGTATAAATATTCACACTCAGTCTAAAACAATACATCATATGACAATGGCACGTTACAGATACACACCACGTTGGAGTTAACTTTTAATTAACCTTCAAGTTTGAAGAAACTGGCATTTCCTAATGTTTTTACTTCAAAACAAAACTACTGAATTTAAACTAACACAAAATGAGCATTCCTGTAAGGTATATTGCACGAAACATTACCACGTATCTCTCCTGCGTGAAACCCAAACAACCCAAGTAAACAAGTTTGAACAGATCTGTAAGATTGCCTTCGGGTTGCTAAACACAGGTTAGTTTGGCCAGGGATACCATGCATAAAACATTATCGCCTCATTGACGAGAAAAATATTTTAATTTTGTGCAAAAAAATCGAATGTCGCCAAATGGGGGGGTATATCACATCTGTACCTTTTTTTGATTAAAATCATTACTAGTAATACTTTTTAAAGGTATTTAAAAAAAAAGTATTTAATTGTTTAACTTTCCTAAATTTACAGATTTTTAAAACGATAGTCGCTGCACATATTGGATTCTTAAAATTAAAATGTATTTGAAAACTTGAAGTAAAACTCTTGTTGTCACGAACATAAAATGATGTGTACTTAATTAAGCTCTACATCTGAGTTGTTGTTACCCGTTAGAGTAAATCAGTGCCTAGTCATCATTGGTGGTGTCATCATGTTAAGTGATGGCACCAATTAATTAAGAAGCGAAAATTTTTAGGTCTGGCTTAAATATCATTTTGTTTGTAAAACTAGATAAGATATAATTTTAAAAGGAATTCTTGTTCCGCATAACATGCAATTTTCGTTAATGTTTTAATTTTTCTAGGGTGGTTTTTGTTTTGTATTAAAGAAAGAATATATTTTGTTTTAAGAATCATACCATTTATCTTACATTTCATTCTTATTTATCAATACGTTTCTTAAAAAAACAAAAAACAAAAAAAAAATGTGTAGACTCATAAATGCATGGTAACCAAATATTAGTAAATAAACAGGCTGGATCATCTCGTTATTTTCCTTGCCAACCCGAAGGGTTCACTTTTGATTACCTGGGTTTCCAAGAATACATTACATTATGTCATCCTTAAACATGCAATTCATTGCTTTTTTTTGTGACAAATAGATGGCATTGAAACGTTGTTTTACACTTTGAAAACAAAACTTCACGTAAAGAAATGCTAACTGACCGGTTTATTTTAAAAATTAGGCAAGCGCCCCCCCCCCCCAAAAAAAAAATCATTATCATATTCAAAAATATTTCGAGGAAGGTTAAGTTACGTTTCTTCCAATAACAGCGTTCTGATCTTCATTTAATAATTTCACACGGTGATATAAATGTAGTCTTAAAATTTAAAATGTTGGTATTTGACAAGTTTCTGAAAAAAAAAAAAACACACAATTCAATTAGCTATTTGCAAAGTTAAAGATCTAATAAAATAAGTATTTGGAAATATATATATATTTCAATTTCTTGACATTTGTTTTTCGTTGCTGCTAGAACAAAGAAAAAACTTTTTTTGAAAAGAAATTTCTCGAAGAGAAAAAGTCCTCGAAAGTTTCGTCTTCAAAAAGCAGAGACAGCATTTCAACGCGTCAAAATATGCCACTGAAAACAATTTCCAGTGAGCGAGAATGAATCTTTTTTTTCCCGTTGGGTGGGGAGAAGTTTCTTTAATGCGTTGGATTATTCCAGTCATATTTTTAAAAGAAAGTGTCGATTCGTAGACTGCTCACTGTATCGTTCTTGCTACGTGCTAGGCATGCCCAAGAACAGTACCCAGAGAATTGGAAACTCAGACACGATTTCAGTATGAATGAAACTTTGACAGTTTTGACACATAAAATAATCGTTTAAAAATCTGGAATTGTGGTGGAATGCTGCCATCTGCTTGTCATGGAGATATAGTTTCTTATAATAATATATGGTCACGAAGTGGTAGTAACACTGACATATTTTGATCGCATATCATATTTTAATGCTTAAAATTACCTATTTTATGATTTTATGTACTAAATAAGAATAAACAGACCCAGAGTTATTTCTTGAATTAATTTTTGTAATTAGTGCGTATTAAATGCTGTCGGGTAACTTTTCCAATTGCTTACCTTCTCATTACTTTTCGGGTAAATTTAGCGCTTTTTCAGGGAGAACATGCAGTTGTTATTTGAATATTATTTGTTTTATCATTTTGATATAAATTTAAGTATTTTGTGAAATTTTTTAAAAAAAGAAAAAGAAACAGCAATTTTCTGTAATAAAACATTGGTTCTTCCGAAACTGTATTTTTGTAATAATTCTGATATTTTAAAGGGCTTTATGCTGTATGCGATTATTTATAATATATCAAGAATTATCAAAAAACAGGTTTGTTTCACTGATATTTAACTTGATTTTTTTTTTTTTTTGTTTTTTTCTTTTTTTTTAAGTCTTCAAATAAGAATGATCAGATTTTTAAAATTACTCTGTAGTTTTTCCAATATAAACCACAGAAATACAACTTTCGAGAACTCATTTCTTTCAGTAAGTTAAGATACCTTGTTCCAAGAGTATCAAATAAGAAGATTATAAGTAACGTGTTGTTGGCAGTTAAACGGTAGTTTCTGCAGAAATGAATTTTCGAGACATTTGAAGGAACGCGTTTGGGATTAATACTAGCAACAGAGAAATGTTGGAACTAGTCGGTGTTTTCGCGTTTTCTAAACGAAAATCAAATTAGCACCCTTGTACAATATAGCTAACGTACAGTACATGACAAAAAAAGAGAAATATGACACATTTTCAGTTACTGCCACTTTCCTACCCACAGTAGAATGTTCGTGCAATGCAGTAATGGAGTTTTTGATCAATTTGTATTGGTATACAATTTTGAAAACGGTCAAGAAAACAAAACTTTTGGATAAATCAATTAATAAAGATTTTAAAATTAGTGACAGTGTGCATTACATGTATTACTGCTGATCAAAAGAAGTAGATCGCGTTTCAGTGCTAAATCATATAAAAAATGATCTATTTGACTAGATTTACATAAAAATAAAACTGATACCATTAATTACATAATAGTAAACATTGCTTTAGTAGAGATAGAGATAGAGCTTTTATTGTCTAAATTATAATAAAAATTACATTAGATATTGTGAAGGTGCTATAAGTGTAAATCGATTCTATATTTTTCGTGCTATATCGTGATATTAGACGGATGATGCATCGGTTAAATATAATAGTTACTAAAAATAATATAGTTACTGTGAATGTAAGTTACTTTACAAATTTATTAGTACGTTTACAGCATTTAACAGGCCTCATCCATCAGTAACTAAAGTGTGAAATATATTTCTTAGCGGATCCTATTGTAGCAACAAGTTATACAACATGCATTAACACTAGAAAGATGGAGGGGCCTGTGTGACCCCTCACGTAGTTTGTTGTTTAATAACTCGGATAATATCTAACGGAACTTAATGGAATTTTCTGACTTTTCATTATATGACACTATTTAAATGCTTGTTTAATCATTTAATCATTCGCCTCATAGTACTTCTAATATTGATCCTTATACCTAGAAAGACGGGAGGGGCCACAGTGGCCAACTAAGCATTTTGACAATTAAAAATTTTATTTTTTTTCTTTCTCCAAATTGTTGTAGCATAAAAAAAAATTCCATTCACTCTAGTTTAACCTGTAACTTCCTCTTTATGCAGCCGATTGGATACCTAAATGCTATAAACAGTACCAACTGCTTACCATCCTAACGGTGGCCATTGCTCTTAGAAAGGAAAACAAATTCAACCTTTTGACCAGCATAGAGAGAAAAACTAAAAATAATTAAGTACTAAGTTTTTATTTAGTCATGAAAGAAGGTGTATCAGGCATGTGGACTCCCTCAGGAAGAATTTTTAAAAGAATTCACGCCAAAAATGGGTAGGGGCCACGCTGGCCCCTTCAGTCTTTCTAGGTATACAGAAAATGTCAGTCGTTCTAGTGTTAACTCGATAATCCTTGGGGTCTGTCGTACTTCGGGGGGTCTTAATAATGTATATTTTGTACAGGAAGGGATTTAAATTTGAAATAAAAGTAAACGTATATGAAATACCCTCGTGTGCAAAAATTAAGGACGAGATGGTTTTTTCAATATAATTTTGTACAAAAGCTTTCCAAATCAACACATTTAATACCTTAAGATCCCCAACACGTAAGGACATGTGTAATGTAAGCAGCATTTACTAAAAGAGAAGTCAGAGAGATAAAAAGAAACTTTATTGAAAAAGTAGTATGGAGCGCAATGCGACTGAAGGCCGAAACATCCCTGTGATGGGTGTCCAGCAAGAAACATCCGGTCTTTAGTTGGAGATATGATCTCCCTCGACTGCTAGGCAGGTTTTACAGCGTCTGCCCATGCTGAGAATCAGGGTGTCAATGAGTTGTTGAGGCATTGCTGCCCATTCTTCTTGCAGCGCCAATCGAAGCTCCCGAATCGTTACTGGTGGTAAGGTACGAGCTGCCAAGCGTCTGCCTAGAAAATCCCATACATGCTCGATGGGATTCAGATCCGGAAATCGCGCCGACCAATCCATACGTTCAATATCCTCACTCTCTAAGAGCTGTTCGGCAGCTACTGTGCGATGACATGGTGCGTTGTCGTCCATGAGAAGGAACTGCGGACTCATAACGCCTCTAAAAAGACGCACATATGGAAGAAGAATCTCGTAACAATAACGGGTCCCGTTGACTGAACCTGCGTCGCAGATGTGAAGGTCTGTACGACTACCAAGCATGATGCCTCCCCAAACGAGAACACCGCGACCTCCATACCTGTCCCTTTCAATGACGTTCGAGGGATGATTACGGCTTTCCCGCTCTCTCCAGATGAGTATGCGATGAGAATCGCTACTCAGACTGAATCTGGTCTCATCTGTAAAGAGTACTCGTCCCCATTCATTGTCTCTCCAATTCCCGTGTTCCCGGCACCACAGAGAACGCCTTCTCCGATGGGCAGGCGTTAGAGGTACACACTGTATAGGGCGTCGTGCAAACAGACCACCACCGTGCAGTCTTCTGGCCACGGTAAAAGGCGATATCGGTCGTCCAGTCGCCTGTGTCGTGTGTCTAGCGATTTCTCCCGCTGTCTGCCGCCTGTTTTTTCTGGCCTGTAAGACAATATACCGGTCATCTGCGGGTGTGGTTCCTCGTGGACGACCACTACTGAACCCCCGGATAGCTGTTCCTGTAGTTTGAAATTGTCTCTAAAGTGTTGAAACGATGCTGTGAGCAATTCCGAACTCTGCAGCCACACTTGTCACACTGCGGCCTTCCTCCAACTTCCCAATGATTCGACCTCGGGTAAAAGCATCCAGATGTCGTCTAACAGATTGATTATTTGCCATTTCTCGCTGAGGCAGCAATTCGGTGTGATTTTAACTGCTATACGGCGTGCAATCTCTTTTCCAGAAATACTGATCTTACACCGACAACATGCTTTATACTACTCAGACACTTCCCCATTACGTCTGCCTGCATATCTGCGCATGTGCTACCGTACATTACCTTACTTAATCTCCTGATTGGTCTTTCTGTCCGCTCTGCCTCTTCGTTCAGCTGATATGATAATTCTTCAACTTCGTCCTTAATTTTTGCACAACAGTGTACGTTGGTTTATCTTCTGCATGCTACTAGGTAAAACAAGATGAACCATTTCCTGTTGACCCACCTGATACTGTAGTGAAACGAATTATTGGTTCTTGCTTTCAGTTTTCTAAACTATTTTTTTCATCAAAAAGATATTTGTTTTATTTTTGCATATAAGTTTTTATATTTTGCATTACATTTTCTAAATTAATGGGTTTTCGCACATGTATTTACTGAAGATGTTTGACTCGTTAATAATTTTAGGACTAAAGACCAAGTAACCCTTTTAACTCTATAGTATTTCTCGTTATGAGTCATTTTATGTCAAGTTAACTAGGGAACCCCATCGAATTTTTTTTAATTTTGATGGAATTTTATAAAAATACAGACATGTCTTTAAAACTAACTTATGCAAATACCAAGAGAAAAAGAGGGTGTATCAAAAATGGTGGATCAGCTTTGTGAAACAAATTGCCATGTTTAGGCTAAGCTTGCAGAAAGTTTTATCACATTGCATTCCTGAACTTTTAGGAGCTTTAAGTACTTTTGGTTGTTAATACGTTCTAGTACTTATGTAAATTTGAGTTCATTAGATTTATGTAGTACGCATGTAAAATCTTAAAAAGCGTGATTTGGATATTTTTCCTGACGTTTATGATGCCATAATTTTTTCCAAAAAATAATTCAAACTCGTACTTCTTAATTATATTGTCAATTGACTTGTTTTTAGTGGGTTAAAAAGTTGCAAAGCTTAATATTAATATTGTAAAATATATTGTCATTCAAATTGACTGATAAGATACTTCACGTAAAAAATAGTCTGCTTTCAATGCATTGCAGCTCTCAAATCTGTCACTTTGAATCTTTGTCTCGTTAGTACGATTAGACGAGCAGATGCTTTCCTATCAGATTTTTTTTTGTTTTTTTGTTTTTTGTTTTTGATGATACCCTTTAAGGTACAGATTTTAAGAATGAGGTTAAAAATCTGTCTGTTGTTCACGAGAAAAGCTCATTTAACATTGAATAACGGGCATTAAGGATATTAATTGTTATAGACACTGGTTTATAGTAATTTACAACTCTTATTAGTCAGAAATAGTTTTTATTATTTCTTTTAAAGTCAGTTAAATGTGAGACAGGTAAATGTGATAGAAACAGAAAAAAAAAATTTGTCCTGAAAATATACAGATCATCTTTAATTTCTAATATTATCAGAATTCTCTAGGAGTCCACCATAAATGTCACGCATTTGTTCATTACCTCTCTCCCTTCTATTGTCACAAAGTGCCACACTTCACATTAGGCCCCCCCCTCTAGACGTCAAATGCTATGCCATATTACAATAAACATTTTGTTTAGTAAAAGTGTTTTTATTTAAAAAAAAAATGATCACATTTCTTGTTATCCTTTCCGTTCCCCGTGTCGCAAACTGTCACAATGTCGATTATTCTTCGTAAAATGTAACTTTTCTGTCACATACCTTTTACTGTAAAAACTTTAAGGAACAATTCATTTAACAATGCTTTTTAATTTCATCAAAAATATATCTATTTAAACCTTCCAAATCTTGTAATAGTATTTTTTATTTTATTATTTTTTTGGTTCACAACATGTGAATTCTCACCTCCGTGGCATGTCACACACCTTGTATGACTGTTTATGTTGCTTAATAACTTGTTTAACTAAAAGTATATACTTATTTATTTATCATTCCTTTCACAAGTGTCTCAAATACTAATTGTTCAAGTATGATTAATTTTTTAATGTTGTGTTTTAGTTCGTTTTTAGTAGGACAAGGAGTCATGTCACACAATAAATTCTCACTTCCGTTACCTAATCACAAAATGCAATTCTTCATTAACACGTGGCAACAATGGCATCAAACTTTATTTTCCATGATACAAGGGAGCCCCTTGTTTATTTTCAGTCAAAAACAAGAAGATATATTTTTGTTTAAAACCTAAATGTGGTTATTGTGTACTCTCACCTCCGTGAACTTGAACTACAGGGATGTAAATTAATGTAAAAAAAGAAGTGAACATGTTTTTATACGTTTAAAATGTGCAGATTGTAGCAACGAAGAAAAAAAATCCTTGAAAAATGTATCTATTATACCTATATTAGTGCGAAATTCCATTCAATGTCATTATTTCTGCGGTGAAAATAAACGATGGAGGGGAAATACATCAATATTAGGCATTCTATCAAAATTATAAATTGCCATTATGTTCTCAAATTTACTAAATACAATTTTAACACATATTTGAATAAAAAGGATAACTACTAATTAAGCAGTACTTTAATTAAGGGAGCTTAATGTTAGATTCCCACGAATCATTAAAATAGCTCATTGTTTGCACAATTAACAAATTTACTACTTTGATAATAAATTGACCTCGATTTTTATACAGTAACAGTTTCTTTTCTTTTTTTTTATTTCCGTGAACAAGACATTTTTCATTTATTTAAGAGTAAAATAATTGGAACTCAGCTGTAACATTGTGTATGGTTACTTCTAGTAGGTAACATTTTTATGTAAGAAAGAAAATATAAGATTACAAAAAGTTTCTAAATTGAAAAATATTTGCGTTCAAAATTTCGTTTTTTTTTTTTTTTTTTTTTTGAGAATGATCCATATCTAGATGATCCATATCTTCAAAGAAGTTAAATTAAAATACATAAAGATTTTAATAAACTATGTTTTGTCACTCGAGTAATAGTAAGAATTATACAAACGAGTCCAGGCATGAAATATATACTGCTTTATATGTTTTGCCTGACATTAATTTGTATCCGTCAAGATACAAAAGTTCTTTTAAAAACATTTTACTAACCTATTATTCTTTAAAATACTACTATTTCCACCAAAGAAATGGAAAATAACATCGAAATATGTTCTAAAACAAGAACTTTCTTTAAAAAAATGCAGAAAGCACTTTAAGCAAAAAGAAAAATGTGACTGAAAAATGGGAGATTTTCATTTAAAAATAAAACATTACTAAAACTACTTTAGTTTCTTTTATACAAAATATGAAAGTAGAGACGTTTAGAATTAGAAATAGGAAGGAAATTCAAAGGATACATGCACCGAAGTGGAATTGTTCTTGAAAAAAGGATCTCGAACGAGTACATTTTACGCTATCGATAAAGTTTGAAAAAAACTTGAACATTTTGAATATGGAATAAGTTTTTCTTGAAAACTAAACGTAAAACTGCCAGATGGGTTAAAAGTAAATTACAATAAAAATTGATATTTTGAACTAAATTGAAAATATAAATGTATATTTAATGTAAAAGCTAGGATCTTGACATCATTACTTTTGTATTTGATTTACATTATTTTTCTTTTTTTTTAAATTTATCATTTTTTTATTTAATTCAGAGAAGAATATAACTAATGTATTTTACTTAGAGTTAGAAAATTAGTTGTCTTTTAAAACTTCACATTCCATAAGTTTTTGGTTAGAAATCTCAGCATTTTAAATTTTCTATTATTTTATTAAAAAGGGTTTTAAAACAGCAAAAACAACGAATAAAATAGGGGAGGGTTGCCCAAAGCGGGTAGACCTTCGTATGCCCTCCCCACCATGTGTGTAAGCGACGATGCATACGTACGTCGTGTTTACATGAATTCCTCCGAGTTTTAATCAGCCCCAGCGAAGCAGCAGTGATGCGGCATGGCGCAACCAGGCTTAAAATAAAAAAAAAAAGTCTCGTAACTTGTGATTTGTCGAAGATTAACATATTTTTTGGATTGTCAATAATATTATGTTATTTTGACACCATCCACCTACAAACTACGATAGGCATTTCGTCTGTTTCTTTTTGAAATTTAAGGTTATAATTATTGAAATAAAAAACGTGCCTTCGGGCAAAGCGGTTATGGGATTTAAAAATACATTTATTTAAAACTTCTTGACTCGTTTGCTGACTTAGATTTGCTATTTCAATAGGATAAGTGTAGCTTTAAAAAGTTATTTTTTAGGATGGCAATTAATTAGTCTTTAATTTAATCAGTTAATTCTTTATGTTTTATAAACAAGTGTGCTGACTTTAAATAGGATAAGTACAACTCTTTTATGTATTTTTATAATAGCAGGTAGCTAGTCAACTATTTTAATCATTTATAACTTCATATTTGATTGGCAAATGTACAAAATCACAATCATTTAAGCTTACTCGCTTTGGGCTCCTTGGTAAGACAAAGCGGGTTTTTCAAATGTTTGTAAAGTATCATAATAAATAAATATTGGATTTGAAATAATACACAAATCACTTTTAATTTTGAAGTTCAAGAGCCCTGCTAGGAAATAAAATTAAATTGTTGCGATAAAAATCCAAAAATTGCAATTTTCCAGCGTTCTTCGAAAACCTACCCCCTTTAGGCCACCCTCCCTATATGTCCTCTGACGCAAGTATTTAGTCTTACCTATGACCTGTAGGCAATTATAAAATTGTCAAGTCCTTATAAAACAAAAGTCGTTGAACCGATTTATTATTTTTATTAAAAATTGCCTAATTTTAATCAATAATTTAGTCATAAAATTATAACTTATTTTGAATGGGAGCTCTAAGAGGCTCAGCTCCTGTACTTATCTTCAATTTTATGGACATTGTGCATCGTTACATAAAAGATTTTAGGCTATTTACGCATCATGAAAGTTTCTGAAGACTAAAGTTGTCCCTCAATTTTATTGATAGACTTAAGCTCTGTATAGGATTGTTAACTTAAGCCATCAACTTAAGACAGAGAACCGTTAATTCATGTCATCATTGCAGCCAGAAAAATGTTACTCAGGTCATTATTTTAAACGAAAAACCGTAATCGCAATCAAGTTATCGTAATCAAATCATCAGTATCAGTTTTCTTGCGATCGTTGCAAATCTTTTGAAAGACTGTAGATATTCAAAGCTGCCAAAATTTACATGAAAAAGACAAAGCATAATTTATTGTACAAAAGATGGTTTCGTGTACATTAAAGAATCAAAGGCATTTGTCAGAAACTTTAAACTATTTTACTCATATTTTGGGTAAGATGTATGGTATTCAAGACATTTAAAAATCATTGGCCAAGGTTTTTTAAAAGCCAATCCATATACACAATTTTAAATATTTCAAACAGGTACATAATGATAGTATGTAAGTTAGAAGCTAACTGCACTCGTGTCTTTGACATGTTTGTGGAGTCACATGTAATTTCCTACTTGATCGCTAAAAAAAAATTTCGTCTCTTTTCTTAACCTCTCCATGTATTTAATTACTTTTGTAAGTAAATTTTTGTTCAGCAAATTTTAGGTAATTTGTGCTGTGAGTTAAGACGAATCAAGATCGCATTGGGGACTACTTCCTACAGATAAGTCAGTGCGTGTATCATAATTGTAAGGAAAGCAATACTTGTTATAGAAATGATTGGTGGTCTTGTCAGCAGATTGATATTATGTTCGTATTTTAAATCTAAGTGTCCAAAGTCTTTACTTTTTGAAAAATTCCACAATAAGAAAGTGAAATTCCTGATTATATCTGGATTTCCAGCGTCAAAAGCAGTGAGAAGCAAAGGGATTTAAAATGACATACATTCATCTGCATGCATAAAACGTGTGCTATGTCCAAACCCCCTTCTTCTTTTAATTTTATAATCTTTTATTAAAAAATTTTTCTAAATGTGTATAGTTTTGTCTGCTAGGACAACTATAACAATTTTTAGTCACTAAGCAAACGTGTGTTTTCCCTACCATTGGTTATTGTTTGTTACCATTTGTACTTCAGGATAGCATTTAGTGAAAAAAACAAAGATTATTGTTTTGTAATTTTATCTTCTCTTTCGTGTTTTCCCGCATTATCGTGTAAACATGCAAATATATGTCAGTATTCCATATGCTCTGGCCTGCAAGATTCATCTCATTTTGAGGTATGGTGTTCGGTTAAAATTAAAAAAAAAAGGCTTCCCACCACTGCAATACACGATTTGACAAGAGTTGAACATGACAAATAAATCAGTAAAAAATGAAAAAAGGTTGCTTAAGCGGTCAATATTTACTGTATGGTAAAAGAATAAACAAATATTTTTAAAATGTGGTGTGTGAAAAAAACCTTACTCACAATTAATTATTCATGTCAGGGTAAATTTATGAAATCATTTATTTACTGAATATTTGTAATCAATTGATGTGACATTTGACTTATCACCAAAGCTTTGGTATATATATATATATATATATATATATATATATATATATATATATATATATATACGTCTCTCAAAGTAGATAGAAGCATCGTTCTTGCAGTAGAGAAAACGTTTTAGGTTATCTTTGCAGCAAATATTGAATTCTTCAACGTTTGTAAATGTTATGTTAAGAAAATGTACTATGCATGTTTTGTTAATAATTTTAAGACAGAAGGATTTAGAAGTGAAGTATTTGAAAAAAAAAATGATTACCTCCTTCCCGTTAAATACCTGGCATATTTTTTTTTTTTAAACTGGAGAAATTTACATCTTTAAATATAAATTTGCTGATTTTAATTCAAACGTTCAAAATGCAGAACTACTGTCTCATGAAATATATTTACTTCATGTGATTTTATTTCGAAATGAAGTTATAAAAATTTCGGCCTAGATACTTTCTACAACCCAAATCTTGGTAGCTGCTTGAAAACTGAATGCATAATGTCCCGAATAAGGGGGGGGGGGTAGAATGTATTATTTGCCAAAATAACATAAATTTGAAAATGTTTTCTTGAAAATGCAAAGCAAACCTTGGCATTGATGCAACTTTTCCAATATTTCAAACAATGGTAACGGTAAAGCAAAAATGTCTTGCTTTTAGGGTATTTCCCTTCATTTCACGTACAAAATGTGTAAGAAATCTAACTGAATTTCACTTTTTTAACGCTCCCTGAGTTATTGTTATCAAGTTAAATCTTTTCGCCATTGGTAAAGCTCCTGATTCCTTTCAATGACTTCTCTAAATCATATATCGATATCTTTTCGCGATGTGCGACGTAAAATAATATCACAGCAGAGCTTTTCTTTATGAAGATGGACTCTCGAGCACTATTTTGCATCAGAGTTTGTTTCCTCCAATTCACAAACTAGTATTTGGCTTTAAAATCCCATTTCAATTTGATAGTAAATCACCGGTTTACTGCTCCCGTTAGGTCAAATACTTTTTGCAGCCTCCAATTCTATGTGATATTCCTGGGAATTCGTATTTTACAGTAAAGTTCGAATAACTTTTTTACATACAAGTTTATGACCACTGAGAAAAGTACACTTGATTTTTTTTTTAAATAAAATCATGAAAATTATATTTCTCTCATTTGTTGGCATTGTGTGGTTTATTTGTTACTAGTATTTGAATTATTACTTGCTATGTGCTCAATATCAAAAACAGTATGTAATTTGTAATTAAAGTGATTAAACCAACGTAAATAAAGCACAAATTCTGAAGAAATACAGCTTATAGCAATTTTAAAGCTACAATGGAGTCTCATCATGCAGTTCTCTCGCGACTTTCTGGTTGCGGTTGTGAGCTTTTTGCACTGATGAAAAGGCTCCGTTGTAGCCTTGAAATAGGTATGTGCTGTAGTTTTCTTCCCGAATTTGCGTTTTATTTACATTGGTTTTTCGCTTTAATCAAATTGTAGCACAAAGCTTATTTGATCATTTTTCATTTGAGTTAGTGAGAAGCAAAGGGATGCAAGTGGCAAAATTAAAAATTTGGAGATAACCAGTACAAATGGTAGTTGAACCCCTCCTCTGTCTTGGGCAAGAGATAGCACTAGTAGCCCTGGTAGGTGCTGCTGTACAGCATGATTTAAAAAAAAAATCAATGAAAGCCTACTTAGGACGTATTCCTTATACGCGTTTTACTCCAAACTTGATAATGTCCATTTGCATCCCTATCTGCTTCTCACTACCTCATTTAACTGGTAAATTACTTCCAAAGAATTCCTCTAAGTTCAAATGCTATTTCGTTTTAGAATTCAAATAGTTTAAGACATTTAGTTAACTCTGTATTTATGTAATGGTTCCTGAATAATCATTTATAAATTATTTTGTACATTTTTTATGAAATCTACGAATAAAATATAAAAAACTCAAAACGCAATTGAACTCTGAAATTAGTGTTAACAGAAGTTTTGATAATACAATAAACGTATTTACAAAGCATTAATTTTATTATCAGTACAATATTTTATTAACTCTGCTGTTAAAAGACAAAAGACAACTTTGGTTCAATTTTTGCTACACAGTTATAGATGTTTAACTAATATACACCTTCTACTTTCTTTTATTTATTTGTGTGTTCTTTCTTTAGGGAAAAAAATATAATTTATTTTTTAACATGTTGTGCATTGAAACAATCCTTGTCAGAGCTGTATGTTTTTTCACTTGTTTATTAATATAAACAAAACACTACACATTTTTGTCACAATTACTTAGGAAAATTTTTAACTTCTTAGTATATTTTACATTTATGTTGTTTTTAAATTGTATTTGAAATTTATACCTTGAACCTTGCATTTGAAAAGTGTATTGAAATATATCAGTATTGTTAAGCAGTAAGTTACCGCCCCTAAGCCAGGGCTAATGCAGAACTACATGCAATATACCGACAGCCCAGTTATCCCACCCAGAGACTGCAGATTTGTCTTTGTTATGGACTCATTTAGAGTTGGGAATTCCAAACGAATGAGTTCAGGACAAGGACGAAGTTGCAAGTTGTAGATAAGAAAACTGCGTTGTCGGTATTTTGCGAAAAATACTGTATTTGTTTTTAGGACAGTTTACTTTACCTCACGTAAATAATATCTAAATGTCATAACAATATTTTAGACTAATCATATCTATGAGTCTTGTACGAGGGTCAGTCAGAAAGTTAGTTGCACTGCTCAAGAAAACAATGAAAGAATTGAAATTTTACAATAACTTTTTTGTTATTTTAAAGTTCCATTTAAAATCTACTTTTTAACATAACCACTTCCGTTCTTTAAGCATTGATCGAGGCGTGGTACAAGTTTGTCGATGCCTTCTGAAAAGAAATCCCTTCCAATGTCCGATAACCATTGTTGGGTTGCAGCTTTCACTTCATCATCCGAATGGTATCATCACTTTGAAAGTTCTTGTTTTATGGGACCAAAAACATCGATGTTATCAGGTGAAAGGTTAGGGAGGCTTGGGAAGGTGATCCCACACTTCGCACTTAAACTTCATCTTCCCTCGCGCTCAGCGTCCTTAATATCTGTACTACGTCCATTCTCAAACATGTTGCACCATTTCACGATAGCTTCATGTGACATTGCATTTTCACCAAACACTTAATGCTACTGCCCAAAAATTTCAGAGCTGTTGCACCTTTTTACCCACAAAATCGAATCACTGCACGCTTTTCCAATTTAGACGCTACTTAAAGAACAGGTTAACGAAGAAGTGCAACTAACTTTCTGACTGACCTACGTATAAGATCATCTGGGAAAAAAAAAAAACCTAGACCCTTGCTAGAATCCTTCGTAAAATTGGATATGAGGGAAATGTAACATGAATGTCACCTAAATTTTTTTTTTGAAAATATATACACAGTAACGTTACAACATGGGGGGGGGGGTGAGGGGTGGTCCGCTCCAGAACATAACCTTTTGGAGGCTGACACCCAAAATGGATTTACGAGTTTATGAAAAATGTGAATACTTCAAGTCTGTAACTTTTTCCCAATGTATTTTAAGTTTTATGTAGTGGGAATGTGTGGCAAAGTAAAATTGTTAAGATGACTGAGTTTATTCAAAATGAACAAATCGGAAATTTGTTTTGAAAATTACAGTACACCAAGAAAGTATAACATTTTGCATTACAATAAAACTTGCTTTGAAACATTTTTTTTTTCTTTGGCAGTTAATTTGAGTTTTCAAAAAAAAAAAAGAGTCGAGAATTTTTACTTTTTTTATGGGGCAAAGTGAAAAGTACAATATTTTTCTAATGAACTATTTTCCATCCGATTATAAAACATATTTTTGATCAGAAGATTCAATGTGCCATTCCATGGAAAACGGTAATTTTGTCCCGCACGTGAAGCGCTTCATATAGTTCATAAAAAATAATAATTTAAAAAGATGATGAAAAAAATGTTGTTGCTTAAGAAATCGCAAACACATTTTTGACTTCTTAAGCAAAATCTATTTTTCATGAAATAAAGGAACCGTTAGGTGCGGGACAAAATGACTATTTTCATTGGAATGGGCATATACATATTTTTTACAATGGTTTAAATTATTATTCCTAAAGTAATGATATATGTTTATTTTACGTTGGAAATATAGCTTTCAAAATCTACAATTTTTTTCGTCATTGCTGTATTAATGGAGCAAAAAATATTAGCTTATTTTTAAGCAAGTTACCAGAGGTTGATTGTGCATGTACCGAATGTGACGCGTGTAAATAAATTTTATTTCAAATAACAAAATTGCCTTATAAAAATATAATTGTGTCAGAAGTATCTTTCTATCAAAAGTAAAGATTTAAAAAAATTGCTTACCCCTGTTTCATTAAAATATCAAGAGATATGACGAAATGTTAATTAAATTTAAGGGTATTTTTATCCCGCATGTGACGGTGGAATGGCTCCAATAAATAAAAGGTTGAATGAATAAATGAAAAGATAATGAAACAATAAACAAATAATTAAATGAATAAGTCATTTAATGTATGAAGACAAATAAATGACCGAGTAAAAGAATGAATGAATAAGAAAATAAGTGAATGAATGAATAAATGAATAATATAATTAAATATGTGAATAACTAAATGAAGGAATGTAAATGAATTAATTAATAAATGAAAACGAAAGTGATTTATATGAAATGATTGAGTGAGTAAATGAAACAAACTATTTCACATTGCCCCATCCACTTTGCCCCGTTTTGTACTTGACTAATTGTACAATATATTTAAAATACAAATAAGCTTAATATTAACTAAATTAATACTGCATTGAATGTTAGGAGGAATCAATTCATATTTAAAGTGTTAAAAACAAGAGCTGCATCATTTTATAGTTGCAAAAATAATTTTTGACTTACAACAAGATATTACAATATGAGTGCCAATTTTTTTAAATTGCCTAAATTACCAAATGCTTTAATCTTCGGCGATATTTTTTTTCATGACTGGAACAGACTACATATGGTACTATATTGTTAAACTAATACCAGATAGGTGGAGCTAAAAGCAGAGTAAATATTTCACCATTTCACTTTGCCCCGCTAGTTCACTTCGCCCCATGTTCCCCTATATCAAATGTGATATATAATATCTTTACACACATTGGCTAAAATAATAATTTCTTTGATTTTTAAAAATATTTTCTATCCTTTCTGACGAAAAATAAAATGCGTCTATAATTTGAATTTGTCTATATATATATATATATATATATATATATATATATATATATATATATATATATATATATATATATATATATATATATATATATATATATATATATATATATATATATATGCATGTGTGCGTGTCTTTATATGCATGCATATTAAGTAAAGTTGTATTTTTTTCGTTTAAAAGCATTTTGCTGTAAGAAGAAGCAGATAATAAAATTGATTGCATGTCTAAAAGCTTATTCAAAAAAAGAGAGAAAAAAAAAACAGTTCATACTAATAAAAGACTATTGCATAAATGCTTCACTTATTCAAATACTTTTTAAATTGAAATTAATGCTTAGTTATCATATACAAATAATAAAATATACTCCGAAATAAATGGAATAAACTCCGAATTTTAGTATCTAATTTTCTTTTAAAATCGTATTTTACATTTTTGCATTATTTCTTAATTGAATAGCTTTAAATAACAATGCTTCCTAAAGTGGCATAACACTGTACTCAAATTTCCTAATTTAATAGCTTTATTCGCTTCCGTTGCTCTAAGTAAAATTTGCGTAAATTGGCTGTAGGTAATTAGGTACAAAATGTATACACACTTTTTTCAGCTTTAAGAAGAGGATTTTTACCTAATGAATGTTCACAGATGATTTTTGAGTCGACAAAAAAAGAAAAAATTTTCGTTTCTAATGCTAATTAAGGTTTATTTCATTCAGAATTTGTTTCCACAAAGAACCATAATTAGTATATCCTTAGAAACAAAGTTTTTCAGGAACACGTATCGTAGTAAATCACTCCTAAGGTTTAGAAGATTATTGATAGAGCTTTTGAAATTCATAACCTTTTTAATAAAGACTTTTTAACTTAAAATGTAATTCTTTAGTTGAATTTATTATTATTAGGGGAAGGTTGCCGTCAATGAACCACATAAGAGTTTTCAATTTTTTTTAGAAAGAAAATCCAAATTAAATTGCACTGTAATTATAAGAACAATTTCTCAGTATATTTCTCTTTCAATAATAATGTTCTTTTCATGATAAATATACACAATATAGTATGAAAATTAAAAAAAATAATAATTTAGCTTGTGGTCCATTCATGACAACCGGTTGCTATGGATAGACCATCAAGTTTCCATCGATGGACCACATTCTCAACTTGAAAAATCAATGCGTAACTTACAAATAACGGGACGCAGGAGCGTCCCGCTCCGCCAAGGAAACCAAACGTCAGCAGCCAACAGAAGCAAATCCACCGCCAAAGGCGAAAGAAAATAAAAGCGACCAAGAACAAATTTACACGACAGAATAAGTTGGGGTTTTTTTGGGTTTTTCACCCCTCTGTATCTCAGCCCCATGTAGACCCCCTGAGTTGATTATTGGTACACTCAATCTCTAGTGGCCCCTGACGCCGTAAACCAAAATACAATCCCCAGGACCATCAGGGGGAGGAAGTATTAAAGTTATAAAATCGCTGTTCAAAAAAGTTTTCGCATTCTTTAACAGGGCTATAGCCCAGACGAAAAAAGGAAACAAGCTGAAATTTCGCACACACATTCCTTGTGCCCTACTGATGTGCCTTTTGTGTCATTTGACCCTTCCTCCCCCTCCCCCCTCGTTTTTACCCCACAAATCGTATCTTCCCGGGGTTCTGCAGCAGCCCCCCCGGGGGGCTATGGCAATGATTTTTTGTATACATATTCTTTCGGGGGCATTGAGGACATAAACTAAAATTCGAACGCCAGGGACATCATGGGCCGGAGTAACTAAAGTTTGAAAATCACTAATTTCCCCTAAATTCATATGTACTTACTCTCAGATTATAAGGTTTGTTAATCTCTGACTGCAATTGCAAGGCTAGAACAGGTCTAAGATCTAACGATTATGCAAAAGTTGTCTTGGAAATGAAATTTAATCAAAACTAATAAAACAGATCTAACAGTCTATCCTAGACTGGTTAAATCGCGGATATCACAAATTTGCCACAGCGACTGCGCATGCGCGCAGACTAAGCTCATTGGACTTTCTGTTTTAAGATTCTACTAGTCGACCCGTGCGGAACTTCGCACTGTGCTTCGAATCGTTTCATAAGGAATTTCGCTCTTTAAAAATTTCAAAGAAAGAACATTATGAAGAAGAACCGAAAAAAGTAAACGGAAAAAAGTAAGCGCACAAAAGAAGGCATGTTATTTGAAGACATCAGTAACAAAACCTCGTTAAATACAACGTTGTGATAATTTGATCATCGCTCACCTTTTGGTTGTACGTACTTTCAATGCAAACATCATTAATAGTGTGGTTGAGTGACTCGTGAAAAAGCAGTAATTTTGTATATAAAAAAACAGGTTGTGGCAAATACAGTCCTGCCTATGTGAGCATCTGACGGAAAAAAAAGAAATATTAAAGAGATATTTTTTAGCAAGGATTCGAACTGGCGCAATTCTGATTGGCACGACACTCCAATAAACCTAGCAATTGCGTCTTCCTTTTCGAATGCTATTCATTGAAGGAATGCGTAATGAAAAACAGCGAAAGAACTTTTTGCCGAAAAAAAATAAGATCATGCGTCTATGTTTTGTCATTAGCCAGCATGATACGATTTAAAATTATTCGTAAAACATGGAATTTGATTAAAGAATGAGGAAGATCTCACGTAGCGATTAAAACAAACATTCTAGAGAAGTAATGAATTCGATTGAAAATAAGTGTTTTATATTTTTGAATATTGAACAATTTCCCTTAGCAGGCTGCTTCAACCGTTACGGCTTAAATGCCCGCACATGTTTTTCTTTTAATCGACTACCTAAAAATTAAAACCAAAACCAGTTGAACGGAGTCCGTTTTTTAAGTGCAATTTTACAAATGTAGACAAAACGTATTTTTTTTTCAGCCGAAAGCAGAGGAGTAGAACATGATTTCTTACTAATGAAGTTGATAATAATTTTAAGGTTATATATATCGTATTCGCGAATAAATAATTAAAGGTTTACTGGGTGAAACTCGTAGTTTCAATTTGGCGTAGTATTTCTTCATTTGTACAAAAGTTCGAACACTGCTATTACAAAAATATACATTTCAGCATACAATGAAAATTTTTTTTCTGCACAAAAAGGATTTCCTTGAGGTAAATCTAATACTTTTTTTATGCTTACGTTATGCTTAGTGTCTGGACGGAGTCGAAGCTTTTTTTTCAAAAAAAGGAAGAATACCCTTCGATTAACAGTCAACTTATCTTAATGATAACTGTAGTCTGCATAAAGGAGTCGAAATACCAAGTAGCATTCCCACTGCATTTATTTATTACGTGTGTTATCTGTTGCATGTTATGCGTGATATTAATGTAAATTTGCTATTATGTCGGACAGCCCAAAATTGTCCGAAGTTCAGATAGTTTATAGCCGAACGCTCTACCGAAAAAAACTTATCAATTTAACCGAATTACTAAGTCCAGCGCTTTTAAGCTTTATTTATTTATTTTTTTAAAGACACAGGTTAATTTTAAATTTTTTTTCTTGCCGAAAGTGACGCAAAAAATTTAAAAATTGTATTAGAACTTTGCTTTAAAAAAATTTGCATAAGGCTGCATCAAGGTTTTGCAACGGCAAGGGGCGTTTCCGAAAACTTGATTTTGATACCGTAAATCTGTTTTTCCTTAGTAGCCGACCTGATAAAATTTTAAAATGAGGGGGGAATTTCTTCAAGAGATAAGAAAGATCTCGTATACTGACAGAAAAATAATCAGCAGAAATAATATATAAGGTAAGATATTAAAGAGAAGTGTTTTTATTTTTGAAAATTTTTACAATTTGTTATCGCAGGCTGCTTCAACCAATATGGTTTAGATGGCAGCACGTGTTTATCATTTAACAGGACGGCTAAAAATACAAAATAATTTGAACTAAGTTCTTTTTTAAGCGTAGCTTCTCGAATGT
This sequence comes from Uloborus diversus, assembly GCF_026930045.1. Lineage (NCBI taxonomy): Eukaryota > Metazoa > Arthropoda > Arachnida > Araneae > Uloboridae > Uloborus > Uloborus diversus. Next base: position 166,694,682 of record NC_072733.1, read on the forward strand.
ACTAAAAATGTGATAGGGCTGTTTTTTTTTTTTTTTTTTTTTTTTTGCAAAAAGAAGAAAAAAAAAATATATTTTACCCTTCAAATTGAGGTAGTAATTTTTTTAGATGTACAAAGACTCAAAAACTCATTAGAAGAACATATATTTCAATATACGATTTATTATTTTTGTTCTGAACAAAAAACTTTTCCATTGTAATCTGAAATCTTAAACCTGATACTTATATTTTCGCTTACATTATGCTTTAATTTTTTTTACCGGAGCCAATGCTTACAAAAAAAAAAAAAAGCCTTATACATAAGAAAGAATTTAGCTCCATGTTGCATCAAGCTTTCTTACCAGCAAGGACCATATCCGTCTCATCAATTCCCTTATATTTGTTATTCATTGTGATGAAGTGTTCCTGTAATACGTGACACTTTTCTAATTTTTTGATGCAGGTTGTCCGGACATAGGGCGCGAACACGCATTCTCCTGGTTAACAGTCGAATGCTCTGCCGATCAAGCTATTCATCTCTGCCGGTCACAGTGCAAGTTAAAGTTATAAATTTAACCGAAAACCTCATTCTGGTTATTTAAAACAGGTTTTTTTTTTTGCCATAAAAATTTTTTTTTTTAGACCGTGGGTCTATTTTTCGTCAGTAGCCTGTACGATAAGCTTTAAAATAAGGTGTAAATCAAAGAAATAGATCAGGAATTGCGGAAGATCTCGCGTAGAAACCAAAAACAGGCTACAGAAATAATATATAAGGATGTAGTTAGTTTATAATTAAGCAGAGAAACATTAAAGAATAAGATTAGAATACAGTCTCCCCCCCCCAAACCACAATTTCGCCGATACGAAATTTCTTTTCTTCCTGTTTTTCAGTTTTTATGTATTTAAGGGGGAAGAAATTTTAAATGTCGGCGAAAGTGGGGTTAATCCATGAAAATTTTTTTGGCGTGACATATTATATGTAACTCTACGCATATGTATATGATACATCTAACTTTATAATTGAGAGCGAAGAATAGCACTTATTTATTGGTTTGCTTATTTTCTAAATTAATGAATTTTTCACAAACATAACACATTATGAATTGAAATATATGATATATGTGTGTGGATATCCGTGTTTTGCAGTAATTTGTTAACAGACAAAATTTTTACAATTAATTTAAGCAAGACTTTTCAAATGGGCTAAAGTCAACGCGCATACGCAGTTGCTGTGGGCAAATTTGTGATATCCGCGATCCAACAGTCTATCCTAGACGTTAAAATCGCGTGATATTCGCTGTGGTAAATTTGTGTGTAAAAAATATCCCCCGCCAAGAAAACCTTTAACTCTTCCCCACAAAAAGGAAAGCCTTCGTCCTAAACCAAAAAAAAAAAAAAAAACCTCAGCCTTAAAAAGTCATGATATCTAGTTTGGCTGCCAAGTATCTGCCAAACTATCATCCTTCCTGTTCTCCTCTTTCATCACACCTACCTCAGTTAGATCCTGCTCCCACCTTCAACTCCTCAGAAATATGGATAGATCCTTTAAATTGTTTATCTAGTTTGGCGGGAAGCTTTTTACTCACCAAGCAACCACCTCAACTAGAAAAGCTTCCCGCCAAACAAGATAAACAATTTAAAGGATCTATCCATATTTCTGAGGAGTTGAAGGTGAGAGGAGGATCTAACTGAAGTAGGTGTGATGAAAGAGAACAGGGAGGATGATAGTTTGGCAGATACTTGGCGGGCAAACTAGATATCATGACTTTTTAAGGCTGAGGTTTTTTTTTTTTTTTTGGTTTAGGACGAAGGCTTACTTTTTTTGTGGGGAAGAGTTGAAGGTTTTCTTGGCGGGGGAAATTTTTACAACAGGGTTGTTTTTGCTGAGATATTTATAACAGGCGATGAATAAACGCTACAAATAACAATAAGTTATAGAAAACAAAACTATCTATTAGAAACTTTTTCTTTCACATGTATTTTTGAACCACCCCTCCCCCCCCCCCCCCCCCAAGAGCAAGAGTGCACTTCCTCTAAATATCGCAAAGATCCCCCCTCCAAAGCAAGAGCGTCCCCCTAAATGAGAAAAATACCCGTCAACCCCCCCCCCCCTCAATTTGACCATTTGGAACAGCAAAATATTTTGAAACTGAATTATTATGTTTAAAATTTTTAATCAATTTTATCAACACAATTGAATTGAAATTATAATAAAGTAAAAGAGTTTTCATGTATAACTGAGAAACTTTTTTCATATTATCATATTTATTTTTAAACAATTGAGCAATTTCCGAAGGTGATTGAGCAGAAATCACAATATTATTTGTAATTTTCCATGAACTAGCCAGTGTGTCTGGTGGTCCATTCATGGGAACACCTAGCGGTCCAATGATAGCAACTGCGTGATTTTAAATAACCTTTTAGGAGTTAATGCCGTGACAAATGATGAAACATGAAGTATGTGGAATTGTACTTGAAAAGGCACTTGTATAAGTCAATGTTCTTATTTAATTGATCAGTGATATTCAAAGCGTGTTATAACTAAATGAAAATCTCAATAATTAGCAAGATAATGGTTGAAATCTTATTTGACCGATTAACAATAGGATGAAGTATTCTTTTTTTGTTTTCAGACAAAGGAAGGTACTAAAAGTGATTACGCCCCTGCACAAACTGTGATATGAGAAATATCCTCGCGGTCTGGTCATGGAACCGGTTAATTGACGGCAACCTTCCCGTATTATTAGTAGCAGTATTAAGTAGTAGTAGTTTTTACGTTTTTAAATATTGTTTATTTTTTATTTTTTGGAGCCAAAAATGATTGAATTCTTCTTTTTATTTTATTGTTTAAAATGCATAATTTTGTACATCAAACTTAAAAGCAACATAATAAAAAGGACTTTTAAGCTAAATATGAAGCAGTTTAAAGGATTGGATTGTAGATCTCTTTTACATTGACTAATATCAGGGCCCGACAATGGTGTTCAAAGACACTGGGCACGAAATGTTTTTAGTGACCCCCCCCCCTGCTCATTCTATATAGAGAAGAAATGAAATATTTTGATTCTTGCTCATTATTACGTATATGCTAAATTTGGCGGTACCTTATTACACTCCTGTTTGTGAAAATTGCAACAACATGAAGGAAATATCATAGTTGAATGAAATTTAATACACAGTTGAATGGTAATTTAACAAATAAATGATTACATTTTCAAACCAAACAAACAATAAAAAGAGATAGAAATTAGTATTTTGTGTGGCCACCAAGCGACGCAAAAAGAGCTGCTACACGACTTGGAATTTGAAAGTTCGTCTGTCGAAGCAACAGGACGAGGATCATGAGCGAGAGGCCGCCCAGTGAAATCCCACACGTGATCAATCGGTGACATACCCGAGGAAGAAGCTGTACCTGCTGCGAATCAATGTAAGATTTGGCAGTCCTGGCGACATGTGAACGGGCATTATTCTGCTGGAATACAGTCCCTGGCAATCCTTGCAGGGAAGGTATAGCTTGGGGCTGTAAAACTTCGTTTATGTATCGGGTACTGTTCAAATTGCCCACAATTCGTAGCAATTGCTATCGTCCATGATATGCTATGGCACCCCAGATCATAACTCCGGGTGTTTGCCCACTGTGGCGTTCGATAATGCACTCCAGAATGTTACGTTCACCGGCATAGCGCCTGACACGAATTCCGCCATCATGGTGCCACAAATTGAAGCGGGATTCGTCAGAAAAGACGACCTGCCGCCAATCAGCACGCCAGCTCCTATGCACATTGGCCCATTGTAGCCGCAGGCGGCGATGGTTTTGCGTGAGAGGAATCCTGTATAAAGGAATCCTTGCGCGCAGCACAGGCTGCAGCAGACATCTCCGAATTGATGAAGCGCACAATGAAACATATGTAGCTGTTGACCACTGTGCTGCCAATTGTCTAGAAAAAGCTGTGCTGTCCGTCAGTGCCATACGCACCAGGTGTCTGTCATCGCGAGATGACGTCACATTTCGGGGTCCACTCCCGGATTTACGAGCTGTCCGACCTTCGTCCGTCCACTGCTTCCAAGCACGCATGATTGTGCTGCTGTTACGCTGCACATGAGCGGCTACTGCACGATAAGATAATCCAGCTTCACGAAGACCGACGATTCTGCCCCGTTCAAACTCCGAAATTTGCTCAAATTTCGCTTTCTTTCCTCGAAGAGACATAGTAAAGATTCAGTTAACGTTTACTCTAGCATGCAACCACCGATAACCATACACGCCTCGCTACAATCGTCTATTTATATTCGGTTTGATCCGCCGTTCAGAGGGCGCTGCTCAGCATACGCATCGCTACCGGTCTGCAATTCTAATCATTTGCATATCATGGTCTACTTTACATTTCCTGCAATTTTCAGCTCACTCGCGTAAGTCCTTTGTGGTGTTGCAATTTTCACAAACAGGAGTATATAAAAAACAGAAGTAGACCATAATTATGCGTTATATAACACAGGATGTCGTCAACTTTTATCCGTTGCAGTAAACCGTAAATATCAAAATTACCTTTACTGTTACCTTTAATAGTGTAAATACAGACTAAACTTTGAATGGACTTGGAAATTGCGAAAGAGATTAAATGTTACAAACTTGGTAATCCCCAAATGACTGGTCCTGACTAACAGCCTTCTTTCTGCGAAAGAGATACATTTATTTTCAGATGTAATTGAGCTGTTAAGAAGTTAAATTTGAAAAATATTTTCAGAATTGTAGCGAGAATTTGCTAATATAAGAACATTGAAGTTGATACTCGGGTAGCTACACTTTCCAAGATATGGAAGAATTTTTCATTCAATATTGATGTATTTTTCTAAAGTTTTAGTAGAAATATGAGGTTACACACATTTGCACATATTTACTTATGTGTCATCATTTGCACATTAAGTTTTAAAATTTTACTTACGATTAGAAGGATTTTATTGATATTTGATTTCCTCGTTTTGTTATTTACCCATGAAGTCAATTCAGGTTTTTTACATGAGAAATATCTGTTAAAATTTTCTGAAAGGAAAACCCGTTTTACAAATAAAGTTTAAAATATGTGGAATGTTTAAAAAATTGCTGAACATTTTCTGAAGTCTCAACCATGGTACTAATTTAAATATGGCAAATGTCGTATTTACGTTTTAAAAAACTGTAGACGGTAATTTCTACGTAAAAGCGAATGAATAACATATGGAAGGCGTTTTATTGAAACTATTTTATTTGCAGCAATTTATCTATTATTTATGCTTCTGCGGTACTATTTTTTCACTTAATTATTCATATTCAAAATGTAATATAGCTACATGTACACTGTAAAAAAATTCCGAAACGTTACTGGTATTTTCCGTGGAGCGTCTCGGGATTTCACACGTTTTCACCTATTTCCCCGTAAAAACAAGTATCTTCACAAAAAAGTTTACTGAATCGCTACAGGTTACACGCGTGCAGACTTTTCACTGTTGTGGAAAATATTTTTAGCAACCAGTTTAAAAATTGAATGAGCGTGTTTATTAAGTGTATCGGCCTAAGCTTGCTTACATGTCCAGATTGACTAAACTCCCAATGAGAGCGAAAATGTCAATGGATAGCTACAGCTTTGCAAGGCAGGAATTGCAGTTAAGAGATATGCTTGGTTCCTTCTTGCATAGCTTTGGCCGTGGTCGCTCTGATTTTTATGGAGCCTTCTTGGCAAGTTAGGAAGGTTCTAATCAATTACACTAAACCTACTTAATTTTTCTAGAAGGTTCTAGAGACATGACTGTCTTTGACAGTGCAGATTTCGCAAGTCTTCATAAAGTTTCAAGGTTAATTTCAGAAAGGTTACTGACTTTTAGAAGAAAGCGTTCCTGATTTTTCCAAGATATGTTACTGGAAGAAATTGGGCACATTAGCTGCCCATTATTTTCCAGGAACGTTTCTGAATCGTTTTTACAGTGTAGCAAAAACAAATTTCCGTAAATATTACGTTTGATTTTTAAACGAATAAAAGTAATATGATTTTTCTTTGAGATTCAGATTCATAGAACACCTAAGTGAAAACTCTTATTTGAGAAGTAAACCAAACCTCAAGAAAGAGGGTAAAAACACTCCAAACTTGCGAAATAAATTTTAAAACTTACTAACAAGAGCCTTTAACACAGTAAATATGTAATTATGTTCTTTGTTACTGTTTCCTTAAGAAATAATATAGTTTTAGAAAATAAAATCTTCAAAGTATTTATTTCTCTCTCTCTCTCTCTCTCTCTCTCTCTCTCTCTCTCTCTCTCTATATATATATATATATATATATATATATATATATATATATATATATATATATATATATATGAATATATCTATACGAGGGGGGACCCAAAAGAAACCGGACTAATGGTGCGATGCCAATCTAAGATGTAGTAGAGTGTCCTCCAGCTACACTGTATTTTAAAATTCCCTCAAAAAACGGAAAATGTACTGGCAGCAGAGTTGCCGACAAATTTCCGTTTTTTTTACAGAAGTGGTGTTTTCCATTTTTATCACGGATGCTTTCCTTTTTTTCATACTGACACTTTCCGTTTTTATCACGGACACTTTACGTTTTAAAACTGCTATTTTCCGTTCTCAATCGGAATATTTTCCGTTTTATGAACTGATGTTTTCAGTTTTTGTTGTTGTTATGTGTACATATTTTCCGTTTTATGAACTGATGTTTTCAGTTTATAATATAAATATTATCCGTTTTATGCACGTACATTTTCAGTTTAAAAAACTATTATTTTGAAAATATAGCTGAGCAATTAAAGCATAATGAATTAACATTTGCAGATTTTAAAAGCCCATATATATATTTTCTTTTTTTTTTGAAAAACAGCAGAAAAAAGAAAAAGAAAAGCAGTTTTATTAGAGCATTTGCACGAATTTCTTCATTAACTTCCAAAAATTTCTGAAACTTCTTAAGAGTGAGGAAACACATTTTTACTATGCAGAAACTATGCATCTTTCTCTTTTGAAGGTATAGAGGGAAGATATAACAGCTATCTGGGAATGTATTTGCTTTGCATTTTATTGTATTGAAATCTTTTATCAACAAACGATTGCTAAATATATGAAATAAACGCAAATCATACCAACTGTTTTTTTTCTCTCAGTCAGTCTTCACAAAAATACCCTCCTCTCCCCCTCCTCCCGACAAAAAAAAGTTCCTGTAATTAACTGTGCGATGTTTTATTTAACAATAACTGCCATGAAATTTAACTTTATCAAAATTATTGAAACTTATCAATTGTGCATAGTTAACATTGTTTTCACTAAAACAAAACATTTATTACAAGTACAAAATCATTTATTGCAGATCTTGTGCTACACAATTTTTAACATTATTTGCTTGTGCCAATGTCGAATTAATAGTTTGCTTTGCTTTCATCATGAGTACCATTGTTATTTCTGCACTCATATATAGAGATCAAATAAGAATTGATAGGTACAACTAGGCCATTTTTCGACGATTCCAATTTTTCACAATTAATGTCACAAACCTAAATTACAAGAATAAAAGTATCAATGCATTATATCAAAAATATTTAACACATGGACTTTTTATTGAATAAATTACCAAGTGTCATGTCATAAACATGCAGATGAAAACATCAATTACCTACGGTAAGATATTTGACTACATTTTTCTTGACAATGAGTTAATACGCTGACAGCAAGCAAAAAAGTAGTCAACAGCACTGTCGAAATTTGGAGAGAAATTAGGCATCTTACTTCAGAAACAGTTAATTTGTAAAAACCCATGCATATTTTTTTTGCAACAATTTTTAAATTAATACTTTCAATTTTAAAAGTGGCAGTGTGGAGTAGTAGATATGTTAGAATTGAACGTGCCAGACAATAGCTCAAAAACAATTCTCGATCTCTTCTAATTCTCGCTTAGCTATAGTTGGGGCGAACCTAACCTGGCTGCCAAGTAATACTGAGCTTCGGATATGCTTAGCTTTCACAATGCTTCCAGGTTAGGTTTGCCCTAACTATAGTACGTGTAACATTTTATTTGCTAACTCAATTTTTGTTCCGAACATCATTATTTGACTCTCAAGAAACAAAACAAAACTTATCCATGAAAAAATAACATTTTAGTAGGTTATAAGAATTGTTTCGAGAATATTATTCAATAACTTCAAAAGAACTGTCATGAAAGGAATCATGAATTTGTGAATCACAATAAATATCACGGAGTTATACCTGGTTGTTTTTCTACTATATTCTCTCTCCCCCCCTCAAAAAAAATCATTATTTTTTTATGTTTATAATTTGTCCTTGTACTGTGCTCTCAATCTCATTTTGCATTTATGTGGAAGGTTGCAATAATGCACAATTCCACAAATTCGTATAAAATTGCAGCTGGTGCGGAAATAATTTTTTCAGTGTATATGTTATAGTTGAACTCAGGTCAACGAGGGCCAAGGTTAGTCCTTCTTAGTTTGGTCGCCTTAACCCCTCCCCTCATAAAACTGTAAAAATTATATTATTACGATTCTGACTGATTATTATACACCTGAAGAACTTTTCGTGGAAACTTTTTTTTTCATAAAAAATTTATTTTTAAAACAGTAAAATATTGTTAGGCTTTATTTCTCAGGGCCAATCGAGTTTTTAAACTTAAAGTATATCCTTCCGCAAGCGGAAAGACTTCTGTTTAACATCAGTTACTCTTTAAATTATCATTGAATTCGGTTTACAGACATTCTGCATTTTAGAACAAATTGTGAAGTGTGTTGGGTTAGGATAGGCTGTCTGCTTTATTAGTTTTGTTTGCTAAAGCAGCTATGTCGTTAAAACTAGATTACACTGCAATAATTAAAAATTACTTTTGTTAGACTTAAAGCGGAAAATTTTCATGTGTGTAAATTTTGTCGTCATAATTCATAGTAATCTAGTAACTGATCAACAACCAGCCATTTGTGCTGAGTAGGGCAATGTGGGGCAAAGTGAAATAGTTAAGATGACTGAGCTTTTTCAAAATGAAAAAAATAGAAATTTATTTTGAAAATTATAGTACGTAAAGAAAGAACATTCTATTTAAAATAAAACTAACATTGAAACTGTATTTTTTAATTTTGGCAGTAAATTTGCAGTTTCAAAAAAAAAAAAAAAAAAGGTAGAAATTTTCTTTTTTTTTTTTTTTTTTCATGGAGCAAAGTGAAAAATGAAATATTTTTTTCAATTACTAGTGGTATTCGCACGGCTTTCCCCATAATAAAAAAATTAAAAAGGCCTTTTGGTTCGCCTGTTATATTTACAAATAATGTATAACGAATTTTCAACAACAACTGTCAACATGCAATTCTAAGTTCCCTTCAAGCACTTTTAATAAATCAATGAATAAAAACACTGGAATATGATGTCGAAGAATATGATTGGCTTTGTATTGATATCCCGAGCCGGTAAATGTGATATTTGGTTTTATTTGCTTCAAATGTAATTTTTAGTTACAATCAGGGGCCTCGCAAAATTCAGTTACCCACAGCACTTGATGTAGCTACGCCACTGCTCCTCAGTATTGAAAATCTCAAAGTAACAGGTCAGGCACCAGATCTACAAATATACTGGATCCAACAGGTCACCGAGGTGACTAAAAAAAAAAAAAATGTCGACAAGTTGTTTTAGAGCAAGACTCTTTCAGAAGCTAAGATTTTCCTAATTAACTCGGATATGTAATTTGCCGGTAACCTACAATTTCTTTTTACCTCTCAAGAGTTGACATTTTTTGTCGAACTCCTGCATATGCATACTATATTCATTATACTTGCATATTTATGTTTCCAAATAGGGCTGGGCATTGTAGGGATTTCTACATTGTGATGCATCGCCAACCTTACATCACGATGTTATGATGCATCAAAATGTACATTTTTTTTCCTTCTTCTTTTCATTTATAATTGCTTGTTTAAATTAAAAAAATACATATATTCTAAATGAAAAAAATATAAATGCTACAAACACGTTCTAGCACCAGCAAAAATTTGTCAAAAATAAAAAAACTGTGTACAAGGTAGCACTAAATATTAGTCATCTGTTTTGAAATTACAATGAACCTATTTTTTCAATACAAACAGATGCAAGCTTGTGGAAGCAATATCATCTTACATTTGGAAAGAGGTAACTCAAAGCAATAAAATTCGTGCATATAACCTTTGCTCCTATTTTGAGATTTCATTTTGCTTTGTTTTGTAGAGTGATTATCTGATCAACTTTGTTCATCAATATATTTTTTGCAAAAAGATTTTTAAAAACAATTGCATTTACTACAAGTTTTGGGAAAAGTGAAAGTTTTTCGTTCACTTATGATACTTCTTTACAGACAACCCCGCTTTTAAATGTTCGGGGAAGGGATGATTTTTTAATTTGCCAAACGATACTCTGAATTTTACCGAATAATAAAATACGAGCATGAACACACACGTGCATCTTGTGAGAAGAGACATTAAACATCACTATTTAAAAATTTCAAACAGTTTTGCAGTGATGTGTCCAAATTTACAGAATCATCAGAAAAAATTGTCGACGTAGAACACTTTTGGTAGTTCACAGTGACCTCCCATCAGGGCGCCGCTTCCAGTGGCGTTTTGAAACAATAAAGATATTACAACGGCAATGATAATAGACCGGTGTCCGTACATTGACGCTTCGATTTGTAGTCAGTGCGGAACCAATGCATTGGTTAAGAGAAAAATTAGAAACCGATTTAACAATGCAGGGTTTACACTGGTTTTTGGCGATGTATCAATCCAACGCCCAGCCCTAATGCATATGTAAAACAACATGTTTTATACTTACAATTTGCATATTCGCGGCGAACTTCCCTTTTCTGTTCAAGGAGTTCTGTTCACTCAGTTGCACAGTTGAATCCGCATTCCATCAATAAATTATCCGGCTCACTTTGGAAGGTTCCAGTGCTGAGAGGGTTCAAAGTGGACAGCATCTGGAATGTTAAAGTGCTTAGAATAATATGATTCAAAGTTCTCAAAATAATGCTTTTTTTACTGATTGATACATTTTTTTTATATTCATTTCCTTAAAAAATTATGTATTATATTCATTAATGTAGATAATAAGCATTTAAAAGTTTGAAAGAGAAGGGGGGGGGGGAGAGAATCAATATTTAAAATTGTTTTCTTGAAAACCCAAGTAGTTAACTAAAACTAGATGCTTCAACTTGTTAATTGAAATCTAATCAATTGCAAGAAGCAAGTTTATACAGACCATCGTTGTTATTCATAGAAATTAAAATTAATTAATAAAAAAAAATTAAAAAAATAACAGTAGTATTTTAAGTAATAAACAATATCTTTACATTAACCTTACATATAGGCAGAAAATATTCTTCATTAACAATAAAACAATCAAGACTCAATGGTGTCCCATCTAACAATTACTTAGTTATTCGAGACAATTTTGTAAAATATCCCCTTAGCAAACAAAAGTTTTTAATATTATTAGAAGCTTTTTAATTTTAAAAACTTGTCACGATGTTTTCAAGTTTAAACAAAGGTCTGCGGGAAATTAAATGTTCAAACTAGATAAAAACTTAATTTTAAGCAGCAATCATCGTTACAAAATTCAAAAAGTATTTATTTGTTGTAAAAATGTAAACACTCACCAACAATCAATCCCGGATGAGAAGATACAAAAACTTCGTATTCGGCGATAACGATTTCTGACCGCTACGGCATCCGCCATTGCTGCAAAACAAACCGTAGTCTACGAACAAACGCTAAGCGTTTCAGTTAATGCAATAATCACTGCTGTTGTTCAAAACAATTTGATGTTGATGGAGAAGAGGGAAAAGTTCGAAAAATGTTCAGTATACAGCTATATCCATGCACGAAATAAACAGCGTGCTTCGCCGCCATTACTCAATACTAAAAAAATCTTCTACGCTGGAGATATTCCGTTTTTTCATGGATAAAGGCTCCCTCTAACGATCGCATACGGACATGTTCTGTTAGTGGGCTAAGGTAAAAGAAAATTTTCAGTAATTCCATGAAAAGTTCCGTTTTCAATCCAGAACGGAACTTTTCTATTTATTAGGGGAAATTGTACAGTAAATTTACGGAAAAGCATTAGTAAATTAAATGAAGCAATTTTACAGTGTAGATGGCTCAAGTAGAGACCTTCACAAACCAGCTGTGCAAGTGGCGTCAGTTTAGTTGAAAACGACGGATCGTAGTGATGGTTTTCTCAGGTGTTTTTGCTTTCCGCCTGTGAACTTATTATGGCAGATTTGAAAGAACAAACTGTAAGCTTGAAATTTTGCTTCCTGCTTGAAAAGTCGGCTAAGGACTAGCTTACCAAATGCTTCAACAACGATGCTATGAGCCGTACAGTAGTTTTCGAGTGGTTTGGGCGCTTTAAACGTGGTAGCACGAATGTTGAAGATCATGCTCGCTCTGAGCTCCCTTCAACGTCTCGAAATGATGAAAAGTTGAAAAAATCCGCCAAAAACTCAACGAGAGCCATCGTTTTACGACAGACGAAACTTTAGAAGAAACAAAAGTGAGTTGGATCTCGCGCGAGCGATCAGAAGAATGGTTCCTTCACATTTCTTCAGATCTAGCCCCCTGTGATATTTTTCTGTCCCCGAGGATGAAAAGAATCTGAAAGTGAAGTATTTTGATGATGTAGAGGCTATAAAAACTACTTCCAACGGGCACTGGACATGGTCAAAGTTAAAGAGTTCCAGGGGAGCTTCGAACAGTGGAAAAAAGAATTAACAAGTGTATTACATCTAAGAGGGAACACTTTGAAGGAGACTAAAGAAATTTTGTGAATAAACTAATAAATAAATATTTTAGAACAAAAATCCGGTTATTTTTCGGTCTCCCCTATATATATATATATATATATATATATATATATATATATATATATATATATATATATATATATATATATATATATATATATATATATATATATATATATATATATATATATATATATATATATATATCCTACACCTTCATACAAATACAGACTGATATATGGATAGATAAATATACGTTTTGAACATAAAGTGTAATGAAAAAAATCACCCTAGTATTTCTTCCTGTACTTTATAGAAAGTGAAAAGTGAAACACTCATACTAACAAATAAATAAAGTGCACTACCATAAAGAATTTTTATATCTCTCATTTTTTTCAATGTTTCCGTACAGAGAAACAAACATACCATTATGCGCTTACAGTCATAGCATTTTTCTTGCATTTCTTTCCCCGGCTTTGCCGAAAGTTTGTGGTTAAACATAAAATCAGACAAAAGTTTGAGAAAACTTTCACTTGAAATGCACAAAGGTTTAACTAAGGATTTATAAAGCCTGAGTTCACTCTAAAACTTTCTTAAACCTTTGTGTTCTCTCTGGCATTAAAGTTCTGTTGTCTCTTTTGTATAGTTTGCTTTTTCTTATTCATAATTCTGAAGTTCCCATCTTTGTAGTACATGAGAGAGGAGAGATGGATCAAAAGAGTTATAAAGTTACATTTTGTTCTTCCGAGATCCTTCAAGTATGGTAGCATTCTAAGAAACTTTTCTTTTACTGGTGTTACTTAAGTTAAAATTCGCCAAAAGTTCTTTTTTCCTTATCAACTTGCTAATATTAAACATTTGGAAACTGTACTTATATCCTACTAAGATTTTTAAAAATAAAAAAAAGCAATAAAAGAATGTCCACCAAGTTATCCTCCTAAATAAGTTTCTTTTGAGCAATATGGGAAATGAGAATTATTTTTTTTAAAGTTTTATATTAAATACATGTTTAATTAGTTTTGTTTAAGTGATAGCGAAAAGTCACACCCCTTAGCATTGCTACAAGGGAGTTGGTAACTAGTAACGTAACAGATTACTGAGACAAAAAAAAACTTCTCAATTTTGACATCCTTATTTTAAATTATGTTTGCAGTTGCGAAAAGACCCTACTCGTTGGGTTTCTTGTTTCTAAAAAAGGCTCCTATAAAGAAATAATTGCGAAAACATTTAAATTCAAAAAGTCAAAATTCAAATGAATGCCTGGGGATGGATGCTGGGTTCTTAAGGACGGATTGGAAGGGACGGATGTATTCCTAAATTGGACGACTGTGTGTCTGAAGATGATTGTTTAAAGTTGAGACGGTCCGGATTAAATAAAATCGATTCCGAAATAAACATAGAAAAATTAAATCAAAGGAACATTAATTAACAACAATTCAGTCAAGTAAAAACAATAAGCAAAAAATAAACACTGGTTTCTTCTTTGCAGCTCGTCTTATCAAAAGTTAACTCCTATGGTTTATTTTGATCTCAAAACGCATAATTTTCCTAATATATCGTTCCGTGTTGATTTCCTTTGAAATTTCTTCAGACCGCGTGAGTAAAGGGAATAGTTTGTGAATAAAAAGTTACACGCTTAATCCCTGCTTTTTTATTTTTAAGCTTTATTAGGAATAAATCAATTAGCTCTTTTTCTTGGTTTTAGAACATCGAATAAAAAATCAGTAACTTTCAAGTATCAATTTTGACGAACGCAGCTCCATCTTTGAGAGCCTAAAGCAATTTACTGTAATATAATGCTAAACTGCGTGAGTTTAAATTTCGTAACAACAAAATTAACCCATGGAAGTGAATAATTAAATGTTTTTTGTTTTCCTTCATTCAAACCCTAAAAAGATCTATTTGTTTTTAGAATGCTTAATTTTTCGTTCTTATTATGTACTATCGATTAAGTCACAGGTATTGTTTTTTCATTTGTATTTATAAAAGAATATTTTATTGTGTTACTTATTTCACAGTTGTTGCACAACTTTACGGGTAATATCATGCATTGTATCTGTTCTATTTAGCATACACAATAAAAATTGCGGGAAATTTATTAATATTTTCTTAGCTTATTTTTTACCACATCACTATTAGATAATATACTTCGATGAGATGCTTCAAGTATACTTCGTCTCAATCAGTCTGTCTCCTTATTGAGGTTACAATTTTTTACATGTATCGTATCGTATTGGGGTTTATTGTATTTTATATAATAAATAAATAAATAAAAGAAAAGGAGAGATAAATTAAAGAAAACACATTTTAAGAACTTTGAAAGTATTATTCTTATCTACAGTTAATCAATTATTTCTTCTCATATTTCTTCTTGTACTTAATGATTTTTTGTGGTTTTCTCGCAAAGAATATGCAGTTTTAAAGAGCATAACATTCCTTACTTATGTCTATTTGGGATTACATATTTTAGGATTTTAACAGAGCTCCCTTGTTCGCTTCAATTTAGTTTTTAAAAAATCTATACAGAAATGCCAATGTTTTAGGTGAATATTAAAACCATTTATAGAGATTGCTAAATAAATAAAATACATCATAAATAATTAAATGAACACTTTTTGTGAAATTTTTGGTGAATCTGAAGAAAACTGAAAGAGGGAAAGAGAAATCGTATATTAACCTTACTGTTGACCGCGTATATAATACCTCTAAATTATTTTTCCAAACATTTGGAAATGAAATACCGTATTTCCGATTTTTTTTATTTGACGACACAGTTATATTTGCAACTATAAATTTTACACAATAAAGTTAAATTTTAAGAATATTTTGTGAAATGTTCATTAATTTTTATGAAGAATTGAGACATTTACCACGACTATATATATATATATATATATATATATATATATATATATATATATATATATATATATATATATATATATATATATATATATATATATATATATATATATATATATATATATATATATATATATATTCATGAATAAACAAGCAATAAAAAATTGAAATTGAAAGAAGCAAGTACGCGGAAACAACACCAAAATGAAAAACGTGAACCAAGGACTAATGCTTTATCAAGGGGAGGACAGTCCCAGAAAAATTAAGCATGAAATCTTACCTGTAAATAAACGAACGAAAGAATTGTCAAGCGAACCTGCAAAAAAAAAAAAAAAAAAGCAACTACCAAAATGCTAACCTTTAAAAAGAAAAGGGCAATCGGGTTATATGACTTGCTCGTGCCAGGTAAAATTGCAGTTAGGACACGGCAGCAGCAAAAAATTGAGTTGAAAAAACACTGGAGAGGAAATAAAAATATTGAATCGGAAATAAAAACTGGAGAGCCGAAATTTCATCAGAAATTTTCAGGATAGATCCCAACAGACCTTCATAGCTTAGGTGGCCTTACTGCAATAATACAATTGCGCTATACTTCACTCTGCTAGGCAGCTCCTTACTTATCTAATGTAACTTAAGTAAAAAGATTGAGGAATTTTATTACAAGTACTTCTCAAAAAATTAAGATTTTTAGAGACAAAATCATTTTTGTTGCAGATAGTTTTAGTCCTACTGATTTCATCAATCAAGGTGTAACGAAAAACTTTAATTGAAATTTTTGAATTCCATATATATATATATATATATATATATATATATATAATGCTGCTGTGCCTCATTTTCATGTGTGATCATTTAAAATAAAAAAAAAACCAAGACCAACGTCAAGTGATTTAAAAATATTATTTGTTTTTCAATTATTTACGGCACTTAAAAACCAAAAATTTTGTATTTAATAGAAAATAACTTTTTTAAGTGTTGGTAAGTTACTGAATACACATGTTTTCTACTGGGATAAGAAATCCGTTGAAATTTTAATACTCTTGACGGAAAAAAGGAAAGAAAATCATTGAAGTCACATAAATAATTATGTCAATAATTCAGAACTTCAATAACATTTGGATTCAATTTGAAAAAAATGAGCACTAGAGCACTTACACAATTTATTAATAAATATACAGATAAAGGACTGCTCTCGATGTTCATAGCAATTTCTTTTTAACTGAATCATATTGCAATAATATTTTTTATCGTTGACAGTATCGTAATGATTTGAGTGAAATATTATTCAACAGTTAAAAAAATAACAAAAATATTAAAACACCTTCAGTTTTGAGCTCTTTAACTAGGTTTTAATGCAAAAGAAAAGTAAAAACAAAATCGTAATATGTGATCACATATAAATTTAAAAAATAATAAAGCAGTGCAATGAATGTAACGTAAGCGTAAGTCATAATTTTCTCTCTTATTGTCAATGCTTTATATTAACCGCTAATACAGACACTCGATGTGGAACTGAAAAAGAAAACGACAATAACATTCCCAGTTGAAACACATCAATCAGAGTTCCAAAAATGCATCAGGATTCACATGACGTGATATTTTTCGTAGAGGAGATTTTTTTTTTTTCTAAATCTCTCCTCCCTTGACAACGCTTATTGAAACAGATCGCAGTGCAGAACAGTTATTTGATTAGATGTTTCAGTTTTAAAACAAATCTTTCTTGTTTCGTGGCCATCGAAACAGTGGAATGGCCAATTTTTTAACGTTTTGGATCCGAGGATGGGAAAACTACACGCTGAAAGGATCAATGTTTCAAAATCATTTGTTTCAAGAAAAATGTTTTCTGCTCCATTATTTGAGTGAATTTCCTGGGAAACAAAATATTTTTTCTTGTCGTTTCTCTCGAGTAATATCTTAGGGTAGTGTTGAAGTATGCTCTTTTATAAGACGACTGGTACATAAAGAGGAAAATAAAGTTTTACAAACCTTTTGTTTTTGTGTGTTAAGAAATGAAAGCAGAGGTTGTGATATTCTTGATTGGTATAGCGAAAAAAAAAAAAAAAAAAACACATTTGAAGCGATACAGTAAGGTTTCTTTTTACACACAGATATATTATTCGTAATATATTCAGCTAAACCATTACTTTGTTGTGTTTTTTTTTTTTGCAATGCACCGAACGAAATATTTGTAATTGCAAATCAAATGTTGTTTGTTCATTGTTTAGTTCTATGAATTCCTAACAGATGGCGGGGTACGTTTAGTTCTATAAATTCCTAATTAATGGCGAGGTAGGTTAACTCGAGAAGGCGCTGGCCGACAGTGTCGATAGCTACGCTATTGTGGGACTATTGTGGTCAGCGAACTGATTTTTGAATGCATTTTTTTCGATATTGAGGTACATAATTTGATTTTGTAGAGTTTTTCTATTGGGTTTTGTTTTCCTTATTTCTACAACGTTTGTTTTTGATTTTATAGTTGAAGATAGTTACTTATTCTAAGTAAATAAGTTCATTTGTCGTATTATTCAATCGTGATTGTTCTTTATAACCATTTTATAAGAATGTGTTTTTTTGCGAAACATTTTAAATTGCAGAAAAAGAACCACTTCACTCACTAAAGGGCAGGTTTATGGTAGCGTAGTTGCAATGCGCGTTAGCAATGAGCTATAGTGTTGAAGGATTATTTTGAGTTTTAAAGCCAATGTTTATCTTTTTATGTGTTTTGGCAAATAGTTTTTATTCCAAAGAGACTGTAATAGGTTTTTGAAAATGTGTGTACGTATTTTAGTTGAAGAAAAATGATCATTTCACACCAGAAAAAATGGAAGGGATCGGGATTTCTTTTTTTGGTTCAACGGACTTTCTTGAAATTCTTAGCACGGCATCGCCGTGCGGGTACCGCTAGTTTCAAATATATATATATGGCTATTTCCATAACACTTGACTGCGAAATGTCTCAAACGTAACGTTAAATCACGAAATACTAATATTTTTTGCACTGTAAGAAAACAGATAACTAAGTTTCCTACTATATTTAACACACATTTTCAGTTTTAAAAAGTAAAATTTATAAATATTTTGACATTTAACGTTAATTACGAGACGTTTCACAACCAAACACTGTGGATTGACCCATATGTACAGTTATGCTGTGTTTTGTTTATATAATGCTGTCCACGCCACTGAAAATGCTTTTATCGTTGTTATTCACAAATCACGTAGGTAATTTGATAAATAATTCTCATACCGTGGATGAAAAAAAAAAGATCACTGCATGGATCATATTCTGCTTTCTAATATCCCGGACTGAAAAACTATCGTACGTTCTATCCCTTTCCGGCCATTGTGGACTTTTAAACGATGATTTCGTGTGTCAAAACTGTCGAAGTTTTATCCATAATCTAAGTTACGTTCAGTTTCCCAACCAGTTCAGTTGAATATTTCTCAACACTGGTCACGTAACTAGTGTGATACAGTAAGAAGTCACTGTATTGGCGTTTTCTTTAAGCGCAATATTGTGACAGGCTTTGTCATCTGATAAAAAATAAACATCTTTTTCCCTTTTATACTATGATACTACTTAAAAGGTTTGATGAAAGTTTTATCTTTTAAAGCTTTGTGTCTTTTGATTTGAATCCTATACTTTTGGAGGTTTTGTAAGAATTTTTTAATAATCAAATACATTGAATGTTTAATTATATTGTATTGTAAGAAATAAAGCCAAACGCAGAATTTAGCCTTAAGCCATGAGAATAATAGAAAATCAAATTATAAAATTTAAAAAAAAAATTTTTTTTGGAGAACATTATAACTTTAAAATGATCAGACCATTTCTTTAAAAATATTGAGTCTCTTTTTATGCTGAAACTTAGATGATACATTAATTGTTCATTAGCATATTTGATTTATATTTTGGACTGTAATCGTAACATTATTGCTTCAAATTTTATTTCCTTTTGCATCGGGCCTCGTTAAATCTACAGTAAATAAATAAACGAACGTCGCGCAAGAAAGGATCGATCGCACTATTCTTGGTGGTTTGAAAAAAATAAAAATAAAAATTATGATTGCTTGTAATAAATACTCTAAGGTACATTGGAATGTTATTAGCGTCTGCATAATGTTTTGCTTGCACACGTTTATTACATTTTATGTCTCTGTATTCCTTTTCTGAGTGGACGAAAAAAGCTTTTCAAAGAAAAAAAGATGATTTTAGAAAAGGTTTTAAAAAACTCGTGACATATAGAAAAAAAAGTGATAAATTGAAAAAAATAATAATACATTTTAAGGAAAAAAAAAATAATTGCAATATATACTGTTCAACGCTAAACTAAATACAATTTTAGGTAGGAGAGACAGATCATATTTGATCTTTATATTTTGTTTTTTCTAGATTTCGCTTCTATATTTACGCTTCAAAATTAAATTTCATGAACTAATATTAGTATTTTCCTATCCATTAATGTCTTAGTCACTTTTGTTAACAGGATTTTGTTAAAAAAAATCATAGTAAAAATGTTGCTTTTTTCCGAACTGTACCAACTATACCCAAAATGGGTGAAGTGATTTAAAAAGCAACGAACTGAAGATTTTTATGGGTTATTTTAAAAAAAAAAGTCTTTCATTAAATTTTTAAAAATTGACTTAAGTTTCAGTTAAAATAGTTAAACATATCAGTTCAATTCAATATCATAAAACTTAACACCAAAAGCGTATGATATTCATTTAAAGCACTTCCGCGGCTGCCCTTTTTTCTGAATCAGTCATTAGAAAGCCGCTTGAATAATAACTAATACTTTTGGGAAATATTTAATTTTAATGGACAATAATATTTTTTTTTCATAAAAAGGTATTCAAGTGTAGAAGTAAATGTAAAATTTCTAATATAAAAATTAAATTTCATTTTTCTATGTAATCATTAAAATCAAATTTAACCTTACGCATTTTTTAGTGTGTTTTGATATTTATTCTGTGTTTTATTTCACTTATAAGCATTTTGGTAATAAAAACATTTCAAGTGCTTTAATGTCCGATAAAATGTTATTACCTATATCGGCTTCAAATTTCATCTTCTTAATAATATTATACTGATATGTTGGTGACAATAATAATATACTTAATGGCTTACATATGGAATTACATTTTCTTCAAGCACGCAATTAATGATTAATTGATGACAAGTAAAGAAGAAAATCTGTCAGTTTTATGCCTATGGCACAAACAATCGCATTGTAATAGGCAGTTTTCAAAATTAATTTAATAATTCTTAGTGCGTAATTGTTTTCCTGATTGTAGATTACCGCTTTGAAGCCTGTAAATGGTTTTTCTCACACTTTACGTGCTATACTCGATGTTGCAGGTAATTTATACACAAAGCAGAATATGTGTGGCATGCATAATTCATAGGAATAGGTACAAAAATCTTTTTTACTTCTCTGTCATCGCATTTAATTAGCAGTTTGGAGTATGTCCGCACGTTTTTTTTTTTCTTTACTTAAATTTCTCAGCACTTCAAACGATTCTTTTAAACTTCTGACAAAATTGTCATTTCCTAGGAGTATGAAATTTCTTGGTAATCTTCTCGTTATGTTAGCGAGTTTGGGAATTTGGGTGTTTTCTTTCAAAACGTTGGAAGTTTGTTTTAGAAGTTTTAACGCAAGGTTACACGCTTTTTCAGTACCATACGCGTGCGTTGAGTAGAAATTCTAAACACGCTATCTGGATAATATATCACTGAAAATCTCTCATGCATTTAATTTAAATACGGTTTATCACAGCTTAAAGCTTATGTAAAGCAATAAATTTGAAAGAGTTATTTGATTTTAATGAGAGAACACATTTATCTGTATTACGAAAAAAAGGGGGCTGTGAATGAAATATTCTTATCATGCATTTCTTTCTGAAACTAAGCAAATTATATTGCTAAAAATACATTCTTGTTTATTTAGTTTGGTTTTAGAGTCTGAAAATGTGTCCAAGAAACCTATACACAATATATTGAACACGCTTTTTCAGTACTATTTTGCACACATGCAACAAGTAAATAAGCAATAAACAAAAAATAATGTGTAGAGTCCCAGGAAAAAAATGGAGCTGAAAAATGCATCGTATTTTCGGGAAAATGATCTTTTAAAAATAAGCGCAAAAAGGAAAGAGCATGATTCGGTACATAAAAACATTTTTTTTTTTTTGGCTAGACATCATCATCGTCGTCAAGGATTGAACATATAGCCTGTTCCGGCTTCTTGGTCGCCCCACCGTTTCCTGGGCCTACCACGGTCTCGTTTGCAACTTGGTCTGTGATAAAAGGCAGCTCTTGGAAGTCTCCCTCGTTTCATACGTCGAACATGGTTTTTTCCAATCGCTACGATATTCTGTAATTTTTTTCATCGAGGCTGAATATCTGTAATTCCCTTTGAATAGATTCATTCCTTATTTTGTCTAGGATAGCGCAGTTCTTAAGTGATCGCAAATACTTCATCTCTGCTGCTTGAATTCTACTAGTTTCTTGAGTGTTCAATAAAGTCCATGTTTCGGAGCCGTACAGAAAGGTTAGCACCGCCATAACCTTATAGAACTCCAGTTGTTTTTCCTTTCTCGTTTTTTCCTTTAGGGCAAATGACAGCTAAAAAATGTGAACTCAGTATGTTGAAAAAGCGTTTTCTGATAGCTATAAAAGATAATGCTGCACAGGCGGGACTGCAAACTAAATTGCTTTCTGTGCGATGAATTTTGCAATAGAGATAGCACAACGTATCGACTATTTCGCTCTTATTCTCAAATGCCTAAGGTTGTCTTCCAAGCCTGTCGTAAGCGGTGTTTCATTGAGTAAAACTCTGTTGGCAAGTCATGGATGGATAGTACGTACAACCCTTTTATGAATTATTGTAAGAGTTTTGCAAAATGACGCAGAGCTTCGTCGTGTTGATAAATAGCAACTTGGCGACTTTAAAGCATAGATTAAACCACCAACTGGAAAAGAATCGTCCAAGTACCCCGAACTCTCGGTGTTTTTCTGTACTTTTTAATTTTCTTTTACTTAATATCCGGTTTAAAAACATTGAAGAAATTTACTTTGAACGCAAGATACATAAAACAGCAGAAGAATCAAAGTCATTTAATCTCATTAACTTTTGTTTGAAACAAATTATCTTTTAAGTAAATGATATATTTAACTACACTTAAATTGTTGAAACGATTTCAATAAATAAAATTTGTTTTGGTTTGTTACATTTGCATGACACTAGAAAGTCACTTTATTTTAGTGACATTCATCTAGTGGTGGAATTTTTTTAAGTGATTCTAATTTACATTAAAAATGTGCAAATTCATTAATATGGATGTATAAGGTCGTCTAGTTAAAAACGTATAGAAAAAAAAATTGATTCTAAAATCCTTGCATTTTAAAGATCACTGTTACACATCCTCGTATATATAATAGCCAAAATCACTGATCGAGTAACGCTCTGACGTCACCAGCATTGATGTTATTTTAAAAATAAATAAAAATTAAGAAGATTTATTAAATTATGATTATACTTTTACCAAAAAATACCTGAGATTCTTGATATTTTTTCCAACTGTTGCCAATTTGTTGGCACCAAAAAGAGTTAATGTACTTCGACCGTGCTGATTTTCGGACGGAAACAATTGCCCAAAATTATGCGATCTGAAATTTCAACGATCAAAATATCCCCAATTAGGCAGTTGCTTTACCCAAAAAATAGTTATCACCCGTAATATCTTGACGGGTGATTTTCTAGTTAATAAATACTAAGCATTCTCTTAACGAATGCTTTATCTGGGTAAACACATTTATTTCGCCAAAAAGATAACTTTTATAAACTCTGATTCCAATCGTATTTTTATATGTCCCCCAACTTCACATCTTATGTTTCCAATGGTAATTCGTTTCCGTTGGCAAACTCATGTGTTTTCTAAATGTCTGTTCCGATCATACATGGATATCCCTCCGTGATCTGCATTAGAATGAAATGACCCTAAAAGTGATAGAAATATATAGCACTTCTTTATGAAGATGGAGTCCGAAGCAAAATTTTTGCATCAGCGCTTGTTTTCCGCATTTGTCGTGAACTTGCATCTCTTGCCTTTTAAATCCCATTTGAAGCCTGAAGTAAATCATCGGTTTACTGCTCCCATAGGGCAGCATTCTCTTATGGCTTTAGCCTCTTTACTCTTAGCCTTTTAGAAACATTGGTTTACTTCGGTAGGAGTTTTGTATCTGCTTGATGTCTGGGAAATTACTATTTTCAAAGTGGCAGAGAAAGTTTTCCGTCTTTATGTTTGTTACCTACTTGCCTTTTAAAGGCTTTCGGCGACTTTTCTCGTTGGTGAACTTTGGGTTTTAAAAATAACTGATAGTTTTTACGATATTTTTATCCTAAAGTTTTATTGACGATACTTAATGCGATCTTTTTATTGAGTTTTCTGCTTCGGTTTTACTGGAAAATGCAGGACAAATACTTTATTTCTCATGAGGGATTTCAAACATCATTTATTTCTTGCTGAAAAGGTTTTCCGCCAGGATTCAATTATTGCATCAACATATCGTTGCAACTATATGATGAAGCTGATTTCCTTTGACTCAGTTTAGCTATATATCGTGTTAAAATTTTAAGTGCTATTCTTTTTATGGGTTTCATCGGTTCTTATTAGTTGTGTATCTGAGCTCACGTATAAAAAAAATATTAATGTTTCTAGTTTGTTTGTTTTTTTCTAGTTTATTGGAATTTTGTTCCGTTGGTTTTCATATGATTAAACTATTTTCTGGCTCTGAGCGAATTTTTGCGTTCATTATTTTAGTCTAATGCACATCAGCCATAAATGCTGCTTATGTATTTATATGTCATGAAATATATGCCATAGAAATAGTTCGTTTAACTTATTTTTTTACTACCCATTGTTTGTCTTTTGATGTACTCCAGAATGTGGTGGTGTTTAAAAATATGGTTTTAAATATAGAAATTTGTAATGAAGCACGTATTCAATTGTTGGCCTTTTTATGTTCCCTTTGACTTGATGTTGAAGGCAATGTCGACACGTAACGGAAGTAATGCCTCAAAAGTGTTGGATAAAATGACATTATATTTATTATTGATACTTATTTTAGCCGTTACTATTATTTACTCTTCCGGTATGACACTTTTCTGGTGTGTTTAATGTCCCTGACTAAAAAAGATAAACGTTTTAACTTAAACGTTTTATATTCATCTGTTACTACCGTTGTGAGAAGTTGTTAAGATGTGTTGTGTTAATTTGTTAATTACTTTACACCCTACAGCGCAGGATCAGGCCGAATTTTATACGACTGAAGCATCTACCGACAGCCCGGTTTCGACAACCAGATACTGTAGTTGCGTCTTTGTTCTGGACTCATCAGTTTAAAATAGTTCATAAACGAGCTAGAGGCAGATGTTCTCTCATTGGAATTGAGATGACATTCAAATTGGTAGCTGAAATTAATTTACCGCACCAGCTAGAGTCCGCAAGCAAGTGATGAGGTTCAACTCAACTTAAGTCAAAAGCATTTTATAATAAATTGGAAGGTAGATAATATGGTTTTAGACCATCGGTATATGATTTTTTTTCCCTAGATGTGTACGTATTGCATGTTTCTAAGGATATTCTAGTATTTCATTATTTTAAAATTGTTCTTAATCATTTTTGCTCGAATTATGTTTTTTAGTATTTCTTTTCCGTTTCTGTCATAACAATAAGTCAATTTAAATAAGGAAGGAACATAATGATATCGTTTCTTTACATTTGACTGACCAAATTTATGTGGCCGATTCCATATAATATCTACAAATCAACTTCAGAAAAGCTTTTTTTTTCTGATGATTCTCGTTTGTTTCTTTTCTAATTATTTTGCATGAATTGGTTAGTGCGTTCGCAAATTTTTAACTTTCATTTCTTGAAGGCAGTTTGTCTTCTTTTCAACAATAGTTTAATTAAAAATTTTCCAATCGTAATTAATTATAGCTTTTCTTAGAAGCAGAACATTTAGTTTAGTCACACAGAGTTTGATTTTAGAAGTCCACACATTTTAATTTTCTACCCATATTTGATTAAAATCATTTGTTTTCTATAATTTTTACTTCTATGATTTTGTTTACAAAAAAATCGTTTTGAATACAGATGCATCGTATGAAAGTAATTACGATAAGGCTATCAGTTCAACTAATTTTAAAACTATTCTGTTTCCTTTATTTATTTTTAAATATTTATTTAAAACCAAGGACTCCCTTGATAAATATTTCCGAATGTTCGAGAAAAAAAATATTTTGCATGAAAAATGATGTAGTATTTCAACGAGATATTTAAAGTGGAAATCCTGAAATAAACCGACCATTGGTTCGGAAGAAATAGAAGAAAACTATTTGATTTTCAATTTAGCAATAATGATCAATTGAAATAATTGTAAATTAAACTAAATTTGTTTGTGTATAACGAAAAAAATTAAAAAACACAGAAAATAACACTTAAAAATATGATATCTCAGCTTGGAATATATATATATATATATATATATATATATATATATATATATATATATATATATATATATATATATATATATATATATATATATATATATATATATATATATATATAATTTAATAAATACCTCCGTATTTTCATAATTGAAAAGCTTTCTCTTGCTGAATAAATAAAAATTTTGGATTAAGCAATATATTACGTCACTAAATAATATAATGAATACTAAATTTTACTGCATTTAGATTTCGTGCGGGATCATTAGCAACTCTTCTAGCTCGTCTTTCAAACATATTTCATGAAAGCGTTATCATGTGACATTTTACGAAATTTATATCCTTCACGTTAACGCCGAATTAGGGAAACTAAATTTCTATAATCGATTGTCTTGGGGCTGCCTCTGGAAGCGGTAGAGCATAGCTACAAACAGCGCCACTGCTTTGCAACAGGCCATTTAACTTGAGCCATTCCTTCAGTTGTAAGTGATTCATAGGCACTTAGCGGTTCAGTTGGCCCGGTTTGAAGGAACGACTTCCTGATGACAAATAGATAGCGAACGGGCACGGATTTAATATCAGGCATAAAAGAAAAATTTTAAAAGTGATTCATTGCAGTGGATCTCAACAACGAATAATTCACTAGACATGAATATTTTGTAACATGAAATGTAATCGGATATGTTCAATATGGTGTGTGATTTGATGTCTAAAGTTTAGACTCTAAACTGCTCTTTATTATACGGTTAAAAGTAGTTATAATTGCATCCATGCATTTAATCCGTTGTTGAAATTAATGTGTTACCAGTAATATATAAATCGTTTTATATTAGAGAAAATACTATGTTTCCTTTATTTTATGTTTATAAACTCTATAATAAGAATTGAAACATTAAAACCCCATGAATTGTATAAATCAGGGGATCTCAAACTGGGTGCAGCGGACTTTGGGGTGCCGTAGATGGAGGGCAGGGGTGCCGCGAAGTGTGTTATCAATATATATGTTAGGTGGGTTTTTCAAATAAGGTCATGCGAAGCAATAAGGCCACCCCCCCCCCCCCCCATTTTCTGATGTAGTATAGTTAAAATTCACTAGATTGTAAGTTCAGCGTTATCAGAAAGCCTAGCTAATGATAAAGTGTCATAGACAAGCTGATTTTTAATAACCAGGCAAAAGTTATTATAGAAGAATGATGTAAGTATATCCTGATCTTATTTCGCTGCCGTGATGTTCTCATCAATTATACTCCCAGGGGGTATACTCCCAGTAATCCACTATGCAGAATATGTGTATGCGATTATATACATAATACGTCTAAAAAATGTTTGAGAGTACACACTATAAACACTCCTGTTTGTTGTACGTTTTACTTCTACATACAGTTCACTACTACTAGTATTAAAATAAGGTGATAATTGTTCTTGTAGCGAAGCCTAATTTGTGTAGATTACGAATTCACAAAGATTAATGTCGCTAAGTACAGTATTTTTTTCTTGTAATTTGATAACCTAGAAAAGTGGAATGTTGACCATTAAGGCCGTGGTTAGCCTTTTTGTATGTTCTTATACGAGTAATATGATACCGGAGTATCGGGTGGAGGATATGACAAGTGCAGCATATGCTGCGCATTTATGCAAGAGTTGTACGAATGAGTGCCAAATACCCAGAAAATGACGAATAATTGGTTGCCCCGAACATGACGATTGATACCTAACTTTACCAAGGAAGTAAACACGAAATGTTGTTAATGTGGTTGAATATATATTGATATTAAAGATTCTTTCAATTAGTTTTAGTTTAACAGCACCTTTTGTCATCCTTGTCTTCAAGTAATCTTTGTCCAGAGTATTCATTTTCAGTGCTCATGTTCCTAAATGATTTTTGATTCGGCCTAGTACACGGAGCTGTTTCACACTTTCAGGTGCGCATTGCCTCGGGCTGCCGTTCAAGTTATATGAAACATTTTTTTTAACAATTGTTTTGACCTAAAAGGTAAAATACACTGGCCTCAAAAAGTTAAGGTACAACATATTTTTCGAAGCTCACCATAAAAAAATGGCAGTAACAATAAAATGCATAGTTTGCATGAATGATAATGACGAACTTTATAACTATTTATGGAAAAAAAAGTTGCTACTACTTTTATTTTATAGAAAAGAGCATATTTTTACTAGTGAGGAAAATATATACAAATATCAAGCTTTTGTACTTTTGTGTAAGTTGTCTTGATCTTCAACTGTTATTGGCAGTTTCCGTGATAATAGTCAATAGAGTTTAGAAAGTGTCTTAGAGACGTTGTTTACCCTATTCGTTACGGTGGAGGGTAGTTTGATGGATGGAAATGGGATTGTCGCAGGCTGATGCTGCTAGACGTTTCAATGTGTCTCGTAGTGTTGTTCAGCGACTTTTGGATCGATACCAATCAGAAGATTCTTTGTGCAAAAGACTGTTCCAGGCCGACCATGAGCTACAACATCTACAGAAGATTGTTTTCTACTTCTTCCGGGCCGAAAGAGAAGAATCACCACTGCGCCGCAGCTCGTTACAGACTAATTTGTAGCATCAGCAAGAAGAATCTCTGCTACTACGGTGCAAAATCGTCTCCACAATGCAGGTCTCTATGCAAGACGACCAGTTGTATGTGTTTCCCTCAACGGACCACAGCGAAGGATCCGCTTATGCTGGGCAAGAGAACATGTTTCCTGAACCCAGCAGCAATGGGCTTCTGTGCTGTTCACAGACGAGTCCAGATTTACATTGGAGAGTGATTCAAGGCGTCTACTGATCTAGAGGGAACAGCGCAATGGATACCATCAATCCAACACTGTTGAAAGACCACACTTAAAGAGGTGATGAAATCATTGTTTGGGCAGTGATCTCGCTCGGTGGTCACACTGACCTGCATGTGATCCATGTAGGAACTCTGGCTGGTCTGAGATATCGCGATCAAATCCTTGATCCATATGTCCGCCCATACGCTGGTGCTATTAGTAATGACTTCTTTCTAATGGAATATAATGCACGACCTCACCGAGCTCGGATTGTTGATGAGTATCTTTCGGATCACGGTTTGGGACGAATGGAATGGCCAGCTCGATCTCCGGACCTGAAACCGATGAAACATCTTTAAGACTATCTTGGCAGACAGGTTGATGCTTTAAATCCTCCTCCAAGGTCGTTACATGATCTGGAACAAGGCTTACTCTGTGTCTGTTCTCACTATTCCGGTGTCCGACAACTAAATAAACAGCATGAAAAATCGATGCCACCAATGAATTCAAGTTAGGGGGGACACATACCTTATAAGAACCCATTTTTTTATTGTTTATATGGCATTTTACTGCATAACACTGTGATGTTCTGTTTTCTTCAAGAATGGACTTTTCCACAAAGATTGCTTTTTTTTTGTTACAAATCGTTTTTGCAATACACTTATACAAATTTCTATGACGCAAATTAGACGCAAAAAAACGGTTGTACTTTACCTTTTTGAGGCCAGTGTATAAGAGTATGTGCGACTTGAAAAATCGGCTTTCGATTTGTTGGAACACCCTAATATACATATTATAATAATTTGGAAATACAACCTTGTCTGAAGTGGGGGAAGACGAAAATATTACTTTAATTGGCCAGCAGTGTAATAACGAAATGCTATTCCTTTTGTAAGATGGCTTTCTCAAGAATGCAGCTCTCGTGGGAAAGAAAAGCAATTGTAGCGTTGCTACCTATATTAATAAAAGGCATCTGACACACATCCTTTACCATTAAATACGTAATACTATCCGACCTGTGCGAAACATTTGAACGATATCTTGTATTAAATACAGGACTTAATTATTCATTAACCAAACAAATGACTTAAAAATGGATATTCTTTTATATTTCTCTGTGCTGAATGAACTGGTAAAAATTAAACAATATATTCCTTAACGATCTATCAAACATTTCATTTCATTTTTTAAAAACTGATTTGTATTAATTGGTTTTGAACACATGAAAAATATGGAATAATATCCTATTTATTTACTTTTTTTAAAGAAAATTAATATACCTTGGAAACGTGACACAAAACTAATAATGTTCAAAATCAAAAACGAGCTGATGTGTGCATCACATGACTTCCTTTAACGCCAATTTAATAATAAAAGTGCCTTGGAGTAAGCAAGAAAACACTTTTATTCCCCTAAATTGTTGCGAACCAAAGCAAAAAAAAAAAAAAAAAAAATCGGTTTTACACAGATTAAATTTCTTAATGTCGGCAACTTCAATGTTATTCAATGGTTAACTCTCTAAATATCACCTATAACAGAAAAATCGTAACCAGGTTATAAAAAAAAAAAAAAAAACGCCAAATTTGTTACCATAACTTGGCGACCAAAAGCCTGGGGATATATCGCCAAGTGTCCACCAGATTGTAACACCACTTGAGTCTGCATTGAAATTAACAATGACTCCCCCCCCCCCCCAAAGGTGTAAAGGACCCCTTTTGAAACTTCCGAATACAACCAAAAGGGGGAGGTGCACAATTAGACCTCACTAGGAGTCTACTTTACCAAATTTCGCTCGGGGATCGTCAAAGTGGATATTTAGGGCGTCCATATGTTTTTGGTAAACAGGGCGTATCAGTACAGCTTTTACAGACTTTCAGGGCCGATTTTTGTACACCTAGACGATGGAAATCCATATAGCAATGCGTGATCGGAAACGCATTCCTGGCGCGGTAGTGACGGCACAAATCACCAAAAAGACAAGACACGAATAAGAGAAGAAAACATGTTTATTCTCCTTAGTACAGCAAAAACCTAAGAAAAAAGAACATGAAGGAGCCAACTATCATCAGCAAAGTAGATGTTCGAAATTACGGCCCCGTGCCGTTATGCATGCCTCACATGTCCAGCGCATTGACCATCGAACGTCAAAGCGAGCGCGGCAACAAAACCCGCGTGTGTGCCTGCACCGTCATCTGATGCTTCGGTTTACGTAATAACATATATCGCGTTCGCGTACACCAGACAAAAATTTACCAGCTATTTTGCTGTATGCTGTATTAAAAAGAAATGTTTTCTCCTGTTTTTCGTGTTTTGTCTTTCTTGTGCTGTGTGTCGTCACTATCGCCTCAGGAAAGCGTTTCCAACCATGCATTGCTGTTTGATTTCCCATCGTTTAGGTGTACTCTATCTGCTCTGAAAGTCTGTAAACGCTGTACTGATACACCCTTTATTTGCACGTGTGATTGAGTTGCAACACTCATTCGGGTATTGAGCAAAATGGAAATTAGGCCGATTTTTGAGTGAATTTTTTTCTCGAGTACAATATTTTCTTTTGTAAAAGGAAGTAAAAGGACGATTTGAGTGGAAACTGCTAATCTTATTAGAAAAGAAAAAAAACACACAACATTTAAGTAATGCAGAAGCATGTTTAATAATCTGCATACACTATTAAAACCTGTAAGCATCTGTCTGTGGATGTATCTGTAACCCTATACTCTCTGGACCTTCAATATAAATATAGTTGGATACATGAAATCCATTGAAAGCCACTCCACTTTGTATCCACCCTTTAAACCTTAAGGGTGCCGATATCCAGTACTGAGAATATCTTGAGAATTTCTTCATGACACCCTGCGAGCACACACACAAAGCATTAAGATCGTCAATACTCAACCGCCAGCATTAAGGCGACATTGAGCCACCGCAGATGGCGAACTGTGGTTGGCGAGTGAAAGAACAGGGGTCGAAGCCCCCTTTTTTGTACGGTAAAACTAAATATAAATTGGTCTGAGATTATTGCATGTACACTGCTCAAAAAAATTAGGGAAGCACATGGTTTTTACAAAATTGAGATAAACATTATTCCAAAAACTAATTTCCAATAAAGCCTCCATATTTTCAGGAAACATGAGAATAAAACTTAAACTTCGGAAGCAAATCAACGTTTCTGTCGTCGAAAAGCAGAAAAAGGCTACTAGTGCAGAAATCGTGATTTAACAGAAGCACATTTTTTTACTGTCTGAGCGGTAAAATTCAACCGTTCATTGTTTTTTTTAATTGGAAAATGCCACTACACCGTAATTTACCGGATTCCATGGCTAGATGTTTGCTCGGGGGACTGGAATCCGGGCAAGCACAAAGAACTGTTGCAGAGGCATAATTTCATGTTCGTTTCACTGTTCTAGAGGAATTAAGTTCCCAGTCAAATGTTTTCTGCTTCTTTGTTGCTGTAATGCATCCTTATACACGTGTATACTCTATTTAATGCTTTTGCAAGGCTATCTCACAACGGTTTCTTCACTTTTGTGTGATTGTTCCATTGCTCCCCTAATTGTTTTGAGCAGTGTAGTTTTTTTTTTTTTTACTTTTTTAAAGAAATTGCTATTTGTATTTGACTAAAAACAAGCTATGCATCTACAATCTACATATGTCATTGAAATACCTTTTGTTTCATCTACTAACACGAAAATTAACTAATACTGTTCAGTATTGATTTCCATTCTTTAATAACTTTATTTATTTATTTATTTATTTATTTATTTATTTTTTTCAGCTGTTGCTTAGTGTCTCTTACAGGCGATGTTCAGACTAAAGGAGTTATGCGACTTTTGAAATGGTGCTGTAAAATATCGCAGCCCGGCTAAGAAAGTGACAAAACTCAAAAAAATTGACTTCAAAATCTAAATGTAATGCTCGTTCTTGCCACAAAACACGCACAAAATTAGCTTACATAACTGTTGCGTGCTGACGTAAAAGCGATACATTTGATAGCGACGCATTATGAAAATTTCATAATTTATATGGAAACATTTCGAATTATAAACTAAAAACGATTTAGACAACACAAGACACAAAAAATCACTTAATATTATGTTGGCGAGTGTTTGACATTTGAGACAGTCTCTTTAAACTACTGCAGTAAACTCCTGATTATCGGACGTCGGATTATCCATGGGTCTTGTCACAGTTTTTTATTTATTTTTATTTTTTAAACTTACGGTTGCGTTATTGTTCGCTTTTAAATTTCATATATTTTTCATATTCAATGTTAGTAAATGCAATGTAGCAATGTTTTTAGTTATAATTTAAATGTATGTGAGAGTGTTGTTAATGTTTTTTAGCTATTGCACACACTAAGTGTCGTTTTTTGCCTATTATTTGGATTATCCGCGGTTACCGTGCCACCCTATTCCGCGGATAATCAGAAGTTTACTGTATTGCGTAAAACCTTGATTATCTCCAATGCTGCTTTTTTGAGTTGTGTAACTTTCCTTTGCCAGGGTGCGATATTATGTTTAAATGAATGGACTTTTGATTAATATAAATAGCGATGGTTTAAATACAAAATCGGTTTTACTTTTAAATTTGTTTGCCTACGCACACCTGAATATCGCAGAAATGGTGCTCCACACCCCAGCAATCTTTGACCTAGCTGATAGTGCGTAGTTTCCTTGGATACAAGATAAGATTTGAGACCTATTGTATTCCTCCTCGATTTCAGATTTGTATGTTCCAACCGATTCCCGATTCATTTATTTCTTTTGTTTCAAGTTATTTTGTTCTCCATTCAAGTTTTGTCCATTTTGTCTTAAAGTATAATAGAGCTGTGTTGTGTTACGTCATAGTCAGTGTTTGTATTTTGAATTTAGTTTGTTGAATTTTGTTTGTTTGTAACAGTCTCTGTGTGGTTTCAAAATGGCCAGACAAGTATTAGCGCAAATGGAAGCCATTGCTGATAGGATACAACCAGTAAACCGGTATGTTCATACGTCGTGTCATACTTACTACATATATGCTTTCTACATTTATTTGTTGTTAAAATTCGGAAATAACATGAGAAACAAATTACTACGATAAAGACTAAATCTAAAACGCATAACTGTATTATGATTTGTATTTGCATTAAAATAACTTAAACCTTTCAGTTGGAAATAAACTGTACTCATCTATACTCGAGTATAATAATCAAAATAAAACTAAGCAATGTTTTTTATTGACATGTTTAAAAATACAATTTTTTATCAATTCAAACTTATTTAAAATTAAACATTCTTTATAGACTAAAAATACATTTGTTGGAAATCCCTTCAATTGATTGTAAGAAAAATATGTAACTTCAAAAAACTTTTTTTAAATCTGCTTTAAAAGTAGTCTTTACAAACTGAATATACATTCGTTGGAAACCCATATAATTGAATAAAACAAAAACAAGTAACTTTAAAAAACTTCTTTAAAACTTCCTTTTTCTACGAAGTAGCTCTTAATAAACTGATAACAGCAGTAAAATAATTAAAATTAAAAAGCAAATGAAAAGTAGAAGATTGGGGAAATATACTACTTAAATGTTAATGTACTTCTCTAATTTATTTGTCCTTCAAGTATGTGCAAGATTGTTGCTTTTGTAACTAAGACATTATGAACTATGTGTTACTTTTTGTTTACGTGTTCATATTTTGTGCCACTAAATTCTTTTATGATATGTTTTGCTTCAAATATCAAAAATTTTCGGGTCTAGCATCTCGTAGCTATGTCAATGCAAATTTTGACGCTTAATTTTTAATTAAAAAGACGGACATATTATCTTTGCTTGCCGTTTATTATAATTTAAAATTGCAAACATGTAGAAACTGACTGAAACAAAATACTTCGGGAAGTAACTGGAAATCTGACTTATTCTTCTAAACAGGGTGAAAATATTAGTAAGAGCTGCATTGTTTCTTTGCAGTAATATATGTACTTGTAAGCACATTTTGTTTCTCGTTACACATTTTGTAATTTTCCTAACTTTTTATTCAAATTTGAAAAGTATTTTTTGGGGGTAGAAATAATTATAATGTTTAATTATATGTTTTGCTGGCATTCCGTTATAATGTTTTGTTTGCTGTCATGTTCCGTAATCTCATGTTAATATAATTAAAATAAGGGGCGCGTTTAACATGCAAAAAATTGTCTATGTCTTGAGACTTATGTTGCATAAAAATAGGGCGAGATAATTTTTTTTATTATTTCAGCACCAAAGAATGAAGATCAAAGGAAAAAAAAAACATAGGCTTGACTTCGAGTTTCAACTTTTATTTTATTTTTATTATTATTTTTTTTTGTTTTTGTTTTTTAACGTATGTTATTAGTGAGGTAGGGTATAAGTGATCCAATTATTCTGCTCATGCACTCCAAAAAATTTAGCAAAATAAAGTAGAAACAGATAAAATTGTATTTTGAATATATTGTGTATAGTTGTATTTTGATATAAATATTGCCACAAAAGTTACCAAAGTCGCATACGTATTCATATAAAGCCATATATGTAAACAAGTGGCGTACTTAGCGTGGATGACACGCAGTGCGGTAATTTGGGGTGTCCCCCCCCCCCCTTCCCCGCTCTACAAAAGCAAAAGAAAATTTTAATTTTATGTAAACATGAAATTCATGCAATTTTCAGAAACAACTACATTTGTGCTGTAACGAAATTTTAAGTGAAATAATGTTCAAAAGACAAATAAATATGAGGGGTGCGGGGGCTTGCCCCCACAAAATTTTCAAACTCGTAGTCTTTAAAATGCATTTTAGCTTCGTATTTTTTAAAAACTTGCAAAGTCCACTTTAGGTGTCGCCCCCCTTCCCCAGACGGGTGACAGCCGGGGGGGGGATCGCCCCCCCGTAGCGATGTCACGGTGTAAACATTATGAAAGGTTCGAATGCAAAAGTCAAATTCTTTGTAGTGAGACACCTCAACTCATCAGTTAGGGGTTCGTTAGTATAGCTTTTATTGCATAACTTTAGAATTTAGTATTACCTTCGGCCAAAATACCCTTAATCTAATGCATGTAATAGCTAATTGATTTCACAAGAGTTTAAAAAAAAAATAATGACGTTACTGTCAATTTAAAACCTGCAAAGAAGAAAAAGAACGTGACAAAATATATTTTCTATGCTCAATATTTTGTCCAAAACCAACATATTATGTAAATTGAAATTATACATCATTAACTACTAATGTTTTAATTCTAGTATCCGTATTGAAAACAATTTAAGTTAGAAAAGGTTTAGGGAAGTTTTTCAACAAAATACATTTCAAAATAAATGAAAAAAATAGATCAGAAAGTAGTTTTCAAAAATAGCTCTTTAAACAAACCTGTATAATATTTTAGTAGCATAACGTATATGAATAATATGTGCACAACATCGTTAAAAGAGGCGTTGAGGGATTCGGACAGAGTATTAAAAGTTTAGACTGAATGAAGTATATAGTATATTCATTATTCAGGTCGTTCATTCAAACTATCTAAATTGAAGATTCTAATATTATCTTAAAATAAAAATATGTTGAAGTTTAGAAAAATATGGCACCAATGTTTTAATCAAGTTTTACCAAATACATGCAGAACCATGTCGTGCGTAGTGAGAGTTAAGTTACGAGATTATTTTTATTTATTTATTTATTCTTTTTATTTATTTATTTATTTTTTTTTTTTTGCCACTGTTAGTTACAAACGCAAAAATAAAGCAGCAAAAAGTTAAAGTTTATCTTTGTCTCAATGAAAAAAGATCAAATATGCTTTGTGCTAATATATGTTAAATTGAAAAACCAACGTAAATAAAGCTCAAATTAACACGAAAATACACAGAGGAACGGAGTTTTTTTCACTGATGAATAAGCTCCATTATAGCTTTGAGGTAGCTATATGCTGTGTTTTCGCGTTAATTTGTGCTTTATTTGCGTTGGTTTTTTAATTTAATCATATAGGTGACGGAGTAAGAAGCTTTTTATGATTCCAGAAAGTGGAATTAAACATTGCTCCTGAAGCTCGGAATTGATTTTTTTTAGAATATGATTTATTCTCTATACCGTTTTTAAATAAACACACACACATATGTATATTAAAGTTAAACTGATTTATTTGTAAATCAAGAACACAAAACTTATTCGGAACAAAATGGGTTGTTTTTGATTAGTTTAGATTAAAGAAATAGTAATTATTGTTATTATTATTCAACGTCTGTAACATTTAGTTTGTCATAGTCAATGTAAAAGGTTTGAAAAAAGTTCAAGCTGCCAGAATTTTTTCGAATATTGCACTATGAAAATGAGCAGAAATTTATAAAACGGAGAAATTTCTACTGGTACCTAGAACAAATCAACAAATCATTTAGCTCATATTGCCGATAGAAAGACTCTAAGGACTTCCTAAATTAATTGCTGTGTATGTTATCAAGTTGTTGATACCTGCAATTTCAAATTCGGTCTCACTTCTGTTTGAAGAACGTATTTTTATTTAATTTTTATTTTTTTTATGAACACTTAAACTGTTATTTCCGTTAAAATTACTTTTTCCAAGCCATTCCTTTTATCTGCTTAAAATCTTCTTAAAATAAGAATAATGGAAATGTTGTGTACATTATATTTTTAACAAAGCTTTTGAGAGTAAATGACTTTATATGTAAATGAGAGAATAGATTTCCTACTTAATTAATACTGATCTACGAAGTACGTAAGCGCAAAAAACAAATCTTTTTTGTACGATGTGGAGCAACTTTTGCTTTATTCAGTTGGACATACTGAATATTACAATAAAATTGGAGATTAATAATGTCCATTACAGAAGTCATTATTGCTTCAGACCAAAGGGTTTGAGATTAGCTTTATGTCAACTGAGCAGAGAATTCAGAAAGAGTGAAATATTTACATGAACTGACAGGTGCACAGAACGCAACATTTTGCTACATTCTTTCGAGGGAGGGATTTTAAATACTAACCAAGTGGGACATTTAGTGAATATAAAAGAAAAAATTAAGTGAAATATATTTATTTATTAAATGTTTTCTTTCAAATATTTGCACAACCAGTTTTATTTTCTCAAATTGCCTTCACTTTATCGCAACGAAAATAATTCTTTAACTTTTATTTGATGCTCTTTTAGTTGATGCTTAGAGTATTGTGGCAAAGACACGCATTTGCGTGGTGTTCGTGTCAGATTAAACATTTACAATGTAAAGTTCACACACTAGTTTCGGAGGAATAAGGAACCCATTTGTCAGAGTAAATAACTGAGGCCAAGAACCACAAGAAAACAATTTTCAATACAATTTGCTTCTACGTGTTGAATGTTACATATGATCAGTATTGTTGTTATCTGAGGCCTATTTCTCACACTGAAAATCAGGAAATACGTATCAAAAACTTAGACATACGTATTTTTAAGCTTTATATTGAAAAAAAAGATATGGGCATCGTGGAAACTGGGATAAAGGGTCCTTTTTTTAAAAAAAATATACATTTTATTTTCTTTCACATTCAAATTTTCAAATGCTACACATCTAAGATTAAGAATGAAAACATTGCACCGTATTTCTGATTTTGCTTCTCTGACCCTTTTTATTCTGTACTTGAAAAAGTATTCTGTACTTTTTATTCTTACTTTTTTTGAATGGAATCGGTCATTATTAGGGTCTATACTATTTTGATTTATTTCATTTCTCTCAAAATTCCAAGAATAATTTCATCATCATGAAACACCCCCCTACTTTGCATAGTACAGTTTCCATAAAACCCACCTTTACAGTGAGTCTAATATTTAAGAAAGAAATGTTCACAAAATGGGACGAAATGAAAACGAAGGAAAATTACCTTTGAAACGTTTAAAGGTGAGAGATTCTAAGGTTAGGCGCGTATGAACTAAGCCAGTTGTGTTACTTAAATCTGTACTCTGTCTTGAAACTTAATTAAGCGTTAAGTAACAAGATACGCACGCGAAGTTGTGCTTAGAAGAGCTTATATTGCGTAATGTTTAAATAACGCATTCAAGAGCATTATTTTTTACATTAAGCATGCATAAAATCTTGAATGGTGCATAATTTGCTTTCTTAAATACACCGAAAGGATGTTTTTAAAAATGTTGTTTATATTCAGAATGCTATAGGAAACCATTAAACGTAGCTCACAATTTATATAATACATCTAGTGTACGAGTATTCAGACCATAGTATTTTCATTGTGATATTTTTATTTTTTATTTTTTGCTCTAAAAACTGGTACGCGTTTTCTCCGTAATGCTATTCGGTTTGCATAGTTTTCGTTTATCAAACAACATTTATACATTTCATTCACAATACATTTCCAAATAATATGGAAAGCGAACTAATGAAAGTCATCCTTTGGTTACTTATGCACGAACAATGTTTTTATTTTATTTTTATTTATTTTTTATTTTTTGATTATAAAACCTTTTTTGTCTAAAAAAAGGATTGCTTTTTGTTACTTACGGATATTATATATATTGATATTTCAAGATCGTTAATTAATTTTTAACTATATTAGTTTCTCCGTGTTGCATTTTCAAAGAGTATTTTCCAAAACATATACTTCCAATATTTATCCTAACACATAATACTCTCCAGTCTCCAGATAAAAGATCTTAAAATGTTTTTAATGACAGATAACATTCTACTATGATAAGTAGAATGTAAATAAAGACAATAGGTATGAATTTCATATTGTCAAAATTTAGTATATGAGATACTTTTTATAAAAAGTATTTATTTAAAAAATAATATTTATTTTGTAAATATTTATTATAAGTGCTATAAGCATCATTTTCTAATTGATACCGTTCTATTCATTTAGTATTATTAACTGAATTTGAGTTGATGCACAAGGAAACCTGATAATTTTGTAGTGATTCTGGAAAAATAGGTTTACGAAATAATGTAACATCGTAGTTAATAACTTTTGGCTAGTTATATCAAGAAAAAAATTAATTTAGTAGTTGCAAAAGCTTTAATTAAACTTCCACAGGAAAAAATAACTTATTGCTCATCCAACGGTTTTGTCTTGCTCTTTCAACGGTGTGATTGAATATAAGAATGCAAATATTTTAGTAATATATTGACAAATCGTATGTTATGAATATGAAGTTTTAACTAAATGTTTAACAACACAAAAAGCTTTAAATATTAACTTGTTTCTTACACCGCAATTAGCTTTAAACTAGCTACTTTCGTATATATATATATATATATATATATATATATATATATATATATATATATATATATATATATTCGTATATATATATATATATAAAATTTTAGACGCGCACTGGTGAAAACGATTGTTTACGCTAAGTAGCTCATAAAAGCGCAGTGCAAAGGTCGCATCTTATCATTTCTGTGCTATCGCTAGTTTCATATTGACGAAGATAAAATACTTTTTGCTGTCAAATGTAGTGTTTGGTGTTTCCTGCCGCTGTAAATAAGGTGTTTTGGAAATGGTAGATTCAGGCTATCATTTAGAGAGATCTGGTGGGGCAAAAAACTTTCCGTCTAGCCTCTTGTAATATGTTTGAAAAATGATTATAAAAAATGAGTATTAGCGTCAGCGGTTCTGCCTTAGCCTCTGAAAAATTACGTTTATTTCAAACTTAAGTTATCTGTAATTCACAAATTAGTTTTGATTTTTGGAGCTTTGGACATTAGCATATGCGGAAAAATAGTAGCAATACAACATAATGGTCGCATAGCGACTGATACTTTTGTACGAGAAGACACTCCTTTTGTAAACCTTAACTAGCCACTGTCAAACTATCCCTTATCCGTCTAAAACAACCCAACAGAAAATGATTAGGTTTACAAGGTAATTATTTATTTGAATTTTAAACTATTTTTGCACATGTTTGACACGACTGAGCTAGAGAAAATATCTTACATTCATTTTCACACCATTGTAAACCACCAAACTTCCCTTGATCCATCCCTGACCTGAATGGTAAGGAATACTATTCACCCTGATTTTTATTCCGCGTAATTTTTGTTTCCGCACATTTGTTTAGTTTTTTTCCTGTAAAATTATTACGCCAACGATATCCGCTATAAATTTACCAAACAATGTCAGGCGCGTGTTTCCATGTCAATAGGAACATCCTTCACAACGCGGAAAGTAATATGCTTTAAAAAGATAGAAGTTGATGAAAAAAAAAAAAAAAACACTTCTCTATATCAAGAAGTTATTGGGGGTTTTACTCAGCTTATACGAAAGAATATTTGTTTTCGACAACTAAACATTTCACAGCGTTCTAACCAATATTTCAAGACACTAAAGTATATTTATGTACACTGCTCAAAACAATTAGGGGAGCAAGCAAAAAAATCAAGAAAACCGTGCGATACAGCCGCGTATTGGCATAAAATGGGTAGTACACGCGTATCCATGTGTAATACAGAGAAAAAAAATAAAACAATGTGAAATTAAGCTTTAATTATTTGAAAATATGGGAAAAACATGAAAAGATGATTTAGGGCAACAATTTGGTTGCATGTAAACGATAAAAAAAAGGCTCTGAATTGACATGATGCATGAGTTTTAATAGGCCGTGTGGTCTCCTCGAACAGCTAAGACTGCTGCACACCTGTTTGCCATGGATGCGATGAGGTTATCGATCAGACTTTGGGGAATATTGTTCCATTCCTCAAGAAGTGCAATCTCCAAGTCTGGGACAGTCACAGGCGGCCTTGGCCGCACAGCAATGCGTCGTCCGAGCATGTCCCAAACATGCTCAATTGGATTCAGGTCAGGAGAGCACGCTGGCCATTCCATACGTTGTATTGTTTCAGCTTCAAGCATGTTCTCCACCAGACGAGCTCTATGTGGTCTGGCATTATCATCCTGGAAAATAAAGGAATCGCCAATGGCTCCAGCGTAAGGGATGACATGAGATCGCAGTATCTCGTCTGCATACCTGCGGCCCGTCAAAGTGCCATTCCGAATGATATGCAGGTCCGTACGTCCGCCTATGCTGATTCCACCCCATACCATCCAACCAGCTCGTCTGTATTGTGACCTTTCACGAGCGAATGCGGGGTTATTTCGGGTGCCCCTCTCCCGCCATACCAGAACGCGTCGAGTGTCACACTCCAGACTGAATCGGGACTCGTCTGTAAACAGCACTTGGCTCCAATCATGTTGCTGCCAATATCGATGTTCAGCAGCCCATCTTCTTCGGGCCGCACGGTGGCGTGGGGTCAACGGAATGCAGACCATTGGCCTACGTGCATAGAGCCCTCCCCCATGAAGCCTATTACGTACTGTTTGGCTGGACACCCTTCGTCCTGTTGCCAAGAACAACTGTCTTTGCAGCTGAGTAGCATTCTCTGTTCTGTTTCGACGGGCTGTTAACCGTATATACCGGTCATCAGTTGCTGTAGTGGCGCGTGGCCGACCTTGCCCTGGTCGACGTCTGACATTTCCTGTTTCTTGGAATCGATTCCACAGTCTTGCAACAACACTTCTGGCGACTCCAACAGCGTCCGCGACACTCCGTTGTGTTTGGCCTGATTCCAGTCGGCCTATGACACGCCATGCCATGGATTCAGGTAAATCACGTTGTTCAGACATTCTCTTAAGCTTGTCTCAAAAACAGAAAGACTGCGCAATCAAATCTCACAGTTACGGCAATAAAACAGACGTGTCTGCAACATCCCGATTTCTGGCCTTATCTTCTTTTTCTGGTTTGTGACGTCATGAACTTTGATTTGCATATAAAGTTTTCTTCTTCCGTTTATTGGCAGGCTGTAATTTATGGAGGATTCATTTTATGTTACTTATTGGTAGACATCTTTGCGCAATTCTGTTAAAACCATGTGCTCCCCTAATTGTTTTGAGCAGTGTATGTTTACTAATTGTTATTTTCTTGAACTTGGTAAAATTCAGCTATAGCTGAACACTACCGAGCAAAATATCATTATAAAAAATAATTTTAGTATTAACCATTAAATTCAATGATTATCAAATTAAGAAAGCGATTCTTTATGATGAAACAAAAATGTAACAGATGTTGCAAAATCAATCCAGCAAGAAGAAAACTTTTTTGTAGCGGCTTTCTCATTCTCAAGCTTTTCAGAGAAAGAGCTTCATTAACTTCAATTAATTCTTTCTAAAAAACAAAATATGTAATTTTTGAGTTCATAATTTACTTTCACTTGATTAATCTGCACTGTAGCTTTTAATTCGTTTTTCAAACCAAGCTGTTTCATGTTTGACATTAATTTTCAAATGCGATGTAAATTATTTTCACATCATATGCAAAGCAATTTTCTGTTCTCTGTGGTATTTATTTACCTATGAATAAAAATTACTTTTAAAAAACTAGGTAGTTCTAAAAATATTCTGTTCGGTAATTGACTAAATTGCTCCCATTTTTTTTTTTTATTTTTTCTTCTTTAAGTGTTCGAAGACATCGTAATTAAACAAACAAACAAAAAAAAATGTCATGGTGTGTTTGCTTTATTTATATTATTTTGGTTTTGAAAGACTTAAATAACACACACATGGGGGAGGGGGGGGGGCAACACTAAAATCACACAATTATAGGATCAACACTAATAAATTAGGTTGATATAAGATTGATACCAGTATTTGTTTTTCTTTATGACATCAATTTTATTCTTGCTACATCTTTAACTATTATTCTACTTTAACATGTTTCATTGTTACATCATTTTACCATTGTAGTAATGTACTTCACGATTTTGAAGATGACCTAACAAAATCAAAAGCTACATTTTCCATTTAAGAAGTTGAAATTAATTAAACAAGTAGTGTCTGAAAGTAAATCATAAAAAAGAACAATGTTAAAGATTCAGAAGAATTTAGAAGCCATTTTTTCTAAATTTTGTGTAAACTTTATCTGATACTTGTGTTCCTTCATTATTTTGACACCTCCTCAAGCTTATCAGCAAGTGTGGTTGCTGATGAGCGATTGTATCTTTTCGGTCTATTCACACATATATGATAAGTTTAGTTTCAAAACGGATTATACCCAGTTTTATATTTTTTTTTGGCAAAACGAAAAAAACGTTTGACGCACAAACACTAACTGTTCGAATTTCGAATTTTTCAATGTTTTGGTAGAATAACAAGTTACTATTGGCGTAAGTCTAAGAATGTTTCCTCTATTTTATCACACTTAAATTGCCAATTTTATTTTGGATATATTCCCTTTTGGTGAAAAACAGTGGGTATCAAACCCTTTTGCAAAGAAAAAATCTAGTTTACTTTCAAAATGGATTATACCAAGTTTTATACTTTTTAGCAAAGTGAAAGAAATAAAAAAAAAAAAAACGGCACAAA
The DNA here is from genome assembly GCF_026930045.1 of Uloborus diversus. Lineage (NCBI taxonomy): Eukaryota > Metazoa > Arthropoda > Arachnida > Araneae > Uloboridae > Uloborus > Uloborus diversus. Next base: position 166,738,959 of record NC_072733.1, read on the forward strand.
CACTAATTGTTAGAATTTCGGATTTTTCACAATGTTTTGCCAGAGAATAACAAGTGACAAGTGACATAAATCTAGGAATTTTCTGACCCAAATCGCCAATTTTATTTTTGATATGTTCCTTTTTGAGGTGAAACAGTGGATATTATCCCTTTTGCACAAAAAAAAGAAAACAATCATTTTCTCCAGAAATAAACTTTAAAATTGAAACAAAATATTCAACATCTTTTAATATCATTTTTTTCACTCTACTTGATTCCTTCGTACTTACTTTATTCTTTTCATTGAACATTTCAAATAAAAAAACCAAAAAAACCTTCGATGCAGTTAAGTATGAACAATGAAGCCACCCAAGCCGATTCAAATAAAAACGTTGTAAGTTTTAATCGATCACAAATTTTATCACAATTCTTCAGTTAATCTAATTTAATCATTAGTTAATCACAATTTAACAGTAATATCAGTTATTCAATATTAATTTAGTAATCACAGTTTGAGGTCGCGCTTGCCTAACTGATAACATACTTGCCCAAGGCACAAGGTGCTGCGATTCGCTTAATACGGATGGGTATCATGCTTGATTGGAAATGCTCAGCCAGTGCCTCGCTCAGCTATTTTATTTGTGAACTACTTTTGAATTAAAGTGGCAAATTCAAATTTGAATATGTGCCCTTTTGATATGAAAGTGAATAAAATACCGGCAAATAAGGGATAGGTTCCATGTTGTCGTAAAAGACCTGGCGAGAAATAAGGGGATGGATATGCGCCGTTTAGGTGGTTAAAACCAATTTTTCCGCATTTTTTAACAGTATATGTAAACCACTTCGAGAAGAAAGAAATTCACGGTTCGATAGGGCTTATACCAGATATTTTGAAAACGAAAAAAAAAAATGTTTTTTCCCATAAGTGGATATAATGAAAGTAAACGCTTTATATATGCCTTTTTTTTATTCAGAAAATCAAGCAAATTATCTATAGTTAAACATTTCGCAAAATCAAAGGTTTTAAGTAATATGGATTGTTAAAGCTTTCCCACCCCCATTGCGTTCTTACTATCAAATATATTATTTCTCAAATATTTTATTTTTTATTTTTTTGGAAATCACCAAAACTGTATTGATACTTTATTAAGCTTCATAAGTAAGGCTTCATTTAAAAAAAAAAATGCACTTTCAGCAAAAAAATACAGACACCGTTCACATTTTGGTGATTATTTCCAAAAAATTGAAGTTCCTGTTTTTTTTTATCACACATTGCTTCAATACATTAGCATCGCGAATCGGAGACTCATTGGCTCACTTGGTAAGCGTGTTATGCTTCTAATGTAAAGGTAGTGAGTTCGAGTCCCCTTAGCCTGATAGGAATCGTTTTGATAACTTTTTTTTCCATAAGAATTATAATTCGAATTTTCATGAATCTATGATCCAAACTCTTTGCAGGATTCGGGGCTACGGTTCTGTTGTATTACCATCAGAACGATAATTTGAACATCATAACTCGCAGTAAAGATGTTTAAAAATATTATAACAGAATAGAAGCATTGATTTTAATTTATTTTGTTGCTTTATTATAAGTTGCTTTATTGTTTAGATACCTGAGATTGAGGCCCATTAGCTGAGTTGGTAAATGCGTCCTGCTTTTTATGTGAAAATCACGGTTTTATCCTCTCATAGGGCAGAAAATGCAGTTTTTAAATGACTGATTTTGCTAATGATTTTTATTTTTGACTATATAATCGAAACTCACTGTAGGCAAGATTCTAAACCACCAGTGTACATTTATTCAAATCGGATGGGGGGGGGAGATATTCTTGCAAGGTTAATCACTGAATCACAAACACTATTTCTGAAAGGTGATTTTTTACAAATACAAATGTGACGACCAGCAACAGGCTCTTGGCCCAGATAGGCTGGTCCTAGTAAATTTTTTAGTCCTCAATCAATGCCCCTCTTAAAGCTATCCACCCCTTGCTCATTACCACTTCTTCCGGTAAGCTGTTCCAAGTGGCCACAACCCTACTAAAATAGTATTTTTTCCTTATTTCCAGGTTAACCTGAGATTTAAATAGCTTAAAACAATGACCACTCGTCTTGCTTTCGGTGCAAAAATTTAATCCAATGTTGTGTGGGACCGGGGGGGGGGGGGAGGCGCATGACATTACTTTCTTTATACAGTCAATCCTTGATAACTTGACGCTTAGCTTTCGAGTTATTTATAGTTCGAGTTATGGGAAATTCCCATAAATCTCAAGAGTTTGGGACCCAATGAAAACTTCGAGATAAAGGAATATTCGAGTTATAAACTTCGAGTAATCGAGCTTCGACTGTTCTTCATTATTCAAAAGTAAAACGTAATTTACCTTTATCAGCAGAAAATAAACACAAAAGGCCAATTTTTGCTATTATTCAAAAAACAAAAAAAAAATGTTTCATTTTAATTCCTGCTGTTGAGCGCGAATGCTTCTTACAAGTTAGCTAATAGTATATGTTATTTTTCAAAGGTGTTTTTTGTAAGAACGCCATAACTTCCTCAATAACTCATATAAATTCATAAGTAAGGTAATGATTTAAAGATTTTTTCACCTGCTTTCGGCAAAAAATGAACAGAAAATTTGTTTTCCCATGGTTTTTCGAAAGAACATCGATTGATTCTTTTTATCAAGCAGTGATTTTAATATCAGCCCACAAGAAAGGAGTGTACTCGGTTAGAGTGTGGTGCGCATAGTGTGAAATCCATGTGTTTAAACCCTAGATGGCCATAAAATTTCGTCATCGAATGACTCTTTTTCGTCGGGTGAATTTTGATCAAAATTTCCAAGAATACATTCTGTATCACGTGTGTTTCTTTTAAATCAAAATCAGGAAAGAAAACTTTTATTTTACCATGGTAAATCGCCCAGTATCTATTATTAATGTTTCTTGTGGGTGTTTCCCTTCTTTTTATTTTTATTGTTGCTTCCTTAATGCTTCATAAATCTACAAAAATAAGGCATCATGTCAGTTCCTTTGAATCGCCATCAGTGAAAAATAAATGAATAATTCCCATTTAAGCTGTTTTTTTCAAAAGTCCTCATCAAAAAAAAAAAAAAGTTTTTAAATTACCACTGTCGAGTGTGAACGCTTCGCAACTGTCACCTATTACGTATTCATTTTATTATTAAATATTTGACTAAGTAACAAGTTTTTGCAAAATATTAGCACCAAATAATTAAAGTTTTTTCTGAGCTTACTACTATTGCGATGATAATCATTTCAATATGGTACGTATCACATTTTTTAAGGGTTTAATTGTTTAAAGTCTAATTATTAAATTATTACTAAACTGAACATTATTGCTAAAATGAAATTACAAAATAATTGTTAAAACTATAAATCATGTACCAAATAAGTCGTACTTTTCCTATAGATTTACAAATTAAGAATCCAAAAACGAATTTGTAGTTACGAACCGCACGGAATTCGGGAAATATGGAGTATAAACGAGCTAGTATATTGTACAGCAGCGGTCGGCAACTCGTCGATCGCGATCGACCTGTCGATCTCGAGCCTATTTTCAGTCGATCGCAACTATATTTTTTTCTTGGTTTTATATCGGAGTACCATTTTCTGAAACAAAGTTAGGTTTAACGTACAAATTATTTGAAAATTTTCCAATCTTTTTATGTTCAGTGGAACTTTTTATGGTCACTATTTTGTCAATTTTTAAAACAAGCAATATACTTATGGGGGAAAATATTTCAATGTGAGTTGACAGTGTTCACATCACGTTATTTTATCAAATTAAAGCAACTATTTGATAAGTAGTAAAGTCGATTTTGATAAGAGTTCGCCTGTAATTTGAAGCCAGCATAGTCTCAAGTTAACCGCGAATGTAACACGACCGTTTACCCCCCCCCCCCCTTCCAGTCGATCTTCGTATTCACCGAACTTGGAAAGTAGATCTTCAGTCCATTTAGGTTGCCGACCGCTGTTTTACAGGGTTAGCATAAAATATTATCCCGGTTTTAAAAATTTGTATTTCATAAACTATTATACTAACCACTATGAATGTTGGACACAAATTAAGATTTTTTTTTTTTTTTTTACGTAAGGTACTTTTTAAACGTGAACGTTCTGCACTAGCGCAGCCAGAAATTCCTTCCAGAGGGGGTGTTTTGGTCCCAACAGTCCTTACGCGTGTATTAACTACTGTACTATTGGGGGGGGGGTTACCCCCTAATCTCCCCCACTGACGTTCCGCAAAAGTAGATGACGATTTTCCCTTTATGTGTTGGCCTTCCAGATCCCCAAACCTAACTCCATGTGTGTGTGTGTTTAAAATTTTATGGAGTTTCGTCGAAGAGAGTGTTTATACAGCACCATTGTCTACGAAATTGCAAGAACTGAAAGCTCGCATTTGTGTAGCATTACGAAAATTGACAGTGAAACACTCCAAAATGTTATAGATGTGTGTCTCGTTACGAAAGGCGCACACATCGAACAGTGTGAGTAAAAAAAAAATCAGTTTATCTTTATTTTTATGTATCATTTATAGTGCTTAGTGTAATAGTTTATAAAATATAAATTTTTAAAACCAGGATATTCTTTTATGCTAACCCTGTATTTAGAACCACTCGTGCTCATAATGAGTCGTTGCTCATGTGCCACCAATTTGGAGAAAGTCTTGTCAAACTTTGTATGAATGGAGTTTATTTAAAATTTTTACTAACCCTCTGAAGCAACGGGGTTTTTTTTTTTTTCTCTTTTTGAAAAACTAGCAAAAAGTGATCGATTTTTATTTTATTGATATATTTATTATTATTATTATTTTTGATATAAAATCAAAACATGTGGAAATTTTTTCCACATAAAATCAATCATGCTATATGTAAAAAATTAATTTAATTTGAATCGAGCCTATACATTTTTACCGTTTAAACTGATATCAGATTGGCATTATAAATAAAAAGCACAAGATACAAAATTGCAGACGGGTGTCCAGGGATGCCCCACAGGGAGGACAAGGAAGGTCACTATGACTTTCTAAAAAAAATCCTTATTCGGAAAATTTTGTCTGACGATTCGGTAAAATTATCATCATTCGGAAACATTTTGAATACCATTCGGCAAAACTATCATCATTTGGTAAAATTTTGAGTTCCATTCCACAAAACTTGGAGTTTCCCTTGGCAAATGGAGAATATCAGCCCTTCCAAAAGTTTTAATTCGGGGTCGCCTCTGCGTGTGACACACGGGCATGTACAAATTTGACGATAACTTTCGCCCATGTAAGACACGGAAAAATTCGTCAATGCAGTTGCTTGAATAACTACTGATATTAGGATACAAAGTAGTGTTTTGAAAAAAGAAAAAAAAAATTAATGATTTCGAAGTATATTTAATAGTTTGAATAATCTTGAATAAGCATCACTGTAATAATATTAATAATTCTAGATATAACAAGTACATACCTGGTCCCTAAACTGTAAAATATCGATAATAAACTGATTTTAATTCTAAACCAACCCATGAAAAGTAAACAATACTCGACTTTCTCTCAGTTATTCTTTAAATTCCTGGCAGAAGAGACATGAATTGTTGTAATTAAGTTTCATATGCTAAAATACAATGTGAAGTGCAGTATAGCAAGCTGCTAAAATCAATAGTGACTAAAGGTAACTTGGTAACTGAAATGCATTTTGCATTGTAATGTTCAACTTAACACACTGGAACGCTCGACATTGAATAAAAAATAATCTTGAACGTATATTTTGTTGCAATATTACTTTGTTGTTCTTTTGTTCACTTCAAAGTGCTCCATCGATTGAATCTTCAATAATATGCTCTTTCTTAAACAAGCTCGAGTTCTGTGTAACTGCTGTGAATGTATTCTAAACACCTAATCATAATTCATCTACATACGAGCTTTATATGCTTACAAGTTTCCAATACGAGAAAATTATTCAGTATGTTTTATCCAATGCTTTGAAGGAAGTTTAACAATAGAATATTTTTTGTCTTCTAGATAATATATTGTTAGTTTGAATTATTTACTAAAGCAGGAAAGAGAAGATTGAAAGCAATGTGACATCGTTTGTTTGAATCTTAAGTAATTTAGCACTAAAATCATATATAAATTTATTGTTGTCTACTGTATTTTGATTAGTGCACACACGTGCATAAAAATACAAAAATCCACCCACTTAGATGCAGGGTGGTTATGAAATAACGTGAGGTATTCTGAGCCCTCTAGCGAGTGAAGTATTGGATGAAACATAGCCAAATAATGAACGTACGTAGAAACTATGGCGTTTGGTGCTTCTAAAGTGTATTACCGTGATATAATAAAATATAAAATACCAAATGGTATTATATAGACGGCATTAATTTTATTAAAATTAAATAATTATTACTTACGAATGAGGCTCAATAAAACCACTGTTGGCATTCATTTCTAAAAAAAGAAAGAAAAAACTATACCAAAAGTTACGACGAAGAAAATTTCATCGCGGTAACTAGAATTTGATTGTACTCATTTAGGATAGTGCACCTCCCCACTTACGGTACAGCGTGTCTTGAGGTCAGAACTTCTATGATATGCAGAAGGTAAGTTAGGCGTACACTTCAGACGGTATGGTCACTGACTTCGCATAATCTGGATCCTTGTGACTTTTGGTTGTCGGGATTTCTCAAAGCTATTATTAATCAAGAACATGTTCCTGATATCTCAACTTTGAAAAATCGAATAACGTTACTGGTGAGACAAATTCTTTCTGATATACAGTAAATGTTTCGTCTAATTTTTTACCCTCTCTAGAAATATCACAACACCACGTAATTTTTTACTACATTGTTTACATTGTGTTTCCTTTAAATTGCAATCGTAAAAAAAATAAATAAATGAATAAAAATAAAGTAAAAAAAAGACGAAATCTAATTTTTTGTTTGGTCTTCAAGTTCTCTACAGTGTATTGGAAATAAATTCCATTGAAAATTAAAACCATCACAAAATGATTGAGTCACTTGGGACTAAAATTGAGGAGGATATTCTAGTTCAAAATTGGTAGGGACTGTGCAGAAGATCAGATTGAAGCCTACGTGAGGAATGATATGTTGTTGAAGTAAAAAAAGATATAAATAAAATCATATATACATCTCAATTTCCTTTTTATTGAAGAATAAATGCAATCATTTTGCTATGGTGCATAAAAACTCACGATAAAAGTTCATTAACAACTGTTAGCCGCTATATTTTCCTACAAAAAATGTAATTTATGGGGAGTGTAAAGTGGTGTATATCAGGAAACGTTGTGTTATAATTCTCAGTGAATAATGGTCGTATTAATGTCACAGTTTTTGTGACTGAATGTTTTTTTATGCTTGTGATTTTGCTAAATTCAATGTAGGGGGTTTGTGAGGGGGGGGGGGGTTATGATTTTGTATTTTTTGTAACGTTTTTTTTTTTTTCGCTTCAAACTTTTACTTTCTTCACACTGCATCTTATTTTATGTAAACAGCAAAAAATAATTTTCTAAAAGTACAAGAAATGGTCCAAGTATCATTTGTATATTTTACAACTGTCCTATGTGGGACCACTTGGTCACTCGACAAACTGCGATGGCCCAGTTTCCCCACCACTAAGTTCATAATGGGACTACTAAGGCTATTGATAACCACGCAATCTGCTAAATCACGCGGCAAATGGGGTTACGAAAACTTAGCCTTTTGTGCATCCACACTAGAAAAGGATAACATCAAAATTTCTGTAAATAACGTTTATGGTACTATATTCAGAAGAGTGTAGTAGAAATAGCATTTAATGCGGTGTGCGAAGAATGGTTTACACATAGAGTGTGCTTAAGATGCGTAAAAAATACTCTGCACACTTTTTAGCATTATTTTTTGCTATAATCGTCCGAGAGAGATAGTTATGAATAACCCCATATGTATACAGGGTGTCCCAAAACGACCGCATAAACTCTGTACAGCTAGATTTCTCGTTGAAAATACAGAAAAACTGCCCAAAGAAGCATCCATACTTCACGAGAAAAATACGTAAACAAAGTATGATGTCACTGCCGGTGCAAGTAAAAAACACTCTCGTGGACTTATCAACAATTCATGTTTTTCCAGACGATAATGTTTAAAACGTCATTACACGTATTTGATGTTGTACGTAATGCACGTATACTGCTGTTGATGTGTTCAATAAAGTGTTTTTTCTTGCATCGGTAGTGACGTCATACTTTGTTTTTCGTATTTGTTCAAATAAACTATGGATCGCACAGACACGCTTCTTTGGGTAGTTTTTATCCACTCCCAACGAGGAATCTAGCTGTGCAGAGCTTATGCGGTCGTTTTGGGACAACCTACATACAGGGTGTTCCGTTTTAACCTGCAAGTAATTTATTTTAGCAACCGTTAGTCCTAGGTGTATACGTCCAACTGCAAAAATGTTCACAATCAGCTGCAGAGTTAAGGTATTGTAAGTTTGAAGCAAAAATATAAATGTGTCAAAAATATCAAATTTAACTTTTTATACGGGCCCCAGGTCCCCCAACTTATGTTTAGGGAAATAATCTCCACTGAAAGATATTACTAACTCAAAAAATTTAACATATGTGCGACGAAAACTCAGGGAGATATTCCAGTTCAAACACTTAAGGGACCATACAAAAGATGTGATTCGAACTTACCGCCCTTTCAGGCGGTGGAGGTGGTCATGACAGGTTTTCAAAGTAAAAAAAACGATATATATATATATATAGATATATATTTTTTTCATTGCTATTCAAAAATAAATGCAAATGTTATGCCGTGATACGCAAAACACACTACAAAACCTCGAACAATTTGAAAAACCACACTTTATGCACACATATAATTTTAAACACATGTTAACTACTACACTGCTAAAAACAATTAGGGGAGCGCATGCATTTAACAAAATATCGCAAAGATGTATGCCAATAAGTAACATGAAATGAATCATCTATAACTTAAAGCTGTCCAGGAAACGGAATAAGAAAACTTTATATGTAAATCAAAGTTCATGACGTCAAAAACCAGAAAAAGGAGATGAGGGCAGAAATGGGGATTTTACAAAAACGTCTGTTTTATAGCTGTAACTGTGAAATTCGATTGCGCAGAATTTGTTTTTGAGACAAGAATACTTGAGAATGTCTCAACAATGTGATATACCACAATCCATGGCATGGCGTGGTATAGGCAGACTGGAATCCGAGCAAACACAACGTAGTGTCGCAGACGCTGTTGGAGTCGCTAGAAGTGTTGTTACAAGGCTGTGGAATTGATTTCAAGAAACAGGAAATGTTAGACATCGGCCAGGGCACGGTCGGCATGCTCTACTACAGCAACAGATGACCGGTATATACAGTTTACAACACGTCGTAACAAAAACAGAGAATGCTATGCAGCTGCAAAGACAGTTGCGCTTGGCTATAGGACAAAGGGTATCCAACTAAACAGTACGTAATCGGCTTCATGAGGGGGGGGGGGGCTCTATGCACGTAGGCCAATGGTCTACATTCCGTTGACGCCATGCCATCGTGTGGCCCGAAGAAGATGGGCTGCTGATTATTGAGATTGGGAGCAATATGATTGGAGCCAAGTGCTGTTTACAGACGTGTCCTGATTCAGTCAGGAGTGTGACACCCGACGTGTTCTGGTATGGAGGGACAGGGGCACTCGAAATAACCCCGCATTCGTTCGTTAAAGGTCACAAAACCGACGAGCTGGTTGAATAGTATGTGGCGGAATCAGCATAGGCAGACATACGGGGCTGCATATCATTCGAATGACCCTTTGACGGGCCGCAGGTATGCCGACGAGACACTGCGACCTCATGTCATTCCTTACGCTGGAGACATGGGGTATTTCTTTGTTTTCTAGGATGATTATGCCCGACCATATAGAGCTCGTCTGGTGGAGAACATACTTGAAGCTGAAACATTACAGCGTATGGAATGGCCATCGAGCTGTCCTGACCTGAATCCAATCGAGCATGTTTGGGACATGCTCGGACGACGCATTGCTTCGCGATCAAAGCCACCTGTTACTAACCGAGACTTGGAGATCGCACTTCTTGAAGAGTGGAACAGTATTCCCCAAAGTCAGATCGATGACCCCATCGCATCCATGGCAAACAAGTGCGCAGCAATCTTAGTTTTTCGAGGAGACCACACGCCCTGTTAAAACTCATGCGTCATGTCTAAACAGTACCTTTTTTATCGTTTACAAGTAACCAAATTGTTGCCCCAAATCATCTTTTTATGTTTTTCCCATATTTTTAAAGAATTTAAGCATAATTCCAAATTTTTTACGTATCTTTTCTGTATTGCGTATTGATATGCGTGTACTATTCATTGTATGCCAATACGTGGCTGTCTCGTGCGGTTTTCTTCACTTTTTTTTCTTGCTCCCCTAATTCTTTTGAGCAGTGTATGTTTTCCTCCAAAAAGTATTATTGACTGCGAGTGAAAAGTGGTATAAGTCACAAAATGCTGCGTTTCATATCTCAGTGAATATTGGTCATACTAATTTCAACTTTTTGTGTTGGAGTTGTTTTTCAATGGAGATTATTTTCCTAAATATAAGTTAGGGGGACATAGGGCGCGTATAAAAAGTTAAATTTTGTATTTTGTGACGTATTTTTATTTTCACTTCAAACTTTCAATGTCTTAACTCTGCATCTGAGTTTGAACATTTTTGCAATTGGAAGTATACATCTAGGACTAACCGTTGCGAAAATCAAGGTCTTGCAGGTTGAAACGGAACACCTTGTATATAAATTTAGTGTAGCATGGTTTCTTAAAGAACAAAAAAAACCTGCATGAAATTCAAATGACTTTATACACAAGTAAACATAGTTATGTTTCTCTTCTCTACTTTATAATAAAGCATTCGGCCTCACTTGCTGTTCAGCTTTTTGTCTCCATCTAACGCCGGTAAGTCAGTGAAATTGGTTTTATATTATTCGAAAAGCCTACTTTCCGGGTTTTTAAATTTTTATAATTTAATTGATTTATTCTTTTAAATAATTTATATTTGATTATTGTTAATGAACTTTTCACAAAAATAACATTTTTAAATGAACGAGCTCAATGAACGGGTAAAATAAGTAAATGATCCGTTGATGAACAGACTATTAAAACGAACGACATTGTCCATCTCAACAATACCTTTAAAAATTGTTTTGTTTACAAATCTTGTAGAGATTTTATATTTAATGGTATTTGAAATTTTATATTTTGAGTACCGTTTGGTATCGTTTAGTGTATTTAATTTTTTATAAAATATACTCAACGATACCAAACGGTACGCTGAGTTTCATTCCATATTTATCTTGGAATCATGAGCCTAAAACGGAAAATAATTGTAAATCAAACCAGTTTATTTAATAACTTGCAGCTTTGCCTTCTTTATTGTAAAATTCAGTTTTAATTTAAATGCGATACTTTGCTTTTAATATTTTCGGAAAGTTTGAACTAGATATTGCTAAATTTCCAGTGTTTTAGGCTAGAGCGACGCGTTAAAGATAAAATTTCGTAAGTACGCTTATAAATAGAAATAAAGTTAAACGACGAAGACGTGTGTTCTTCAACAGTATACCTTTAGACAGAAGTGAGGGGAAAAAAACAGAACCATTAAGCTTCGAAATCAAATGAAGAAAAATACATTTAAGCAGAATTCGGGGACAAAACGTAGTCACTATACATCCTTATATACGCCATATACAGTTTTGCGAACAGAATTGATATCTTTAATGCGAATAATTATTTTATGATTGATTACGTTTTCCAATCTTTGCGAAAAAGTATAGATTTTTCGTCACAGATAGGGCAAAATCCAAAGCTATGACAAAATCAATGTGAAAGAAGATTAGTTTAAAGAAATAGTTCAAAAATTGTAGAAAGGTGCAAAAACTACACAATATAAGAAAAATAATGCTTAAGTAACTTTAAAACGAGCAAAAATTGCAAATGAACGTGTTACATATCGTCGTCTCAGAGTAAAAATAAGATATCTTGGTATTATTTCTGGGATTATATATCTTAGTGTTGTTCTGAGGCGACGATATCCTTCCTCAGAGTTCAGTCAGCTTTGATGCGCATATCCTACCACATCAGAAACCCCATTCCCTGTCTACAAAGTAAGTTTAAGTCAATGCAAACAAATTACAGTATCCATCTTCCTGTTGCTTCAATTTAGCCGTCACAATTAGCAGACGTTCTTTCAGGAAATTTTGACTCAATATGTTGCACTGTATATTTTTTTCACCTATTTTTTTCTTTTTTAAAAAGTAAAATTAAGTTTACTAATAGTGTTTTATCTCATTTTCTTTGGTTTTTTTCCTATTGTGTTCTATTTGTGTACTGTTTTTCATCCTTTACATTTACATCTTCTTTTTCATTTTCTTCGGCTACGACTTCTAGTTTAAGATTTGTAGAGAAAAATTAAACGTTTCCCCAGTTTTTGTCTAGTTTTCCAATTTTTAAATGGTACAAATTCCTCTAATGGAGACACCAATGTTTTAGACAACATTTAAGATTATTTGCACGTCAGAACCGCTGCGAACCTCCACCCGAGTTTCCTTTAGAATCGTTCTGCAACATTTAAGATGGATTGTTGATCAGAGTCCCAGATTTTCTATATCGCTTCTGCGGATTCCGAGCTCTCCATATTAGAGATAATCATTAAATTTTGTATCGGCCTCGAATTTATGTAGAACAATTTAGAAAGGACTATATAACTTACAACCATACAAGAGCTGTTATGTTATATCGTGCTAGAAACAAAACTTAAAGTATAACTAAAGAAAAATATTTAAGCTTTTTTTTGGACTTTAAAATGCAATTATTACTGTCCTTCTATTAATAAACGTATATATATATATTTCGTTTTTAAATCTTTACTGGAACAATTATTTTTAAACTATTTTTTGTTAAAACTATGCTAACAAAAATCTAGTTGTTTTCATAGCTAGTTATAACATGTGGGGCATTTCCAACCGGACTTCTATTTTAATTCACTTAGTATTAATTTATTTTCTCCTTTAGTATATAACAATATAGACTTTTGGCAATTCAAGGGAAATGTGCGAAACGTATCATTTCATTTTTCTGCAACTAAATACAGTGTTTTTCTTCCATAAATATAAAAGTATTTACCTTGTCCAATATAAAAGTGACCTTTGTTACTGTTAAACCACTTTGAAAATATTTAAAAAAAATGTTGACATCCATACCACGCCGCAAAAACACAGCTTCAACTGCTTTTAAGAGTCATTTTTTTAAGTTGGACAAAGTGAATGGGGACCTAATAGTTGACACCTTCAATTTTCCCGAAACTTTCAGGATATTTTACTAGTATTGTGATGAAAAAAAAAGAAGCTTCTTCCTCTTTAATTTGACTTGTTGGCTCTCGAGTGGAGGTCAAAGTTTAGGGTCGTGAGAAAAAAGAGCTAAATATATGATTGCTTTGCTTCAAAAAGAATGAGTGAACCGAGCCATTTTTTTAAATAAGGATACAACTTGCTACTAGGTACATTCTAGTATAAATATTTTGGTGACTCACTAATGGCTTTGAGGGCAAATGTCAATTAAAAATGCAATTGTTAAACAGTTTTTTACCTTGTTTGGGCCCGGATATCTGCTAAAACTGTGAATAACCCTCGGAAATAGGTATATGATTAACTACTCACCACAGTATAGTACAAAGATAACATAAAGCAGCATTGGTTCATCTTGGCTTAGGTAGTTAAACAGTCTCAAAGTCGATGATTTTTTTTAAATGGCCAAGTTTAGAGGTCAATAACTTTGTTCGAGACGGGTCAACAACTTCGAGACACAGCTGTAGTTATTGTCCGAATGGTGTAGTCTAAGGTCGAGATTAGAAACCCATGGCAACTTTTCAACTTTTTTAATTACGCCGTCTCCAAGTTGATAACTGGAAACAACAAGAATCAAAGTTTTAGGTCAATTACTCTAAAACGAATGAGTCAATAACTTTGAGCAAGAGCTGTAATTATGCTCTTCGTGGTGTAGTTTTAGACTCATGTCAGAAAACCATGAGATCTAATCATGTTACTTAATTAAACGGTCTCAAAAATGATTATTTCTGTATAAAAGAGCATTTTTTCACGAGTTTATATGTGTGCTACTGAAAATCTTATGAGCTCAAACTCACATAAATACTAGAACGAATCAGCAGCCAAATGTACTTTAAGCTCCCAAAATTTCATGCTTCCAGTGTAATAAAATTTTCTGTAACCTAGACTACAACATGGCAATTCTCTCACATAACTGATCCGCCATTTTGGAGATCCTAGATCCTCAGGATTCGGATTGCTGAATTCAGATTGCTGGATTCGGATGAAGCCGAAAATCTGCATAGGTTAGTTTCAAAGAGATCTCTACACCTCTGTAAAATTTCATCCCATTCGGGGATGATCGAGCAAGGACAATTTAAAAAAATTAGGTCAGTTGACGTGGAATCACTCTGATATAACATTGTCACAATTCACATACGGGTCATTCAATACAGATTCAACGGATGAGTTCGCTCGACCATTTTTAATTTTTTTGAAACTCATATCCCAAAAAGATGCATATGAATGGTGTTTAAAACCACTTTTATTTTTTCTCTAACCTTAACCCTTGATTTTTTAGGGGTCATCAAATGTGATTTTTGCAGTCAAAAATGGGACTTTTAGACCTTTGCATTTTGGCCAAAATCTATTTGAATTACATGTATGGCAGTTAATTTTACGTTTTGATGTTAAAGTGCATAAGATGATAGTCTCACATGCTGAGTTACGTGGGTGTAACTTAATAAATAAAATAATGGCAACAGGTTAAAGTTCAAGGTCAAATGTAATATTTTTGCTCATTTCAAAGGATCATAACTTGCTTAGGGGACGGAAACGCAAAATGAAATATGACAAAAACTAATCACTGGAGTCACACTAATGAGAAAATATAGCTGTAATTGTGTGTTTGTTTACCTTTTACAAATTACAGCCCCTCAAAGATCAGAATATTGAGAAAAATGACATTTTTAGACCCCTGTAAACCAAAAGGGGATGGAATTAAAAGTGAAATTTCTTGGCCAATTGAACATTCCATTCAAGTACTATACATTTTATATATATTGTTTTGTGTATTTGGTTTGTAAAAAAGATACAGGTCTTTGAAATTGAGCAATTTTGCTAGTTAATTTACGCACTAAAACAGAAATAAAAAGTGTGAAAACTTCATTCCACTTTCTTAAATGGCATATATAATATATTATACTGAAAAAACATATTTTAAGTATAAAAAAAAACTATTTTAATTTGATAACTTAGAAATATTTGGACATAAATGAGTAGTTCATACATGATTGACAGCTTAAGTAGTTAATTTATAGACTATCTACACACACAAATTTTCAATACATACAAACATACGCTCTGTACATTAACTTATGTAACTTGCCTAAACACGTGCAAAAGCATTATCTACATAGTTGAAAGGAAAGAAAAGGTGAGTTTTTCATTTCTTGCTTCAGTGTAGTTTTAAGAAAATGAACTCACACAGTAGTACTATAGTTCTGGTGGTGACACAGCATGTGGCGTACTGAAATACTTTACTCAAATACACAGCAATAATAGAAAGAACTTTCTTAATTTATGTAATCACGAAGCGGATGTCAACTTGAGAGCTGAATGGCATTTCTATGCAATATCACACGGTAGTTTACATTTTAACAGAATCAGAAGAACCGTAAAAATAATTGATACTACTAAGACTAGCTTGCAAAGAACTATTAGAAGTCACATTTTAATTCCTACAGAAATGCAGGTATACCTTCTGCATTTTTGATACTAACCATTGCATGTATCTTTGTGAGCATTCAGTATATTAAACTAGCTGAAAAAATGCTACAAGAAAGGTTTGACTCTGCAAAATAAAATTCCCAATACAACATTTAATCACTGCTTTATGGCACCGTATTTAAATATTATCACTGCAAAATTATTGTCCCCTAGCAATAGGTATGAAGAATAGTGTGTTACTAAAAAGACTATCAAAGGAAAATGCCCAATATTGTCAAAAAAGTTATTACATAGCTTGTGTTGATCACTAAATTTAGAACCCCTGTCATTGTCTTGCTCGTAGTACATTTTCGAAGTATCAAATTCTGAATGTGCCTTGTTAAAGCATTTTAAAACGCCATATACTTGAGTCACCATTACAACTATAGGACTACTAAGTGAGTTCATTTTTTCAAAACTGCACTCAAACAAGTTTGCATATGTTTAAGGCAATTTAGATATGTTAATGTACAGAGCATATAATTGTGTGTATTGAAAATTTGTGTGTGTAGATAGTCTATAAATTAACTACTTAAGCTGTCAATCAAGTATGAACTACTCATTCATGTCCAAATATTTCTAAGTTATCAAATTAAAATAGTTTTTTTTTATACTTAAAATATGTTTTTTCAGTATAATATATTATATAGGCCATTTAAGAAAGTGCAATGAAGTTTTCACACTTTTTATTTCTGTTTTAGAGCGTAAATTAACTATCGAAATTGCTCAATTTCAAAGACCTGTATCTTTTTTACAAACCAAATACACAAAACAATATATATAAAATTTATAGTTCTTGAATGGAATATTCAATTGGCCAAGAAATTTCATTTTTAATTCCATCCCCTTTTGGTTTACAGGGGTCTAAAAATGTCATTTTTCTCAATTTTCTGATCCTTGAGGGGCTGTAATTTGTAAATTGTAAACAAACACACAATTACAGCTATATTTTCTCATTAGTGTGACTCCAGTGATTAGTTTTTGCCGTATTTCATTTTGTGTTTTCATCCCCTAAGCGAGTTATGACCCTTTGAAATGAGCAAAAATTTTGCATTTGACCTTGAACTTTAACCTGTTGCCATTATTTTAATTATTAAGTTACACCCACGTAACTCAGCATGTGAAACTATCATCTAATGCACTTTAACATCAAAGCGTAAAATTAACTGTCATAAATGTAATTCAAATAGATTTTGGCCAAAATGAAAAGGTCTAAAAATCCCATTTTTGACTGCAAAAATCACTTTTGATGATCCCTAAAAAATCAAGGGTTAAGGTTAGAGAAAAAATATAAGTGGTTTTAAACATCATTCATATGCATCATTTTGGGATATAAGTTTCAAAAAAATTAAAAATGGTCGAGCGAACTCATCCGTTGAATCTGTATGGATCCATGGTAATGATCCATGCATCTTTGGTTAGTTTTGACTTTGTAATAATCATAAATCAATGCTTTATTTTAGGAAGATGATTGCAATTGGGTAAGAGATAGAGTTCATAATTACAGTAGAGTTTGCATATACACTACTTTGTAATAAACTTTTATAAATAAGGTAGAATCCATGTCAATTCAACAATGGCTGTAACCTGATGGTCTCAGATTTTATTGAATTTAACATGTTAAAATTTATAAAAAAAATAAGAAATACGTATTTTTTCTTGTTTTGCACAACAAATTCCTAGTCCGAGATACAGGCCATCAAAGATATTCAAGATATGAAATTTAGTGAGAACGTTTAGCTTAACGATTCTTTCGGTGCTACGCTGAAAGGTTGCGTGGGGAAATACAACGAATCGGCTGGAGACCGCGTTCTAGCTTTCATAAAAAATAAAACTCCTGGATAATGTAGAGACTCAAAATGAAAATTTCGCTATATAAACTAATTAAAAGTGTTTTCTTGCCACTGGTTGCGGAATTATTTTTAAATTTTCAGGTCTGCATTTATGTAAAGAGTTCCTTAAAAACCCTCATTTTTTCAAATGCCTCTGAAATCTCTTAAACGAAAAGGTGGAAGCTCTCCTTTTCAGAAAACGTAATGCTCAGTGGTTTCCTAAAAAACTGTAAAAAATTTAAAATTTTTGAAATTGACATATTTGAGAAAAATCAAAAACATTATTTTAAACATTTTTTTTTTCAAAAGACTGCGTAAAAAAACTAAAGCACATATTTCAAAATGTAGCATATGTTTTTAAACAAGAAAAAAAAAACCTTTTAAGCAAAACAAACCGCAACAAAATATTTCTTTTGTTCCTGAGATAATGTACTTTATAGATTTTGACGAAAATCCCAAGTTAGAAATCATGACAGGGCAGCCATCTTTGGCGGCCTGTATTTAGGCCCAGAAAGTTTTTTGCGCAAAACAAAAAAACAAAAAAAAAAAAAAAAAAAGAAAAACTTATTTCGTAATTTTTTATGAATTTTAACGTATGTAAAATTCAAAATAATCCGAGACCATAATGTTACAGCACTTGTTGAATTGACATGGATTCTACCATAAACAAATTTATTAAATTTGGCTCAAAGTAAAAATCTACAAACAACGTCAAAAAAAAAAAAAAAAAAAAAAAAAAAGTTGCTAGACAATAACAAAAGATGCGGGTGAAATTTGCATAATGTTTATACTAGAATAATTCCACGTCAACTGACCTGATTTTTCAAACTGTCCTCGCTCGGGATGAAATTTTATAGATGCCTAGAGATGTCTTTGAAACTAACCTGATGCTATTTTTCACTTCTGAGGTCCAAACCTTGAGGTTCTAGGATCTCCAAAATATAGTGCTCCAAAATGGTGAATGAGCTTTGCGAAAAGAACTGCCATGTTGGTAAAGGTTACAGAAAATTTTATTACTCTAGAAGCATAACATTTTGGGAGCTTAAAATACATTTGAGTGTTGATTCGTTCTAGTATTTATGTGAGTTTGAGTTCATAACATTTTGAGTAGCTTGCATATAAACTCGTAAAAAAACGCTCTTTTACGCTAAAATCATCATTTTTAAGACTGTTTAATTAAGTAAGATGATTAGATCTCATGGTTTTCTGACATGAGTCTAAAATACACCACGAAGAGCATAACTACAGCTCTTGCTCAAAGTTATTGACTCATTCGTTTTAGAGTAATTGACCTAAAATTTTGATTATTGTTGTTTCAAATTAACAACTTTGAGACCGCGTAATTAAAAAAGTTGATTAGTTGCCATGGGTTTCTAACCTGGACTTTAAACTACATATCTCGGATTATAACTACAGCTGTGTCCGAAGTCGCGAACAAAGTTATTGACCTCTAAACTTGGCCATTTTTTAAAAATCATCGACTTTGAGACTGTTTAACTACTAAAGTCAAGATAAACGAAAACTATTTTATTTTTCTTACACTGTTAAAAAAAATTCCTGAAAATAACGGATAAAGTACCGGCAGCAAAGTTGCCGTAAATATTACGCTTCCGTTAAATTATTTTCCGTGACTTAACAGAAGTTTCATTTCTCCGTTTAGTTCTGTTCCGTTTATAAATTTTCCCGTGGTTTATCGAAAATTCCATTTATCTTCTTTCCGTTGATCTATTTTTCCGTTCTAAAATTTTCCGTGTATTTAAAGATCTTTCAGTTCTTGATCTTTCGTTGCGCTATTTTTTCGTTTCTCATTTTTACATATTTTACTGAAATTTCATTCTCGTTTTTCTATCCTATTTTTAAAATGATGTATAATAAAAAAATAGTTAACCATTCAAAAATTATTATTTTTTTAATTTGTATTTATTACTCAAACATATTTTAAGGGAAAATTTTGCAGGATAACTTACCTACCATACAGCTCTTCTTCAAGCATCCATCACGAAATTTTCAACTTCTTTAGATGAATAAAAATAATCGAAAAGTATAGACAAGGAAATTTTTGGATTTGATTATAACATCAATGTTCGATGCTGATACTGTTCGATATTTCCTTTGACATCCCCTCGTACATATTCTGGCGTAGCATGGAAAAGCATACATTAAAAATGGAATATTTTTATTTGCAGAATGAGTCAAATAAAATACCACTAAAAACCGTTGACTTTATCATGGAATAATCTACCTGATAGAGAGTACCACATACCAATTTACTGTGTTTAAAAACAGAATCATTGACATACACGTGAAGAATTTTTGTTTCAGATGATGTATACCCCCCCCCCCCCACCCCCGGTGATTTCCGCATTTTTCACTCATTGGAATAACAACATACATTTTTAGTGCATAATCATTATACTTAGGCTAAACATATCAATCAGTTCGTTTTACCCGAAATGTTTCTACAAGAAACTTGCAATAATCTCAAAGAAGTTGTTGGATGAGATCCTAACAAAATAAATTAAGTAATTTATATTTATCATTATGAATGAAATCCCGAAAGGAGTAGTGGATGTTTCCAGATTTCTAAGTAATCAAGAAAACTTATTCTTGTCAAAATTTTAATTGTGTTTTCAAAGATTAACAATCTGCTATGCCTTTTCACAAAAAAACATAACAGCAAGAAATACTTTTATTTATTGATTTAAAATGTTTACTTTCATTCAATCTTAAAAAAAAAAAAAAAAAACTGAGTGATTATTTCTGTCTTGCTCGCACACCACGCATCATTTAACGTTTTAATGACTTTCAAGAATACAATGCGTTAGAGCAAAAACAGTAACTTTATAATAGTTCTATGAATTCTAAATCAGCTACCATCGGAATTCTATCAAATGCAAATTAACAAGAAAAATACATTTGTATATTAACATGTACAAAGATATTCAACAATACTTACAAGTGACCAGCGGTGCTAAATTTAAGTGTCTTCATTGCATCTGGATACAAGTAATCCAATAGCCTTTATTTTAAATGGAACGCGAGATCCTAAAACTATTCTCACCGCTAGAACACACAATATGACTAACAAATAGAATTGTTCGAATTATTGAGCAAAAAAATACACCGCAATAATATTCTAATACTGACTCGATAAAACCCATATCAAGTCACCAGATCGATCAAAACACATCTGCTTGTCTGAAAATAGCGCAAACATTTTTCCAAACCTACAAAGCCCAAACGCGTAAAAAAAATTTCGACATACGAGTATATTACTCTCCAGACAATGAAATAGCAAGCTATCTATTTTGTCTTCGACTTCTGAGTTGTTATTCTAAATAAGCTCTTAATTAACAAAACGTAACAGTGCAATTTAATAACAACTATCAAAAAGTCATGTTTATCATAACTTGAAGGCTAATCAGAATACTAAGTACAGCACAGCGGCAACCCTAGAAATGAAAAAAAAATCGTTTTCATTACTTCCTTTCGTGATATTTCTGTTGTTGTAAGGAAAAAATAAGCTTTGAAGCTTTACGGAAATATTCTGTTAAAATCAGTCAGAAAATTACCTGAACTTTCAGGGTTTTTTTTAACAGTGTAGTACTATACCGGGTCTAAACAAGGCACAAAATTTAAAAAAAAGTAGCAGTTTCAATTGCCATTTGCACTCAAAGTCATGAGTGAGCCACCAAAGTATATATACTAGCATGTACCTAGTATCAAGTAGTATCAACATTTAAAAGAATTAGCTCGGTTCACTAATTGCTTTTGAAGCAAAGAAATCATATATTTAGCTCTTTTTTTTTTCACGATCTCAAACTTTTACCCCAACTGAAGGACAAACAAATCAGTTTTTTATAAAAAGAAATTTCACTTTTTCTTATCATAGTAGCAGTAACACATCCTGAAATTTTAACGAAAATTGAAGACATCAACTAACAAAAGTGTAAAGCTTTAAAAAAAAAAGAATGACTCTTAACAGCTACTGCACTGATAGCTGCTGTTTCCCTCACAGCACCGCATCTCATCACGCAAAATATGTTCGGTTGGTTTCCCTCGTCTGTACAGTATCACTGTAATGCCATTTATTTTGAATAGTAATGTGTGAATGTATCTGCAAAATGTTTAATTCTGCAAGACATAAGAATTTATTTTTAGCTCATAATTAACGCCTTCTCAAATTTTAGACAGTAAATATCCTCTAAGATATAATTCAACAAAGTTTACGTTTACGACTTAATAAGTAACTTCAGGAAATTGTTATGAAAGAAAGTGTAATGTTAACTTATCCTTTCAGTTTTTAGATGTGTATTTCGGAGTAAATATGAGCTTCGGGGATTTGAGAGCATTCGCAAATGATATTGACGTTTAGCATTTATATATTTTAAGCTATATTTGAAAGTCTTATATATGAGATTAGGATAAGAATTTTGTAGTAGAGTGAGAAATATTTTTAGGTCAATATTAAGAAAGTATATAACGCATCAGATATTCAAATAAATGAGTAGTTTTACTGAAGAAAAAATAATTTTTAAAAGTTTATACAAAATTGAAATATCTCTACAACTTTATATGAATTATCTTTTTCTCTACTTAAAGTATTTTCTGTGAAATTTAGTGAAGATAGCAAAGCATTAAGCTAAACGTAAACAATTTCCCCATAGGCTTCCTTGTAATAAATTGAAGCTAAAACTTTTCGTAATAATATTTCTAAAGTTTGTATAACTTAATACGTTTTTTACAAACAAATATGACCAATAAAAGCCCAAACGAAATTCTTAGATATAATAAACGCTAAAATAGGTGAATAGATAAAACAGAAAATACGTCAGTTTAAATTACATTGTTAGTGTATGAAAATAAATAAACTCGAAAAGAAAAGCACAAGGTGGTGATTATTCCCACACATTGCCGACACTAAGAAAAAATTTGTAGTGGAAAGTAAATAATAGTATATGTCTCTAAAGAAACCAAAAACAGATATTTGTAGACTAAAAGATTAAAAATAAACAAATAAATTGAAGTCTTCTTCAGCCGGAGCGTGAAACATAGAGTGGGGACGACATACATATTTGATAGACTGATAACTATAATTTTCCGGACCATTTTCTGCGTTAGTTGGTTTTTGTAGTTGATGGAAACATTGAAAAGGAATCAATTCTAATATTAAAATAAGGTAGTGGTTTTGATCAAAGCAAATAATTACTTTTTTTTAAAAAATCAACGAAGCATTTTGCTTGGTTGTTTGAATGATGCGATAAAATCTAAAATATTTTTTCGATAGGTTAAAATCAATGTATATTATATAATTCACTGTTTACTTAAATAGTTTTCTAGCATTTTATAGAAATAAAGGTAATAACTTAAGCCTAAGATTATACTTAAAAAATATTAGAGGATACTCGTCTTTGAGATAATATTCCAAATAGAAATATCGTTAATAATGTTCACTGATTTTAAAGGAGATCATGATAATCTTATATAAAATCTTAAAATAATAGACGTGCATATGATAATAATGTGGATTTCCTCTTACTGTATTTTTCATTGAAAATGGCTTTTGATGTATTGAAATGCTATATCGATCGTAGTTATTAGAAATTCCTCCACATTCAAAGATCTCTATGCTTTTCAGAATTTAATCTTCACGTTTAATATTTGTTTTATTTTCTCAATCATAAAGAAATTAATATTTAATAGAAATGTAGATGTGGATATTATTTCTTAGTTCTGTCAATATTTTATTCTGGTGCGGTGTTGATGATATATTTTGAATTGCCAATATTAAATTTTGTATTCAAGATTATTTAAGTTTATTTTTAATGAGAAACACTAAAATGAATAATATAGAAAATCTTTCGCGCATTTGCTACTATGGAGTGTTACTTTAATTAAAGCAGCTGTCACATGAAACCGGAAATGAAGATGGTATTTGATAAAGGATTCTTAGTGTATAAATTTAATCTTTGCTCTTCCATGGGGAATAGCAAGGGGAAAAATTTTAGGAATGCTTTCTTTTCGTCATAAATAAGTGTCAAGGCAATTTATGAGAGACATTTAAATTTCTGAACACGAAACGTTTAGATTTAAACTTTAAAAAGTAAATGTCAGTGATGGCAACAACGTTCTGTAGCTATAAGTTTGTCACTAGTACACACTGACGGAGGCAGGAACATTCTTCGAATACTTCCAATTGCAAAATTTTCAAAATCAGATACAGAGTTAAGATATTGAAAGTTTAAAATAAAAATAAAAATGAGTCCAAAAATTCAAAATTTAGCATTTAAAACGGTAAAAAGGTCCCCTAACTTATATTTAGGGAAAGGATCTCCATTGAAAAAATATTCCAACACAAAAAGTTCGAAATTAGTATGACCAATATTTACCAAGATACGAAATGCAACGTTTTGTGACTAACACTACTTTTCACTCGCCGTCAATAACACTTTTCGGGGAAAATATAGCGGTT
Organism: Uloborus diversus; assembly: GCF_026930045.1. Lineage (NCBI taxonomy): Eukaryota > Metazoa > Arthropoda > Arachnida > Araneae > Uloboridae > Uloborus > Uloborus diversus. Next base: position 166,763,115 of record NC_072733.1, read on the forward strand.
AACAAAGGTTTAAAATTATATGTGCATAGATTTTTTTTTCAAATTGTTCGATATTTTGTAGTGTGTTTTTGCGTATCATGGCATAACATATGCATTTATTTTTGAGTAGCAATGAAAAATATAAATGCCTTGTTTTTCTTACTTTGAAGACCTGTCATTCTTCTGAAAATGCAATAAGTTCCGAACTCATCATCTGTGTGGTCTCTTAAAACTTTGAATCCCCTCCCATGATTCCTCCAGGATCCCTCATATCCGGACTTGATGACCATTAGACGACCGGGAGAAGTAAAGAGTTTTCCTAATCGGTTAAGGCGTATTTCAGTAGTCGGGGAGCATAGTACATAAAAAAAATTCCGACGAAATCTGTTCATTAGTATTGCCATAACTTTAAATTAAACTGACGGCGTCTTGAAATATTAAATGTAGAATACTTGTCAAACTTCAGAATGTGGACACCAGTTACGATATATTTATTAAGGAACATACATTTAATCGTCGGAGGAGGGGCGGAGGATTTTTGTCTTCAATTCCCTTTAGAATTGAACACTATATATATATATATATATATATAATCTTTTATCACTGAATAAAGTTATTAATTAGCGGAAAAAATATATTAAATTATATTATTGACCCATTTTTGTAGCAAAATATATTTAATTTAACGATTTGTTTAATGAGTAATATATACACTAGTAAGACTTTATTTAAAATTAACAGGCGGCGCCGAGAAAATCTAACATCCCGATGGCGTAATAATTAAATATTGTTCAAGACAAGAGTCCTCCGTCGAGAAAATGCACCGTTCACGGCAAAACCACGGGACTTGTGACGTATCGCTTAGCTGACGTAAGCTGGTCAACTAAGCTGATCAACAACTCATGAAATTTCAAATTTCTCAGATTTCTCCAAGACACCTCACCATATCCAGACAAAATTAACATGGCACCATCTAGAAAATAAACAAAAAAAAAAATAATAATAATAATAATAATAATAATATTTCAAATCGTTCCAGGCGTCTTCGATTCATCAGATAACATAAATAAAAAGCCGCAGACGAATACATAACCTCCTGTGCTGAAGTCAGTTAAAAATAAATAGTATCAAACTAGAAATTAAATCTTTATAAAAGATGAACGTCATGCAGCTGTGTATTGACTTCTTATGTATCAAATTCATTTGCCAATATTACAACCACTAAATTACATTTATTAAATGCTTCCTTTAGATTTAGGTATTCTATGCTTAAGAAAAGAAAAATTATCATTTAAACTCTGTGACTAATAAAGTTTAGACAAAGTAAAATCATTAAAAAAAAAAAAAAACATACTTTGAAGTATTTTTTCTTTTATCACAAGACTTAACTGAAGCAACTTCAAAGAATAGCATAATAAACATGATCTTATTTATAATGACAATCTTTAGTTTCAGTTGGATTTTAAAACTTACATGAGAATTTTCAATTCATAACCTAAAAATGGCAGAATTCATGGATCTAATATTTATCTTAGGCGTAGTGTTTCGATCTGTTTGCAGGCTAATGGACTTTGGATACAAAAAGTGTCTATAAAATCGATAGATCTACAAATATAGTGTGCGCCTTTCCGAGTACGTCTTAATTTTCCTTTAAATGTAGTATGTTATCGTAATGCACTTAATATTGATGGAAGTCATAGATTTTTCTCTCATCGTTCTAAATGGGAAGCTTTTTGCACTGAAAGGAACTGGCGTCTATTATTTTTGAGATATTCGGAGATCAGACTTAAATTTAAAATCCTTAAACGTTTGCAACTTTTGCCCTAGAGTCCTGATTTTGGCCCTTGAGTCCTTCTCAGATATGACCAAGTCACAACTGAGAAAAAAAAAAACAACGTTCTCTGCTAACGTCCAGGAAGAAATTTTTAAATTAATTTCGACAGTATTCGTAAAGCCCAAGCACTCAATAATGTATTGTACCAATCATTTCCATAGCAAACGGAGGAACAATAATAGTTTTTTGTTCCTTGTGCCAAGATGTGTGTTTATGTATAACCTCGCAAATTTTTACATGTAGAAGCTGTTCCACAACGTTGTTTAGTACTTGATGCAGTAGTATAATTGTGCCTCTCATTTCCGTTAGGGTTTTTATTAAACAAATTTACGATGGCAACACTTCCCCCTAACCAAAGAAAATACGACTTACTTTGGCCCAGCAAAAAACTTTTAAAAAACCGTTAGAGGGATTTGGAAAAAAAAAGAAAAGCTAAAAGTAAAATTCTAAACTGGAAAAACACAAGAAAAACTGGGAATTAAGAGTGATTACAGCCTAAAATCGTCAGACCACAGAGACATGGTTTTACTACGGAATATGAAGAGAAATTAGAAATTGTGCGATGTCCCGAAGAAATCGTCGCAGCTACATATACTTCTTACAAATTTTGGAAAAAATATGAAAAGTTTAGGGAAGTTTTTGAAGTAGAATGGATCTGCCACAGGTTTCCAGATCTAGCTGTGATGTGAGAGGAGGAGGAGCAGCTGTTGGAGTGCATGAAATGCGCCAGCAAGATGTGGAAGTGGCAGACAACTACGAGTGGTTTGTTTTACAAATGGTGTTTTATTAGTAAAATTATTCAATCTCCAAAACTAATGTAAAGGTGACTAAACTCCGCTACCAATTTGTGAAACATAAACAAGGCGTACACTTACACACACACTTTTTTCTTTTTCCAATATTTCCTTAAAACAAATGTGTTACTAAAGTTCCATGTAAAATGTGTTTTTCTTTCAAACATAAATAGATTTTCGTATAAACACTAGGGTGGTTCCAAACTGCATGTAAAAAAAATCTAATAGATACCAGGACACCCCTCAATATTTTTCGACTTGTGGATAGCAATGTACTGGAAGAATTTTAGCGTCCTATTTCAAACAATGTTACATGTAATGATATACACGAGTAATATGCATATACATTGCAATTAAATAATTATTTACGAAAAAAAAGAAAACAGCTGGAGAAATTAAATGTTTCTAAATTTGGCACATTTTCGATGCTACGGCTAATGTTAAATTAAGGGGTGATTGAGCACCGTCTTAAAATTTGAGTAAGAGGCTAAAAGTTTTACAGCACAATACCATTAGTAAGTCTAAAAAGATTAGGGGGTGTCCTGGACTCTAGCTGAAAAAAAGTTTTTTTGAACCACCCAATTGAACGCAACTCTTTCCTTGGCTCTAATTAGTTACACAATGATTTTGAATAGGTATACTCGCTTTGGGCCAGGGTAACTCAAACGCACAACAGGGGTAACATTGGTCCAGATTAAAAACAAGGACAGGGTAATAGCACTTAAAAAAAAATGTTAACACACAAAACTTAAACTAATAGTACTTTAGATGAGTAAAAAAGTTTCCACAGCTTATAAATAGGAAGAGTAATAAATTCAGTGAGAAAAGATGAAACTAATTCCAAAATGTGAGCCAAAGTTTCCCGTATTCTCGATACTATTAATGATTTGGTACGTCACTTACAATTTTGTCGTCCAAGATCATTTAAAAAAGTTTTTTTTATCTTGTTATTTTTCTAGATCTGTTAATGCCATAAGCAACCGTGATGAACGAAAATCGGATAACTACACATGCTAATGTATTTTTTAGAAAATTAGAAAACAGCATGGATTACTCTTGGTTTAAATAAGTAAACAGACTCAAAACTGATAATTTAAAAAATCGCCACAATTAAATGTCAATTATTCTACAACATGCCCCTGTTCAACCTGCAAGACCTCTATTTTTTGCCATTGTTAGCCCTAGATGCATACTCCCACTTACAAAAATAGTCAAAGTAAGATCCATAATTAATGTAAGTTAAAGGTTATAAGCAAAAAAAAAAAAAAAAAAGAAAAAAGTGGAAAAGGACGAAATCATACTCTCTATATGCTTCCCAGGTCCTCTGAGTAATTTTTAGGGAAATAATCTATATTAAAAATTAATACCAACACAAAAAATTTGAAACATTTTTGACCAGAATTAAAAGAGATATTCAAGCTCAAAATTTGTAGGAACCGTGCAGACGATGAGATTTGTTCTTATCGCCTTTTCAGAAAAATCACCCTTCAGTAAAAAATCAAAATGCTTACATTTTTCATTGCTACTGAAAAATAAATGCATAGGTTATACTATGATAAGTAAAAACACGCTGCAAAATTTCGGACAATTTGAAAAAACACAATCTATGCACACATACAATTTTAAGCCCTTGATAGCCGCTATAGCTCCTACCAAAAAGTTAGTGTAGAGAGGTGTAAGCCACAAAACGCGCTCCTGCGTTTCATATCTCGGTAAACATTGGTCGTAGAAGTGCCAAATTCTTTGTGGTTCGAATTGTTTTTTTTTTTTTTTGGAAGCCGGTGATGTCCCTAAATGCAATGAAAAGGACTTGAAAATCCTAAAAAGAGTTAAATTTCGTACTTTTTCACTTTTTTTTTTCGCTTCAAATTTTTAATATCTCAACTCTGCATCTTGTTTTGACTATTTTTGCAATTAGAAGTATGCATCTAGGAACAACACGTTGGGTTAAAATGGGTGCACTTATCTACATTCAGTTAATCATTGCCGATTTTTTTTTCTTTGAAAGCGTAAAAGACAGGGATAATCGAGAATTTACTTTCGTTTCAAGTGATCACAATCTATTAAAAACTAAAACTTCATCATATAAGTTGAGAAAATTTATAGAAAATGAAATTTAAATTTCAACAACACAAAAATTTAAATTCCAACCCACAGCCACAGAATAGTGAATCCCAAGTTTTCTAAAAAAATACTATTTATTAAGACAAAATGTTTTTAAAGGTGAGAAAAAAAAATGATGAACTAGCACAGTGGTAAAATAAAATGTAGGTCGCAATTAAAATTCTGACTGATATTTTACTTTTAAAGTTCAGTAAAAATATTTTTCTATGTAAACTAAAAGTAATAAAATTGAAACCCACGTGCGCGAGTATAGAAAATTAATGAAAAAAATGTCTCTTGGAAATATACTTCTTTTTACATTTTTTTGACGCAAATTTGAAATCACTTTTTGAAGAGGGTTTTGCATTTGTAATAATTGGAAAAACGCATATTTGCGAACAGTCTGTAGCAAGATATATCTTTCTCTTCCTATTCTGTACCTTTTTTTAACATTTTTTTTAAAACTTCAGTGAGGTGGAAAGAGCAACAAGATCATTATCGAATTTTTTCTACCTATGTCCCGAAGATTATTTCTCTTAAAAAAGAAGGAAAAAAAGTTTTCCCCCCCCCTCCCCTCCAACTTTTGCTCGTGCATTGAAATTACTGAAGCTTGAATCGAGAAGCGTTGGGTTTCTAAAGGCTTTTGATTTTATTTATTTTTTACTCATCTCTTTAAAATAAAAAAAGAACAATAAAAAACATATTCTGAAGTAGAATTTTTACAGTTCTCCTCTGAGCATTATACAACTTCATTTTTAAATATTTTCGAGTGAAAATACACGAACTTTTTCGCTTTAAAACTATTGCTTAAATAAATGTCTGTTTTTTAGCGGCTACCTCATTAAAACTAATACTTTTTATAAGGAAAGCTAGGAAGTAAAATGGTGTTTTAAAATCGGTTAGTTATGGATTCTACATTAAAGTTTTTGCATAAAATTTTTATTTTATGCTTGAAACATGTTCTGAATAAAACTATAGTTTTTTTTAGCAGTTAAGTTATTATTAATCTTATCTTTTTAGAGGAAAAATGAATTTTCACGACTCAATTAATTATTTTTCAATAGTTTGCTTTAAAAGGCTAGATTCATATATGTGAGGAATGTTTTGTAATAAGTGTTCTTAAAATTATAGCAGAATATAATATAAGCACTCAAATTCCGTTAGCTTTTACTGAATTTGATACGAGAAATTGTATTAATTACCCCGTCAATTACGTTAATTTTTGCATGTCTTTGCGTGTTTGTTTGTAATACTTGAATCACAGTTATATTTTGTGTATTTACACTAAACAAACTCCGAAACGTTACTAATTATTTCCAGGAAATATTACGGATTTTTACAGGTTTGTATCTACTGTTGTGAAAATTAAGTATATTTGTCAAAATTTTCCTGAATTAGCAACAAGTTCCACGAAAGCAGACTTCTCACCGTAGTGAAAAATAGTTTTAGTTCCCAGTTTAAAGATTGACTGAGCGTAATTAATAAAGACATCGGCTTTAGTTTGATTACGGCACGTCCAGTAAACTAAGCTTCACATGAGAGCAAATAAGTCTCTGGATTCCGTAGCTTTGCAAGAATTGCAGGCGAGTTATTTGCTTGTAATTCTGCCTCAGCTTTGGCCATGTCTGCAATAATGCTTTTGGAGCTTTCTAGGCAGACGGTGCTAAGCTAGTAAAGTAAACTAATCTCTGATATGCACTATCCTTTCCCCCTCTATGTTAAAAAAAAGTTTTTTTGTCTGAAATTGCACATGATTGTAAATTGAACTTTTTAAAACAAGCATTTAAAAAACTCTCTTTTATTAACTCCGTTTAACATACCAATAGTTTCCAAAAAAAAAAAAAAAAAACTTGTCGATATAAATATAAAACACATTCAAGCACCTCAGATAGGCGGTTTAAATGATTTTACTGTAGCGAGCACACATCCTAACACGAATTACATAACTCCGAAAAGTAGCTCAAGAAAAAAAATATGTTCTGAAACTTGCCCCATTTTCGGGGCAAGTTTACGCAACCGACTTGGACTCAAAAACATTTTTTTTTTACAGTAATAAAAACAAACTGAGCAAAAACTTTACAAAAACTGAGCAAAACTATACAAGTTTTGACTTCATCAACTGCTTTATAAAACCACAATCTCTAAAGCTTCCTAATTTAAAGCATAAAAATTAGAAAATTCATTGAAAAAAAATACTCGCAAACGTGCCCGGTCTACCCTACTTTTCTATTACACTTTGCTTAATCCATCGATTAACCACATATTTACTAACGAACACTTCATGTGCTGCGATTATTTAGGCACTAATACTTTGCACGCATCTGTTTTTCGGATTATTTTTTACTACAAATACAGTAGATCCTCGTTTTACGCGGGATTACGTTCCACGGAAATACCGTGTAAATCAAAACTGCGTAAATTGAGACACTAAGAATCGTGTTAAAATAGGGTTTGGGTTCCATAGATGGAAAAAAAAATATTTCATTCTAGTGACGACTAATTTTATAATAAGTTTAATGTGTAATTATATAGATATATATGCACAACATGCATAAAGAAAAAATAAATTAATTTGAATTTTTTTAAAAAAAAGCTGGCTATTCTAGTATTTTGACAGCCATTAAGAATTTTTCTCTGTTGTTCTTTGCATAGCATTAACGCATCTCTGTTATCATTTGTGCCATTTTCATGATAGAATCTTCATTCACTAACAAATCAGAAATCATTTGCAGGTGTCAAGGTACGGCTCAAGATTTTCAATGTGAACGTTTTTGGTATTGTGTCATGGATGTTCATATTCTCGTTGGTTTTGTCCTCCTTTGTCACTCCTAAAAGCTCTTCTTCCAGTGAGTTCTGAACTGTGTGGGTTGAAAAACTTTACTTCTATAAAGAGGTCAGGAACTCTGGAACCAATCGCATAAAATGTCTTTCCAGTGGCCCAAGCTCGATTATTAGCAAGCCACAATGCAGTTTATTTTGTGTAATCTGCAATCTTTAGGAGTTCGGATTTTGAAAGAGGGGAAAAATTTACCTGTTTGCATCCGTGTAAAATAAAATACAGGTGTCAAATCTTAAACCGCGTAAAATAAACCCGCGTAAAACGAGGGTCTACTGTATAACTTTTTTTCGAAAGCATGAAAAAAAACATTTTAAACCACTGTCTATTTTGCGGGTGATGCTATGCGCGAAAATGCAGTTTCCCTGAACACTTCAAGCATAGTATTAAAATATAAAAAAATGTGGTTTCTCTAATGTATTTATTTTCTTTTTTTGACATAACTCAAACAAAACTCCCTAACTATCAGTAAATCAGAATCCGAAAAATCCGTTCCCCCAGTTATCCGTTTTGAAGACGAGTGCGAAACAGAAAAAAAAGAAGGAAACACGTTCTGTTCGAGGTTACAATTGGTATTATCACTATCTCAACAAAATTTTAAAGTTTAAATATTTAGAAATGAGCTCACACATTTTTAATATCATACTAAATATTGCATCAGCAAATGAATGAAATAATCAGCGGCAAATACTCAAGTTTGGTCAACATGCTTCATAAAATGCGGCCCCGTGCTCAACCTTATCTTTGGCGATTGCATATCTCATTTGAATTTCTCATCTAATGGAATATTCACACAACCCTTTTATGGAAATTCGGCTCCAAATTCTTCTGAACGTCAATGCATATTACTTTCCCTCGCAATGGAGATTTCAAGCCTGCTCGAATGAGAAAGTAATCAGCAACTTCCTTCCATTCTGAGCAATGGTAATTAGTAGCACTCATTAGGTGTTGTTGAACATGATCGCCTGCTACGGTGTCTATCTATGCATGGATTCCAGAGAATGCTGCAATACGAAATGATCCCATAAATCATGAATGTTGGGAAAACTGCTTAGAAATGAACATTGTTGATAATTGAGGCATATTAGTTGATCTGTTGGGGTGAATATTAAAATCTTTAGCTATAACCTGAGTTTTCTTTGGATGGTTTCCTGTAGTTTAACCGTCAATTTATATGGGCAATTTTGTGCTTATACATTGGTGTACTTAGCATGGGTGATACCCGGGGAGGTAATTTGTGGTGACCCCCCCTTCACCCCCTCCAGAAAACGCAAAAGAAACTTTAACATTCTATGTAAACATGAAAATTTGAAATTCATACAATTTTCAGAAACATCTACATTTGTCTTAAGACGAAATTTTAAGTGGGCTAATGTACAAAAAGCAAATAAAAACTACGGCCGCTTTTTATATAACTTTTCCTAGATACATATGTTTAGGCCGTCGAGAGGTCAAAAATGTAAGTTGGTGTTTGAAATTGATGGCGCTTTAATTATTTCAAACGTACCTGAACTACAAGAAAAGATAATGTTTTTTTTTTTTTTTTAGCATGAAAAACAGTTACTACTAGGTCTAAGTATTGACGTTATGAACCTAATCCTGAGTACATAATCCACTCTATGATATATGGTTGGAGTATAGGGGGTCCGTGGGCACCACCCCCCCCGGAAATTTTTGAAATTTGTAGTTTTAAAACTGCATTTTAGCTTCATATTTTCAAAAGCTTGCAATTCCACTTTGAGGGGCGGGGGGGGGGGGATGCGGTGAAAGTTTGTACCTTAGCTGCTTTTAGTCTCGGAAACTCTTTAATGTTGTAAAAAAAAATAGGGGTTCCCATTTGAAAATTTAGAGTCTTTCTTATATTTACTTTGCATATGGTCCCTTCTCAAAATTTCATTTTACGTGGTTTTAATAAAGACTTCATTCCACGTCCGATGACACTTCTCTTTTTTTTCCTAGCCTAATAATTAAGAATATTTTGTTTTTTCTTTCTATGTCTGTACAATAAAGCTAATGTGGAATAGATGACAAGAATGGAAAAAAAAATAAATAAATAAAAGATAAAAAAAACCTTTCGAATTTGCAAAATTAATTTGAATTCTGAAATTTTGAATTCAAATTATGTTTCTCGCAATCACGAGTTGCGACAGGGCCCTACTCATTGGGGGCTATTGTTTCTAGAAACAGCTCCTGTCCCCCTAAGCCTACCCCTCCTCCTGGGTGGTTACGTGTGTATAGTTGTGTGTTTTCGCAGGCGTGTGTGTATGTGTAGGCTTGTGTGTGTGCGTAGACCTGTGTGTATGCATGTAGGCGTGTGTGCGTGTGTATGAGCGTGCGTGTGTGGAGGACGTGGACGCAACCGACCAGGAGAAACAGATTCTAGGAGGCAGTGCTCGGAACCGCGCCTGCAGAGGCCGGTGAGCGGTGGTGCTGGTGTCCCTGGTCCAAGCTGAAAAAGGAACCACAACATCAAGGACGGTCAAATGAAAGCAATAAGCAATCGTGATTGCTCAATAAATAAAATAAATAAAGAATGAAAATTTTGCAGTTACTGCCCTTTTTCTGCCCACATAGCTGTTGCATGTGATATTGTTACAGGAATTGTTAGACTATAAGGGCTATTTGTTAATCATAAATTAAAAAAGAAAATGTAATTGGTATTGAGACCACATTTCTACGTGTCCTGCAGTCCAAGGAGTCTCGACTCCTTCTAAATGTATGAAGTGATGCGTTAGTTTCATCAAAATACTGTAGTCTTTGACCGAAAGTATTTACGAAGTAGTGCAACAAACTTTCTTACTGACCTACGTAAAAAATGTTGAATCAACGCCATGAGTCAAGTCTCCAATCAGTTGAACCATTTTTAACAAAAAAAAGGGGGGGGGGTGGGTTTCTTAGAATAACTGATTATTTATCTATTTAGCCCATCCTTTACAACTGCTCATCAGCTCTTATTCTTAAAAGCTTCTGTAGTAAATGGAGGAGAAAAAAAAATGGAACAGTACAATAATTAATCATTTTTATGCATAAAAATTAGAAATGTGTTCATCTCTTATAGTAGCACTTTATGAAGCAGCAAATTACCTTCTCAATAAATAAAACAGCACATCGGGAGTGCGACTAGGAGCACGATTTGGAAATGCTTGAGTATTTTCTGCTCAAGGAGTCGGGCTTTAATTAAAACAACTGTCACCTGAAGGCCGGAAATGGAGACGTTATTCGTTGAGGAAGGAATCTGGCTGCCTAAATTAACTCTAAATCCCTAGATGTGGAGAAATGATGAGGAGAAAATTAAGAAAGCGTCAAAATGCTAGGAATGCCTCTCTTTCGTAAGAAGTAAGCGTCAGGAAGATTTATGTTTGGAAATTGAATTGTCTTATGTAAATCGCAGTTTTCTAGCTTAAACGCAACTTTGTTCGGTGGGATTACGTTATTTCGCTGCATTTTTATGATGTTTCAAAAGTCAGACAGAATGCTTTAACTCGCCCTAAAATTTCCCGATTGCGCATCAACACCATTAACGTTTCATGAGAAAAAAGTATAAATGCTTGTTTTATACTACCATAAAATTAACGCTTTCTGTTTCAATTTTATTTCGTAGTGCCATGCACAGTTTGAAATCGAACAAGCTTATGGCTCTGTTTACTGTTAAGATATATCGTATAAAACTTTTTCCTTCTTTTACATTTGGTTATTTTAATTTTACAGGTTTAGCTTTCGGAATACTTTTTATATTTTAAAATATATTTGAGGTAGTGAGAAGCAAAGGGATGCAAGTGCAAAAAAATTAAAAATTTGGAGATAACAAGTACAAATGGTAGGTGAACCCCTCCTCTGTCTTGGGGCAAGAGATAGTACTAGTAGCCCTGGTAGGTAGCCCTCAATGAAAGCCTACCGATGATGTTATCTTTAAAGTCGTTTTACTCAAAACTTGAAAAAGTCCACTTGAATCCCTTTGCTCCTCACTGCCTCATTTATCCTTTTCCATGGCTAATGATTTCAAAGATCATCTTGCAGAAATTCAATAATTAACACGTTAAATTCCTAAACTTAAGCTTAAAATTCATTTATAAATAATAATAAAATGATTAATAGTGTCATTTGCTCTAGAAAAATTTAATTCATTGATAAAAATAAAAAAAAATAAAATCTATACCGACATCGAAATTTGCGCAAATCAAACAGGCAAGCGATTCAACTTAAGCGCATTGCCCTTCATAACAGACTGAAAGCTTTGTGATGCATAACATCGAGAACTCTTGTCATGACTTATCAAAAGATTTTGTCCTTAGCTAGAAAACTATCTTGACTTTTTTTTCTCGGGGAGGGGGGGGGGGGTCAAAGCATCGCTTTTTTTTCAGTCGTTTTAATTATGACATAGGTGCACTTTTTAGCAATTATGGGAATTTTCAACCGTTGCTAGAAATGACGAGTTTTTCTGTACATGTACCTGCAGCTTCAAACGAGATTTAAGAGCCTTAGTCAGGAAAAACTATTTTTCAGTTCTGCTGCTTCTTTTTGTACATATTTCATTTATTATATAACTCAGATAACTATTTTACACCTGTTAGGCAAACATTTCAGCCGATTTTTACCCATCTTTCCTCCTCCCAACTCCCCAACCCCCACAAAAGAAAAAAAAAAAAACCGCGTCAAAAATACTTCACCGCACAATAAGACATAATAAATCTTACTTTTAGTTCAGTCAGTTTTTATAATCCTAGATTACTTTTTTTCTGAATCTTTGCTTACCAATTCAAACAATAATCGTACTTTGCAACATGAAGAGTAACCATTTTGAAACTTGCATGTTTTTTTAGTCATTGAAAGGGTGTTAACAAGATTTTTATTTATTTTGTTTATTGCAGTTTTAGCAATCTGTTTTTATTTATTTTTATTTTAATTTATTTTCTTTACAGGTTTTGCAAACTTTGAAAAACATCCATTAAACCGAAAGGATAACAAAACCTGCGAATTAGAAAGACCAACATTGCTCATGATAAAAAAAATTTTACTCTACTTTGGCGAACTAAGTTTTCATTTTTACAGAAGCAGGAATTGAAACTTTTTTTTTCTTCCGTAGTACCGTGTATGAGAATTTATGATTTTAAATATTTAATTTTTATACTTATTATTGATAACTGTTAAAATCAGTATTTTCGTCTTTGGGAAATTTCACGCATTCTGCAAGTTTACATTTTTTGTTTTCCTTGGAAACCTGATAGTACAACTGTGAATGTACGCAAACCATCTTCAATTTTCCGCTGTAGTTTCTGGGATGCGAAAAATACCTTAGTAAATACCAAGCACACTAGTAAAAAAATAAGAAAAAAATTCTGTTTTATAAACTAACGTGACAAGAAATATTTGAGAGTGCAAAGCGTTAAATTAAATATTTTTTATATCGTCCAGAAAAACGATTTTTTTTTAAATTTCTCATCACATTCATTCGAAAAATGTCTTAAAAACTACATCTTATTAAGCTTGAAATATTTAGAAGTAAAGCAAAAACTTTCTGTACTTTTGTAAAAGTTAAACAAAAAAAAAAAAAAAAAAAGCGTTTACATTTTAAACAAATGAGTGCTCCCAAATAATAAAATCATAAAATATGGGAAAACGTAACTCTTCTAGATTCATGCTTCAATAACTTCAATGCATAAGGTACAAGAAAACTAAGTTAAAATTGGAAACTTTTTTAAAAACTTTTATTTGCTCAATGTAAAAAAAGGGGAAAAAAAGCTTGACGATAGGGAGAAAAACACTCAATAATGATCTTGTTACTCTTTCCACTTCACCTGAATTAGGAAAAAAAGTTTAAAACATAAAACCTGCTCAGGAAATGAAGTAGTTTCTTTACTTTAAAATGCTTTCAAGTTCATTTTCCCAATTATCACAAATGCAAAATAATTCTTCAGAAAAAGGAGCGTTGAATGAATCTCAAAAGAATTAAAGAAGTTCTATAAAATTTCAACTTGATTGGTCTATAATGAAGCTCAAAGTATATCTTAGAAACTAAGAACTTTTGCAAGAGTGCACGAAAGTGTGCACGTATGTAAAAAAGTGCACGAGTACACAAGCACACACACACACAAACAAATATACATATATGTATGTATACATATGTGTAGAGAAAAGGTTGGCACACGGGATTTTTTTTTTTCATTTCTTTCTTTATCAGAAAAAAAAAAATATGAGTACAAAAGTGTTCCCATGATTGCAGTGTTTTTTATAAGCATCATATTTCAATAAATAACTATTTAATATGAAACATATATGCACAGCGGCTCCCAGAAGTGTCCGTACACTTGTAAATTTTTTAGTAAAGTCAAAAAAAAAAAAAAAAAACGCGAAACTGAATTCGAATACTCCAACATTTTTTTACATTTTTCTGATGTCATTCTAAGTAAAATTCAGTAGTTTTTTTTCCAAAATATTTCCGTTTGAAATGGATCAAAAAACGAAGAGACAGAGAAATAACATGCCATATAAAGGCATCGTGCACTGAAATATTACCAAATAAATTCATGATTAAAATTATCATGTCTTTTTTATTTATTTATTTATATATTTATTGCATTATGTTGACACTATAAAGTCATTTAGCTTTGAATTTTGGTTTATCCATTCTGCAGCATTCTGTTTATATTTTAAAATGGCTGGAATTCGTAAAAAACAACAAACACTATTAGAAGATCGATTTTTTCATCATAGTAGAGGTAAATCGGATCAAAATATAACTAAATTAGTTAATGTATACCATCGTTACAGGGAAGTGGGTTAAAAAAGGCTTGAAAGAAAAGACTCGGATCGAAAACAGGATAAGAAAAGGTCACCAGCAAAGTTAACAAAATGCGATTATATATTTACCATTAAAATTTTTTATGAGAAATACACATTTTAGTGCTGTAAATGTTTCTGCAGATTTTTTTATTTTCTGAAGAAAAATTTTTCGTTTTAACTAAACCTAAAATTGTTCGCTGAGTTATCTGAGGAGCTAGATTAAATGAGAGCTCTTCCCGCAGAATTTTTTTTTGTTCGTGCAAAAAACAGAAAGCTTACGCTTTCCGTCGCAGAATCACTGAAAAAAAAAGCTCGAAAAGTTGTGGAATAATCTTTTATTTACAGATAGAAAGGCATTCAATGTTTTTTGGTTTCAATGTTGTATAACTGAAAATAGAAAGAAAAAAAAAGAGAAATTCAATCTTAAGAACTTAGTTGGATCAGTTAATCAAAACGGTAAAGGTGCTTTTGTATGAGGATCGGCATCAAGACCTGGCAATTCGGAGTTTAATAATGAAATAATGAATTATGCTGTTAATTTACATATTTTAAAAGACAATTTTAAACTATTAGCCAAAAATTTGGTTATCGGAAACATTTTTTTTTTTAATCAAGAAACCTACAAGAAGAACATGGTTGGTTTTCAACGTTTGGGTCTGGTACCCTTTTTCTATAAATGCATTTACAATAATATGTGTTTCCAAGCTTAAACCCTTAGAAAATATTATAGTTGTAATCGAGGTTTTCATTAATAACAAAAGTCTGGAGTCCTACAGTCCCCGGAGCTTCTTTTTACAAGCAAATAGTTTGAATTTCATCCAAAACGTAAGAATTCTCGTAAAATTGAAAATAGGAGCAGGATCTCAGCTCCCGTGAGCTCCCACGCAAATGTATCCTTGGGTGTAAATTTGTGTAGAATGTGATAGAACATGAGAATATAGTGATGACACGCTATCACAAAATGTTAATGAGTATTTATCACTATTTTTACTACGTTCTATGATAGTTTTACTGCTTACTAATATCACTAGCAAAACGAAGTTTCACTGTTTCGTAAATACAATTTTAGTGCCGAAGATAGCTTAAACACCCAAATTCACCCTATGCATTTTGTATTTCTCAAAAATACATCTCAAATGATAATTTCTCTTTTACCCTTTGTAGAACGTGATATGTTTGATTATGACTACCTTATATTTATATATATGCTTCTGTATGAGAGAGAACTAAAGAAGAAGCCATTGCAATTATGTAATATTTCAACAATGTATACCGAGTTCTTGTTCAAAATCTTCCCTGGTCAATTCCGAATGTCAGAAATTCTTGTACCATAGAGGTTTCGTCATATGTAATTAGATTATGCAATCTTCCAATTCCAGTTTCTAGGAGAAAACATGAGTGAAGAGTAATTTGGGTTGCGAGTTACTGCTGTGCATTGCGGAATGTGTTTCATTCAGTCTGCTGTGTAAGTATCGACGAGCGTTTCAAATGATTTCAGCTAATCATTATTACCTAATATTTAAGGCATTTATGAAATGTGAGAAAATATTTATGTGTGAGTGTATAAGGAGAGGTTACTGGTGACAAAATATTTAGGGGAATAATTTTGGCGCTAATTTAATTTTTTAAAATAAATAAAGTAGGATGCTTTAGAATTTAAAAAAAAATGTGTGTCTTATTATTGCTACATAAAGCAACTTTTTTAGATTATTCTCAGTGTAAATGTGTAAGAAAGGTAAATCGAAGAATGTGACAAATAAAAAAGAATTTTGAAACTTTTAAAATGAAAGCATTTTGCGCAGCAATCAATAAAAACCTTACAAAAGAATCATTAGATACTGAATATTGAAAAAAAAAAGATGTTTCCCTTCTAAAACCAGCAAAATATTATCAAAAGATGTATGTTTCGCACATCTTTGCTTTATAATCGATCCAAAGCTGCAATAAAATTAAGAGAGAGTATGTTTTATTTAAAATGTGTAATACTTTAATAATAACCTTTACTCATCTTTGTAATTTTTGTAAAAAAATGTTTTTTTAAGCACTTTCAAATTATATAGCACATTAAAAATATTACAAACATTTACATAGCTAAGTAATGACAAGTTAAAAAATTATACAAAAATTAAATGCTTCGTTTTTCTCTTTTTTGTTTCGCTTTTTAAAATGTCACTAATTATGTATTAATAAAACTTACTTGCAAGAAATTGTGTAACAAAACGCTCGGCCAGAAGTGTACTGAACTGTTTTTTTGTGTATAAACATAAAATTTCTAAGAGTAACAATGTCTACTCTATTGGCTAAACTCCAAAATAATTTAAATATCGTCGCTTCAAAGCAATAGTAGGATGCATTACTGTTATTTCACGGATTAGATCTCCCACTGTTGCTTCGAGGTGACGATATATTAATAACAGATAAAACAATATAAAAAAAACATACATGCAATTGATGTGAAAAAAAAATCAATTTATGAAAAAGGGTTAATCGCGGAGCTAAGACGCATTTTGTTTGCACCTGTTTGGAAAATCACATGGTGCACACAGAATAAAACAAATCTTACTGCGGTATCCAATGATGAATATATAACAAATATACTCCCACAAAACAATAATAAAGAAACAATTGATACCTTAAAAAAATGTTTTCTGAAATCTTACATTGCGGAGCGTCAACCGTTAATCGCTCAAGAACCGGATTACTTACAGATATTTTGTAAAAGAAATGAATGCTTTATAAAAGAAACATTTGCCATTAAAGACATATTTTCGTTGGTTAATTTCGCGTAAGTATTTCTATATTTGAAAAAATCCTAACAGCAGAAAAAGATTAAGATTAGAAATTCTACAGAAACCAATTAAGAACCAAAAAAGCGATTCAAATTATTTTTCTTAAACGATGCTCGACGCACCGATACAATATAATTGATATCCAACTTATTTTTCTTTGAATCAGTCAATAGATTCAGTAATTCTATTAAGACTTCAGCTGTTGAACTAAAGGCAATGAACCTTTTGCATCTCATTAAAAGATTGCCAAGGAATTTTTATCTCCGACAGCTTTCAATGAAGTAAATGTAGCTCCTGGAAAGAAAACAAGTGTAAGCCAAGGATAAGAAACTTAGATTAATGAATTTTTGACTTGGTGCAGTTGCTGAAGTGCAACCAATGACTGATTTGTGTTTTCTTCTAATGGCTCCGGACTTGACTTTTTCACTCTTCCGAGAGTTTGTGTCTTGGTTTCTTTCAGGCTTGTTTGAGTGCAGTCACCAGACCGAAGAAACCATTAGTTTGAAGGCTTTTGGAGAAAGTTTTTTAACTCGTTTGTGACGCTTGTCACCGTTTCTGTAAATTATTGAGCTTGGTAAAATGAAGGGAAATTTTTACCGAAAGAAGGGTTTCCAATTAAAAATTTACTGATTCTTACCATGAAGAGCTTAAAGTCACCGAGTAAATGTACTTATTTAGACCTAAATTGTATAGATACATGTTAGATTGTTAATGAAAGCGCTTCATTATAAATGTTTTTTTTTCTTTTTATTTTTTTAAATCTCAATGTTTGGATGCTCTATTATCAAATCGACGGTTGTTAGTCATCTGTTGGCGACGGTTTTCTATTTCAAAAAAAGTTTTATTACATCGTGAATTATTACATATTGTTTCAGTGAATACAATTTTGTATGCATAAAAACAATACCAAAAGTTTGAAAACTCCTCTATACATAAAATAACTACATCAGCTCTTTGCTCGACAACTAAACTACTTCGCAGCATTCAACTATCTTTCATACTGGATAACTCTTAAACAAAGTACTTTATTGTTACTAATAAAAGTTAAACTAGGCCCTTTTATTTTTCATTGCGTTTTTAACTGCACTGTTAAAAAAACGAAATATGAATGTCTTATGATGTTGCGATAACTCTAAAATTATTATTCAAGGATTATATTCACTAAAAATGTTTTTAACCGACTTCAAAAGAGGGGGTTATGATTTCGTATTGCTGCTTTTTATGTATGTTTTCGAATTATTCCAACACTACTCGACCGATTTGAAAATTGTTTTTTGTTTGGAAGGTTATACTTCCCAGTTGGTCCAATTGTAATTTGGTCTGGATCTGATAAGGGGACCCGGAGAAATCCAAGAAACTTTAAATTTCATACGTCACGGTCACGTGGTTTTGCTGTGATCGGAGTATTTTCACACCTAAGGTTTTGGCTTTCTCTTGAACAATATTTAATTATCGCGGCACATGGATGATTAATTTTCGCAACGCTGCGCCGCCTGTTAATTTTTTATTATAGGTGTTACTAATGTATTTATTACTGCGTAGCAAAGCAGTAAATTAAATATATTTTGCTACTTTAATAAATGAATCAATTACCTTAATATTTTATTTATTAATAAATAACTTTATTTAGGCACTAAAATATAAAGTTCTTTATTCAATATTCCAGTTTTTAAATATATTTAGTGTTCAATTGAGGGGAAATTGAATACAGAACACCCCTCCCACGATTTAATTTATATTCTTTAATAATATACATTATAACTGTGTATGATTTCTGAAGTTTGACCAATATTCTAGATTTACTATTTCACGATACCGCTAGTTCAATTTGAAATTAGGGTTATATTAATTAGCAGGCTTCAAAAAAAGGAAGAGGTTCTGAACTCGTCGGATTTGTTTTTCCTTTGTACAATGTTCCATAAATACTCGAAGACACCTGAACCCAGGGGCGTGTACAGGGAAGTCGGAGGGACACCTGTTGGACCGGGCCCGAGCCTGAAGGGAACCCAATATTTTTATAACTAAGGGTGAAATATAGGGGCAAACAATATGGAGAGGAACCTGGAAAAGTCATTTGTTGATGGGCTCCAAAATTTCTGTTCGCGTCCCTGCTTGTACCGATAAAGAAAATTCTTTTTCTGTTTGAAACGGTATACTTCCTCGGCGGTCTAATGATAATCAAGTTCAGGTTTGATGAAATTGAAGGAACTCTTCAAATATCATACTCACATTTAAAATGATTTGTACTTTATTAACTTTGTATATCGTCTCACTTAGTGAACCGGTTTTTATGCTTTTTTTTGTTTAGTGGTGGTTTTGTTCAGGGGTGGTCTAACTTAGATTCCAAATATTTGATTTACCCTTTTTGTTCTTTAGGGAAAAGTTGAGGGTAAAACAATAAAATTCATGCAATTTCCCTCACAAACGATTAAATATAAACCCATTGATCAACAAGGGCCATAAAACAAAGGTATATACAGTGGCTCCTAAAAGTGTTCGTACACCTACGACTTTCAATGAAATTGGCCATTATCCATTGGTTAGAATTGATATTTCGGAATAATTATTTTATTATAAGATCTATGATCTATTTTTAACAAATTTACATGAAAATTTTTAATAAAACATTAAAACATAATTTTGAAAAATACAAAAACCAAAAATTGCCGGAAATTTTATCTCACAAAGGTCTTTGTACACTTTGAAAAAATGTCAAAAAATCGGTAAATAATCTAACTTTTTAAAAAATTATTATTGAGTAGAATATCATGCAGTATCAACAACAGCTTTTAAACGTTTGGGAATAGATTTCATTGTTTTTTCTTTCTTTCTTTTTTTTTTTTTTTTTGGCAATTTCTGAGTAAGTGTTCAGCCGCTCTTCGAGTCTTACTGTTTCCAGTTCGCTTTTCGTTTCAATGGTGTATTTTCGTAATCTAGCCGCCAGATATCTCCAAATATGTTCCATTAAGTTGAAATCTGGCGATTGAGGAGATATTTCTAAGTTTAAGGACAATTTTTGAGGCACCAAACGCAAACGTGTACTTCTTATCGTTATATTGATAAAAAACAAAGTTGGTTCCGATTACCAAATTTTGGGCTAATTGTTTAAAATTGTTTTTAAAAATATTTAAATGAACAACATGATTCATTATTTCTTCTAAAAGTTCTAAATTTCTAAGTCCTGATGCAGTTATGCACCCTCACACACGAACACTTTCACCGTCCTGATTAACTGATCCAGCTAAGTTCTTAAGATTAAATTCGTCATTTTTTCTTCTATTGACAGATATACAACAATTTAAGCCAAAATATTGAATTAATTTTCATCTATAAGTAAGACGTTGCTCCAAAACGTTTTGAGCTTATTTATCATTGATTTTACGATGGATAGCGTAAGCTTACTGTTTTTAGCACGAACAAGAAAATTTCTGCGTGAAGAGGTCATCTTTAATCCAGCTTATCCGAGAACTTAGGGAGCAATTTTAGGTGAAAATTAAACATAAAATGTTTCATTCAATTCTGCAGAAACTTTTTCAGCACTCAAATGTGTATTTTTCATATTTTTTTTTAACTGTAAACCTCCGATCACGCTTTGTTAAGTTTGCCTTTTGACCTTTTCTTACCTTGTTTTCTATCCGATTCTTGTCTTTAAACCATTTTATCAAGCAGTTAACTATAGAATGGTATAAATTAACTAATTTAGAGACATTTTTAACCAATTTATGTCTACTGTGATGAGAAAAAATCAAATGTCGAATCGTGTTTGTTGTTTTCTACGCATACCTGCCATTTAAAAATAATAAGCAGAATATTAGGGAATAAATAAACAAAAAAAGTAAAGGCAAATGACTTTACATTGTCATTACAATGCAAAAACAATAAAAAAACCACATATCATATTTTTAATCATGAATTTATTCGAAAATATTTCAGTGTACGATGACTTTTGTGGCGTATGTTTTCTCTGTCTCTGTGTTTTTTGACAAATTTCAAAAATAAAAGCTGGAAATATTTTAAAAAATTTGCTGGGTTTTATTCAGAATGGCATAGGAATGATGTGAAAAAAAATTGGATTTTATATTCGAGTTCAGTTTTGCGTTATTTTGGTTTTACTACAAAATTTCAAGGTGTACGAACACTTTTGGGAGCCACTGTACTTTCTTTACCTATATTTAAAGAAAGTACTAAAAAAATATATTATTAAGAGTAATGATAATGAAAATTTTGAATTAAGGATTCTCTGAAGCAAACATAACATTCATTCTTGTGGAATTTTTAAATTTCATCTATAGTGGGGCCATGTAAAGAAACATGCGACTTTTATCACGAGTTACATGACACGTATTGCGAAACATAAATTACAATTTACAATACTACGATTCTAAAATTTACAATTTTACAAATTTAAAGTTAATGCGATTGCGTTTTTTTAGTGACTCGTGCATTTGCTTTCGGAAAGCAAACTTTGGTAAAGTTGAACTAATGATGAAGACAATTTTTTTTTGTATATAGCTACGCATTTTAAAAAGCCTTTCTTCACAGTCGTCGGAAGTCTCCGAGATTCTCGCCGTGTTATTTACATCACTAAAAAGCAAAAAATAAATTACTTTTAAATAAATGAAAAAAAAACGCCTTCAAAAAATACCCAGGAACTAAAAAGCAAAAAATAACTAATTACACTTACATTCTATTTCCTATCCAAACATAGAAATGCAATTTGTTTTACAATTCCAGTACAAAAATCAACTAAACTAAGTACCGAATTATAAAATAAACACTGATTTAAATTACTATACGATGAATTATTTTAAATACCTAACAAATTATATAAGATTTCTTAATTTTTAATAACCTTTTGAAGTCGGGGCCTCCTACAAACTACTACCTAACGTAACTGAGTAGGTATTGAAGACTAATTTCGCGTATAGTTGAATTAGTGTTTAATACAGGATTCGGTATGTTGTCAGTTACGCTATTTAGTTGTTTATAGGAGGCCCCGACTTCAAAAGGTTATTAAAAATTAAGAGATCGTACATAATTAGTTAGGTATTTAAAATAATTCATCGTATAGTAATTTAATTCAGTGTTTATTTTATGATTCGGTATTTAGTTTAGTTGATTTTTGTTCTGGAATATGTAAAATAAATTACATTCCTATGATTGGGTAGGAAATAGAATGTAAGTGTAATTAGTTATTTTTTGCTTTTTAGTTCCTGGGTATTTTTTGAAGGCGTTTTTTTTTTTTTTTTTCATTTAAAAGTAATTTTAAGATATTCTTTTCAGCACACTTGGCAAAAAGTTGTTATTTAGTTTCATTTATTTCATTTTTTAACGTGCTGGTGAAATTACACATTGAAAAATACAAGGTTCATTATCAGTCTTTATTTTATTTGGGGCTAAGAAGTGAACGTTTACCTTTGTGAGGAACTAACAGAAAATGTTAACGTTGCAACCGCACAAAATGCAAACGTTAAGACATACATGTTTTGGGGCTGCAAGGACTTTTTTAATGCGGAAAATAAAGCTTGAGGGAAATAAACTGCAGTCACAGCGTGGTCGAGAATAAGCGGTTTTATTTTTTATTTATTTATTTATTTATTTGCAACGTTGATTTTGTTTGTTCACGTTTTTTTAATTTCTCAATGAATAAGAGGGGCATTTTTCTTCGGCATATCACTTTAAAACATATTTCTAGTCTACTTTACCATTCTAAGTTTATTGAGGAACATTTTCAAGCAATTGATATGCACCTTGCTAAACCCGTTTGCAATATTTTAGAGTACATAACGTAAGTAGCGATTTATATTTTTATATCCGTATTGTATTTGTCTCAGATTACTGTTCCGTCTGGTGAGTAATGAGCTTCACCTAGGCGAAGTTCGTAAAATAGTAAGTGATGCAGGGGACACGACTAGGTACTAGAGGAAAAACACCGGGTACGCCTATACATCTCTCGTAGAAAGTGTGAAGTGTGAGTTAATCAAAGTGCTTTGTCTAATAGTCTTACAGTTTTATATTTATTTTAGTAAGTAATGTGTATCGATTGTGTTGTAAACTATTTTGGGGCATTAAATAAATGCAGTTCGTTTTTAAACAAGTGTTTATTGAACATAAGAATTTAACTCATTATTAAAAACATAACTTCAGCTCACGGCATCACAATTTCTAAGTTGTTTTGAAACAAGCACAAAAAAAAAATGTTATAATTTTAACCTTTGTTATAATTTTAACCTTTAAGAACACGGACGGCGTACTGAGTACGTCACTCAGCGAGAAAGCAGCTAGGAATTTCAGAATAGTCACTTCACCAACGCCTGACCATTATTTACCCTTTTTTCCCAAGGTTCTTTAAGTGAAGTACTTGTGTTTAAAAGTCGAAAGTTGTCTTTTTGATTATTTTTCATAGAAACAATGCGTGAATTTTTCAATTTCGTATGCAAACAGCATATAAAAATAACAAAATACAATTGTGAGAGCTGCAACAATTGTTCAACAAATGCCAGTGTTTCAATGACTAAAATATCATTTATATGTTTACATTAAAAAATTTTAAAATATTTTATATTCGTGACATTTGCAAATTAAACGTTATCATCATTTTTTTACTATATTGTGATCGTATTCATTTTAATTGTGTTCGTCTGTTCGTTCAATTACATCTTTGCTCTTCTATAACATTACTAGACATTGTATTAAATGGGAAAATCTTTAACGTCTGATAGTTAAGCTTTAAAAAATGCTGTCGTACGGAGTACGCGACCCATTGCTTTAAACCGTCTGCTTTTAAAGCTTAAATGGAAGAAAAAATGCCAAAAATACTTTTTGTTTTGCTCATAGTATTCTTCCTATCGTGACACCCACATTATATTTTTGGATAAATTTAATGATTATTCAAATAACATTCTAGTGTAAATAGATAATTTTAAAGTTTTTCTACAAATTTGAGTCAAGAAAACCTAAGCGGAGTGCTTTAAACCCACGCATTTTATTTATTTATTTATTTGTTGTTTTGGAGTTTCTGGTAAAATGTATTCAGTTTTTTTACAACAAAATATGTTTTGAAATCTTTAAACTCAAATTATAATATAAAAGAAATAACGTAAAAAAAGATTATAAATCTTAAAACAAAGCTTATATATCTAAAAAGAAAATATGTAAAAAACAATCCAGCATTAAATATTTTTAAGATTATACAATGAAAATCTTACCTTTGTCTGGAGTAAAAAAAGCTCAGTGAAGTTCCTTCAACCCACGCGATTTACACTTTATCTTTTCAGAAACTGGTAAAGTATGTTTCATTTTACTTACATCATTAGATCGATTTTTACGTTGTAAAACCCATGACTAAGCGAAACATTATAAATCTTTTAAAAAAATATTATACAAATAATTAGTCAAATATAAAAGATTGTAAAATTTTACAATAATTAGTTTACGTATATCTGGTGTAAACAGAAGCTCAGCGGAGTTCCTTTAATCCACGTGTTTTACACTTTTTTTTTTTTTTTTTTGGAGTAACGCCCAAGTCACACGAGAGAAAAAAAAATCGGAAAATGGCTTCTTTCAGGAAACCATTTTCTTGTTGTTAAGTTGATTACAGAAACGATTTTTTTTTACCCTCTCTTTTTTTTCTTGCCTCCTCCCCTTTCGCTGGACTATTTTTCTCTCTCTACTCCAGGGAGTGTGAAAAGTTTTTCCCGGAATTAGGCAGACCTTTTCCTTCTTTTCGTTCCTCCTTTTTTCTGGCCGGAGTACTACTCCTCGGAGTCATTTTTAATCCTGATTTAGGACGCAATTTCATCAGCAAGGCGAGTCGACTAACCTAGTGCTCAGTGCACTTTTCTCATTGACTTGACCATCGACACATCAATCCTTCTAGTAGGCCACCTGAGATTGATGAAAGATATAGACTGCGTGAGTGCAGAAATTTACCACATCCGTTTTTATTTGTCTCTTGAGTGTTTTGCATCTTAATTTGGATTTTGTTGCGAAATGCCGATTAAAATATTTGATAAATAATTTTTGATATATACTTAACACTTCTTCCTGTATTCAGAAATTAACATCACAGAAGTACCTTGTTCATAGATTTTGTATGGTGAAAAAGTATTTAAATTTTAAATTAAACTTCTTTTTGTTCCACCTTTTTTTCCGGCCGGAGTATTACCAACTTGGTACTATTCCTTGGAGTCATTTTTAATCGTGGTTTAGGACGTAATTTCATCATCAAGGTGAGTCGACTAACCTAGTGCTCAGTAAACTTTTCTCATTGACTTGACCATCGACACATCATTCCTTCTAGTCGGCCAACTGAGATTTATGAAAAATATAGATTACTGGAGTGCAGAAATTTACCGCATCCGTGTTTATTTATCTTGAGTGTTTTGCATCTTAATTTGTATTTTGTTGCAAAATGCAGATAAAAACATTTGATAAATATTTTTTGGAATATACATGACTCTTCTTCCTGTATTTAGAAATTAACATTGCAGAAAAATCTTGTTATAGATTTTCTATGGGGAAAAAAATTTAAATTTTAAATTCATTTTCTTATTGTTCAGAATTTCAGAAATAATGAAAAATGAAAAAAAAAAGAGGTAGTATCCTCTAATAAATCATAAGATTATTAACATCTTTCAGTTATAATGTATGTGCAGTCGCATCTTTAATAATGCTAAGATAACTAATTATGTATAAATGCAAAAATGAAGCAATAATTGTCATACCATTGTCTGTAGTAACTTATCGTTTTTTCATACAAAAAAGGAAAAAAAAATAAGCTTTTTAAATTAAAAACTCTGAATATAAGTGTTATCAAATTTGAATAAATGACTTAGAAAAAAGCACACAATGTGCTCAAAAGTTATTCTAGATGCATTAAAAAGCAAAGCATTAACTTTTTTTACCCTTAAAATAACTAAATAAAACCATGCGTTAACTGAACTCGAACCTTTTATTTAATATCTAAGCAAAATTTTATAAAAGTAAGCTATATCAAAGTTTCGGAAGGATAAAACTACTTGTTTACATTTGTAAAATTGAAAACAGCTTGTACTCAACCGGTTCAAGACAACCAGTAAAGCCTTTAGGCAGCTAATCACAATTTTTATGCTGCATTAGCTCAATCGTCACGTTATTGGCTTAGTATTTTGCTCATTACCGATTTACAGAATGCTTTAAATATTACAAAAGTCCTCGCTTAAATGGCAACAATATTTAAAGTGTTCTGAGTACCTGTATATTAAATTGATTTGCAGACAATGTTGGTATTAATGGAAATGATTAAAAAAAACAGCTTGTAATATCTACCATTAAACAATCTCAATGCGCCTGCTGAATTATTTTTCTTAAATGACTAAATTATGACTGAACTATTCAATGAAACTGTAGCTCTAAATTTTTTACTAATTATTTTTGTTGAACTGCTCTTATAGTCAAGTTGAATGTGCTTGAAAAGTAAAAGCATAATATAGTATATTTGCACAAAATTGCAGCTTACTGCAGACATATTTTTTTCGGAGTTGTAAAGAATCTCTTTTTCAAGACAAAGTAATTGTTTTGCCTTGCAGTGCGTTGTTATTAATTATGTTAACATGTATAGTTGTTTCGACGTGATTCCTTATTGATTGTTGTTCGTGCTTCCTTTTTCTTTCTTTTCAAACTAACATCTCTGGTCAAATACATTTTGTTTAGAATTTTCTAATTAAAGTAAACATTCCACTTGATGCACTTAGTAAAAAAATTCGAAGAAATTTAATTTTTTTAAAGCCAAAGCGCAACATTCTCCGTAGGCAAAAATCAGCTACAGCTCAACTTTTAGACCTTTTTTACAATACCAATGTCATAGTTTTGTTCAGTAAATTTGCGTTATCAGGAAGACAAGAAAATCTTCAGCCTAATCTCACGAGATATGAAAATTCCGGTTTCCTAGAATGTCCCTTCTTACGCAGAAAAGAATCATGAGTGTGAAGGCAGCATTTCATTCTTTCATTCGTCTCAAGGGAAGATGAGCTGATATGTGTTTCTTCTCAGTGTCCCACATGGTACAATCACTGCCTGATTTTCTTCCTTCTAGAATCTTTTTCTTTTGTTTTCAAAGTTTCTTATTAAGCTTTCTTATTCGGAAAGTATTACAAAACACATTTTTCGAGCTCCTTTTTTTTTTTTTTTTTTTGTCTCATGATAACGCGCAGCGATGATTTTTCAAATTTAAAAAATGAAAGAGAATTGTATTTTTATTCTGAATTGCTTTCTCGTAGGAGTATGTTGCAAATTATGTGTCCTTGAGCTTTAGGTTTTCAAAATATAAATATTTTTTTTTCGTATTCATTTTTCCATATTAATATACTTACTGTAGATTAAAAAAAAAAGAATAAGTTTTAACCATTTAATAATTTTCGGTCATACTGCAATGGTTCATACTATGCCTTATCAAGAAAAGGAAGAAACACTTTATAATGTGTTTTGAAAGAATGTTCGTAAAAGCAACGTATCGCCTGATAAATATTGTTGGAAGAAAATTCTTTTGGGGTTTTGTGACTTAAAATATCTTAGTTAGGTCTTATTTTGAAAAGCAAATCAATAATTTTCAAATATATTTATTTCTTTGTTGTTTAAAAGATAGACTCCTAATCGGCACCGATCTGCTGAAAAATCTAACTGTTCTCTAGAGAATTTAACCTGTCATCGTTGAAGCATTTTTCTTATTAAACAAACAAAATAATAACGTGATACTTTTTCACGTTTCCTTTTTTATGAAGACT
This sequence comes from Uloborus diversus, assembly GCF_026930045.1. NCBI lineage: Eukaryota > Metazoa > Arthropoda > Arachnida > Araneae > Uloboridae > Uloborus > Uloborus diversus. Next base: position 166,790,993 of record NC_072733.1, read on the forward strand.
TTTCATATTTTTTAGAGGTTTATTTAAAAAAAAGTAATTACTGTGTAATTGTCAGTGATTACTTTTCTCTACTTTTAAATGGCTAAAGTAAATCATACTAAACCATACTATCCATTGAATATCAGTAACTTTCTCCTATTAGCAGGAAGTCAATTCTATCTTTTTGTTTGCAATGGCGGATTTATCTTGTCACAAATGTCACAATTGCGAGGGACCTCAAGACGACGAGGGGCCCCGAAGATATACAAAAATGCACACGATTGATGTTTTACATAGTTCTGTGTATGGATACAAGGGAAGGGGGTGTGGTAACAAGCAAAATTTAAATTATACCACAAAAACAACACGCCCATTTAAATGTTCATTCATTACTTTCCCAAATCAAGTGGACGATTGACCCCTCTGACTTTCCTGCGCGACGGGCCTGCCTATTTCAAATTGCTGTTTAAACGGACGCCGTTAACAACTTTTGAAAATGTATGCTTCACGTTAATATTTCATTCAATTATAAAAGCATTAAGCCCTACATCAAAATATTAGTGCTAGTATTATTTAAACAGCTTGCAAATTTTTACTACGTAGAATTACACCACAACGATTGCGAAGAATTGTCCGCAAAAGAGGGACATTATTCTTTGCTGCCATGCTTCCTGAAACGTGTTGATTCGAGTACATATATGCTATTAAAATCTGTGCGCGTCTGCGCGTGTGTAAGTACTTATCCGAACTGTGGATGTTTAAGAAGTCAATACGGGTAACGTTGGATACAGGACATCCAGAGGAAGTCATTCGCTCTCTCCTACCACTGCAACTCTTAAAAGGCCGGTGAAAAGGAACCGGACATCCCGGATGTCCTGAAGATATCCATGGGTAAAAATATTAAAATCATCCATTGTCACTCGCCGCAAATGGCATTGTGCCACGGCAAGTACAGAACAAGAGTTGGGGAAGCGAATCGAGCGGGGGAGGATCGCCATAGTTTGCTTTGAATGCGCACAACCACTCCCACATAACGTCAGTAATTGTTTTGAAAAGAGAAATAAACTAAAAATATTGAACTTAAAATCTCTTCTAATAAGAAGATTGTTTTAGAAACGAACAGCAAAATGTAATTGCAGATCTGGTTAAATCAAACAAACATACAGCTGTCTTCTGCTTCGCAGTAAGTTTTCAAGCTTTCTTGCAGATAACTGTATTGAACATAGAAACAAGAGACTAACGAAAACACGGGAAAAAAGGGCACAGAATTGCCCTGGAATTTTTTTGTTTGCGCAGAATTGTTTGAGGTATTTCAAAGAGTCTGGCACGTAATAGGGAAAAACCAAACTGATTTGTGTTTAGTATTTTGATTCTTTGATTTCATATGTTATAATAAAAATATGTTTAAAATAAAGTTAACTACAGCACTTATTATTAAATATTGTCAATGAAATTATTTATATTTTATTTATAACCACTTTCAACTTCCTTAACTAGTTTCAGTTAAAAATCCCGATTGAACTACTGGTATTAACCATAAACGGTGGAGGGTGGGGCATGATCTTGCATTAGTGCGGAGCCTGAAAGATTGAGAATTCTTGTTTTTAGGTGGCTGGGGTTATCTCCCCCCCCCCACCTGTTCCTCTACATTTCCGAATTATATTTTCTTCTTTGAGCTTAGTGGTGGTTTTTGAGTTTTTTGGGCTTAGTTTTCTATAAAACATTCTGAAAAGCTGATATATTTTTAAGAAAAATAATATCTTTTTAGTTTGTAAGCTTCTCGCGGGCCCGATTAAATCTGTTTGCTGGATATAGAATCTGTTAAAATAAATATTGTTTCTTCGTAATGGGAAGGAGGGAAGAAATTTTTCTTTGCATACATCATAACACATTTAAAGTGCTTTATCAAGTCTTCTGAATATCTTCAGTACATTAGTAAATGTAAAAACATGCTATAGAACATTTGTTTACATGCAATAGTTTATATAGACTAGATTTTTTCCGTGAATTTTAAAAATAACTATTTATAAAAACGCGCTATGTGGTAATTTTGTCATAAAATGCATGCTCTAGCAATGTGTGATAATAATAATTATCAGGCAAATAATAATTTTTATCATGTTTATTTTCTTAGAAAGAATTATCCGCGGCTTAGTAATATTAATTTCATACATGTACTTAAAGCATGTGGGGAAATGAAATGTTGAATGTACTTTTTTTTCTTTATTAAGATTTACCATTTTCTTGTTTTAATATAACTACCCTTGCATACCAGAATTAAAAACTTTTCCAACACACCCCGAACAACTATTCAAAGTACTACACTAAATGCAATGAATAATGAAATTTCTGTGATTAGATAAGTTTTGTCCATTACCTACGAGTAAGATAATGTTCTAAGTTTGGGTAAATAATTTATGAAATTCTTTTTCCAAAAATGTCTTTGTTCATTGCTTGTTGTGGGCGTTAAAATATCGAAGACAGCTGGGAGATAAACAATAGCTAAACCTTAGAGACAAGAGAATTCACAAAATAGTTTTCAGCTCCAAGTAATTGTGAAACAAAATTACTTAGCCGCGTGCAAGTTTTTCGCCGAAATATTTACGGTATATACATTTTTCAGAACATGAACTATAACATCATGGGATAAATGTTTCATGAAGTTTTGTGTTGTTGCCATTATAGATTATTTTAAAAAGTTTATGCACATTTACTCGGTTATGTTCCTTATGTTTAGCATAAAAAGAAGAAAATACTTTATAAAGCACTGTCAAAAACTATCAAGAATACTTTGTTAAAGGACTACTTATTAATTAAATATCCTTATATAACAAATTTAAGTACTCGTGACATTTTGTATAAGGGATATATTTGTTATCTACAAAAGTAATCTTTATTTTTTAATCAATAATGTCAATAACACGGTTATAGTCCAGTTTTTTTTTTTTAAATAACAAAACGCGAGTTTAGCTAAAAATTGTGATGCTGTAGATTAACTTTTTTGCATACAGTTTATCATGTTGGAATTTTTTCGAACCAATGAACTTTGTGGAACTATGCATCAGAAAACTAGATCATGCTGTAAGTACCTGAAGGAATATTTCTTCGCTGTATCTTGATTTTATTCTGTTTCATGTAGATTAGATTAATAAATAGTTTGAATTTTATAATAGTAAATGTTTAGGGTGCATTGAAAAAGATGAAAATTGGAATCTTGATTTGGAATACATGGCAAAAGTTGCGTATTTCAAAAACATACATATAAAATATTATCAAGTTTAAAAATAAGTGTTGAGGCCTCTATACTAAGAGACGGATTCCAAAAATAGGATAAAATGATCAATTTTCAAATATTTTTATAAAAACACAAGTGTTTAATTTTTTTGTGATATTACCATTCAAATGCTTCCTAATAACAGTTTTCGTGTTTCTTTAAAATTATTTAAATTCTTTACAGTTTATTGTCTATACATATGCCCCGATGGTTTGTAAAATTAACTAAAAATTGACTTTTTAAAATTTTTTTTTTTTTTTTTTTGCTTTTAGTTTTAACTTCAATTATATTTTATTACATTAACAGACCAGAACCAACCACAAGGAGGTGGCTGAATGTCATGTTCCATTCTGCCCTTCCCGTCCACCCAGCCACGTTATATACGTTTTAAAAATACATTTATAAAAAAAATACTATATGATTTTAAATCATTTAAATCATCAAATCATTAAAAAATCATTTAGTGGGAATGTGAGTTTAATGTGTGTTTTAATGGAAAGTGAGGAGATAGATATGCATAGGCTTGCCAGACGTCCCGGTTCTCAGACAAAATCCCGGCGTCCCGGCCGGATTACTTCATGTCAAATTGGATTAAAGATGACCAAAAATGTCCCAAAAATAGTAGACTGTAAAGGAGTATTTAAAATAACTATACCTCAGAGCCAGACTGACGTAAGCTCAAAAATTGCGATTTTCTGCTTATTACTGCATTTTATGTATCTTCGAGCCACGCAAGCGTAATTCTAAAAAAAAATCTCTGTAAAACATTCTAAAAACCAAACAGGGGTACCCTTTTCAATACTTGTTACGCTGTTGGGACGGTGGGGGGGGGGGGATATTCTGGTGTCCCGTTTGAATATTTCAGAAATCTGGCAAGCCTAGATATGCACACTTAGGGGAAAAGGGAGCACTTGTTAGCACGGGGCACCTGTGAACATGGTATGTTTTACTAGGATAACGAGAAGCAAAATAACTTTAAAATTTCTCAAATAATAGCAGTACATTCCTGCTTCTTGGTCAAACTTTTAGAGCAATGAGCCAGTTTATGATTATGTGGTGACGCCTTCTTTGTTTCAGCAGGTGCTGTATGTAATTTTATCGCTGTCTTCTTCACGTGAAAACATATCTTACACTAACTAATAAGATAAACTTAATTAATGCAAACCATAAAATGAACATTCAAGTAAATTTATGACAATGTTTAGATTTTTTAATTAAATTAAAATTTTCTTATTTTTTAAAATTAGTTCTAAGGTAGATGAGGGGGCACTTTTGAACACAACATGTACGGGCCCATGTGAACAGTTCCCATGTCCTCTCCGTAATATAAATGTTAATGTAGGGTTGTTATAAATCTTAAAATAAGGTGTAAAGATTTATAATTATTTTGTTACAACCAGTTTGTAAATATATTGTTAATCTTTACTATATTATTATTACTTAACTATTTATTAATTTTATTATTTTTTATTTTTTAAACTCTTTTGTTACTAATTAGTTGGCCAAAAATTTAGTGTTACATAGTATCGACAAGGGAAAAAACGACAAAACATTTTTCTGTAATTAAAAACTAAAGTTTAAAATAACTTTTAAGTACATCATAATATTCTGTATGAAGATCGAACGCACTATATAACAGGAATAAACTTTCGTTGATGAAATATTCTTTGTATTTTCAGTAGTATTCTTTGTATTGTTTCGTCAAGTTTTTTTACTTGTCGATCCATGAGAAGAAACTTCATAATTTGACAGGGACCAGAATTATATACAAAAAAAAATCCTTATTGACAGTTACTGTACAGTTTAAACTGGCACAGTATGTGTTAAAAACTGATCAGTGCAATTGGTACGAATGTATATGTTTCACATTAAACGTTTTTCGTTAAAATATGATGCTTGTCCTGAATTTTTCAGTCGTGTTTATATGTGTTCTAGGCTCGTTCACAAGTCCCCCCCCCCTTAGGAGCGACTGTGAACAGTTGTAGCTATTTCTAAAATTTCTATGAAGTATAAATAAATGTACTTTTTATTTTTTAAAATCTGGAAACAATTGTAACTTAAATTTTTTATCGAAAACTTCTTACTACAAACAACTCACCCTTCCCAAAATTAATGGTTCAATGATTTGGCTAGACTAACTTAGATAAAATTTTGTTGTTTGGACTAAGGAAAGCTACTGATAGTTATATATAAAAAAGACGCCTGTTTTTTTCTTATAGTAAAAGTGTTTTTTATGTTTCTGTCATGAAAAAAAAATGGATTCCTTTTTTTTAACATATTTAATGCTCTATAGTTCTAAGAAAATACAAGTAGTAAGACTAAATTATTATTGCAGAAAATTGCTCTTTTTATTTCTTTCCTTTTTTTCCAGAAAAAAACCCGGGACTTTTTACTCACTGCCTCAAAATTTCTTTACATCTTACATCTATGATATTTGCACAACAAACAGAGCTCATAACAAAAGTTTCCGCATTCAAATCTCATAAAAATGAATCGATTTTACTACTCATTCATTCGTTCATCTTGAAAGATGGAACAAGCTAGTGAACCCACATTATAACTGACACTATGGCTCAGTGATTTATGCGTTTAGTTCAATTTTTGTAACGGGTCTCAACCTGTCAAGGCCATCTGCGCGACTTAGTGTTCCGCGCATGCACAATTAAGCGCAAAAGCCCGATTTTAGCCCCTCCAGCGAGCTAAGCTTGACGAGTTGTCAGCACCATGGATTTGCTCTGGGTAATAGAAACTACGTGTTGTAGTTTTCTTGAGTTACAGTTACCGTAATATTTGAGCTGGAAAACGAAACAGAGCTCGGGAAAGAAATATGGATCATAACAATGCTGGTAGCTGATGTCTCTTCGAAAAATGTGTCGGGGAAAAAATGATGGACGACATTGCATTGCAATCCCCCAGAGTCCTCGATAGCTTTAGATTTTATGGTGTAAAATGTACGGTTATTTCTTGACAAACAGGACTTCCATGAATTCTGTACAAGCGTGTTTTGTTTCAAGATGGAGTGCAGTTTTTAGTTATATCTAAACAGGAAGATTGCCGGTTTTTTTTTTTAATTGAATGGTTAATTTCTAAAAGTAACATCTCTTAAAACTTGTGAAAGTTTGGAAAAAATTAGTTTCCCAGTTTCTATTTTTTGTAGGTAACTGCAATAATAGTGCACAAAATTTAAACGAATTTTTACTGCTTGGTTATGCTGTAAAAAAATATAGAAAGTAATTTTAAAAGTCGTTTCTGTTTTCAAAAGATACGAATGACATCAAAAATAGATAGGCTAATTTTGATATATATATATATATATATATATATATATATATATATATATATATTGCACTCTTATAATAGACTTTTATATAACATAGTAGTTCAAAAATACTTTTAAAACTATTAAATTAATTGAAAAAAGTTTTTTTCCCTCGTCTTTGCTTCATTTAGTTTACATTAAGAAAACTGGACAGTGTTAATGGAAACTAATGAATCCAATTATACACGCTTGTTGATGTGCCAAATGGTTTATATGTATTCAATTAAAACTTATTTTGGAATTTATTCAATATTTGAAAAATAAAAGTTGATGCTTTTCGACATAATTAAAATGTTGGCTAAATAACATTTTTTGATTAGTGGTTCGTTTCAAACTTTTTTTATGAAGAAAAAAAGGTCCCACCATGATTGCTGTTAGTGTACGAAACGCGACACACGTGTTATTTATATCCAAAAAATTAACTTTCCGAAAAATCGGTTTCTGTACATCATTTCATTTTGTATTAAAATTTTCCAAACTTTAATAAGCAGAAGAAAAAAAAAAACTACTTGGCACTTTTTCTTAAAAAAATCCAAACGGAAACAAAACTAAAAGAGCTAAGCCTTAAAATAGCAAAAGATGAACACAAAATCAAACTCCGTACTTCGTAATTCGCGCACTGTTTGCGCTTTTCTCTTGCACAGTGTTCATCCATGCGAAACGGTTCAGAATTGATCTGTGATTTCTTCGGGGGTGTTTTCCGGGTCCAGTGATTGAAAAGCAGGAGAAGGGGAGGAAACGGTTTTTCCTACTTGTAAAAGATTGATTACTTTTGAAACGAAAAGCGAGGGGGCTATTTTACTCCTAAGTTCCCCCCCTTCAAGTCAACCCTTCTCTTTTTTTTACCATTTGAAGGGGAGTTTGCAGTAAATGCACAAATTAAGGATTTATTAAGAGACACACTAGACTGGGAAAATGCGAAGATTACTGCAATTGAAGTTGTCTGATTGCTTTTAATAAAGTGTTATTAACAAAATGAAGTATGAACAGCAGTTTTTCTGTAAAGTTTCAAATATGTGAGGTATGCTTGGTCTAGTAAGCAATTCAGAAGATATTTTTTTATGTAAATGCTTAAAACTGCTTTAAAATGTTGATCAGTAGTTTGTTCAAAAATAATATTAACGTAATATCATTATCATTGAGGCACCGTGAAGAAATAGGTATCGTGAAATGCAATTTTAAAACAGGAATACAAATATATAAATTTTTAAAGCAAGTCATTAATAATAGGGGAATGTCGGGCAAAGTGACTAAGCTTTTTCAAAATGAAAAAAATAGAATTTTTAAAAAAATTACTGTACATAAAGAAAAAAACCTTCTGTTCTATAATAAAACTTACATTGAAACAGTATTTTTCATTTTTGACAGTAAATTGCGGCTTTAAAATATATATATATATATATATATATATATATATATATATATATATATATATATATATATTAATTTGAATTTTTGGCATCTTGAATTCAAATTATGTTTTTCGCAATCACGAGCGTGTGTGTGTATGTATGCGCGTGTGTGTTTGTGTAGGCGCATGTGTGTGGGCGCGTATGTGTGTGAGTGTATGTATGCATGTGTGTGAGTGTTGTGTATGCAATACTGTGCGTGTAGGCCGCTGTGTGTGTATGTAGGCATGTGTGTTTGTGTCTGTGTGCAGACATGAGTGTGTGTATGTGTATGTGTGTATGTGTAGGAGTGTGTATGTATGTGTGTGTGAGTAGTATATGGACGCAACCTGGACACGGTTTTTGCAAGAGGAGCAGCATCGGAGGCCGGTCGACGCGACGCCTGTGCTGGCAGAGGGTGCTGGCGGGAAAATAAAATCAGCGTAACATCAAAAACGGTCAAATGAGAACAGTAAGCAATCGTGATTGCTCAAAAAAAAGGAGGAAAATGATCATTTTTTTCCATTGGGCAAAGTGAAAACTGAAATATTTTTCTAATGAAAAATTTTCCATTCAACTATAGAAGGTATTTTTGATTAAATGAATCAGTAAATAAGAGGTTTGATGAGTAAGAGAAAAGATACTGAGACAAAGTTAATTAAATTTTTTAATTAATATATGAAGGAAAATAAATGAAGAAGTAAAATAATGAATGAATAAGAAAATAAGTGAATGAATGAATGAATCAGTGAATTGCTAAATGGAGGAATAAAGATGAATGAATTAATAAATGAATACGTGAGTGATTTAGTAAATGGATGATTGAGTAAGCAAAATAAACTATTTCAATTTGCCCAATCCACTTTGCCCGCATGTACTTGACTGAATGTAGAAAAAATTTAAAATAGAAATAAGCTTAATATTAACTAAATACATATCTCACAAAGTATTAGAAGGTCTCAACTAATATTTAAAATGTAAATAACAAGAACTTTTTTTTAAATATAACTACAAAAATAATGTTTAACTTGCAACAAAATATTACCAATTAAGTATCAATTTTTGAAAATTGCCTGTATTATCATATGCTTGGATCTTCGGTGGTGCTACATGTGCTACTATATAGTTAAAATATTACCGGATAGGTGGCGCTAAATGCGCAGTAAAATTTCATCATTTCAATTTGCCCCAAATTCCCCTTCATCAATCATAATTGCTATTAAATGTTACGTTTGATTTTATGGCAGCAAGTAAATCTGTATACAAATGTTCAAGGTTTCTTACAATTTTTAATTTTTGCTTACAATCAGCAACTTACGTTTTAATACCAAAAGAAAGTTTGTAATAACGGGACCACTGCATCTATGCCAGCATAAAATTACAAAATTATTTTAGATTTTCTCGTAGATGTATCATATTTAAATTCTTATCTGCTATGTTACTGGACAAATTAGAAATAATTTTTGACGTTTTATTTCGGCATTAAATGCTGCTGTACCATTACATACGCCATCTCATTACTTCACATTTCTTCCCTAAAGTGGAAGTTTTTTATTTTATTCACGGAAGGAAAATATTAAATTTTCAAATTATGGACTGGATGTAATGATAAATGGCAACCGAAATTTCTTGAAATAATCCGGGATGGAAACTCTAGATTCCGTGAAAATGAAATACATGTTAAAAATCTGTGTAAAATTGTGGGAAAACACAGCAAATCAAACCCAAAATTTTGCTAATTGGGAATCCACAGCAGGATTTAAAAGTCAAATAATGTTGTAGCTTTTTTTCCCTTCCAAACATTGTAAGTTCCAATACACACAAATTCTTAAAGGTTAGCAAGGAAATTGTTAAAAGTCTTACAAAACTCTCAATGAAATATTGGGCACATGGGTAGGAGAGATTGCTCTTAATAATCATTGTACAATGTAATTGTTAACAAAAATAATTACAATTAAAATGGCATTATTGTAAGGGGGGTTGTATACAACCATTATTACAGTGGGAGTAAATATTTTAAACCATTCATTTATGAAATAGAAAATGCACAATTTTTCAAAAAGACGCAGAAATCGTAATTTGAGAAAAAAAAAATGAAATAAACGAAACAAGGAACGGTAAGAAGTTTTACAAAATTGCGTTAAGTTACATTGTAACTCTTGTAACTTAAGGTTTGTCCATTTTAGTTTAATATTAATTTAGGAATCAATAAGCCGCGTAATCTCTTCTAACACGTTGATGAATGAGAGCAGTGCGACTTTTCTCCCTGCTCCTGTTTTGGTAGGAGAGCTTGCATGGCCTCATATTTGAACAAGGTCACTGCTATGAAGAACTACTAACTGGTGATAACAATATTCGTCTATGGAAATAGTTTCAATAAAAACCATTTATTTCAAAATTATTTTACTTTATTGTCATTGTATAAAATCTAGACATTAAGGTATGGAAATTCTTGCACTTAGTTAAACATTCAAATTATCGATTTTTTTCACAAATGCACAACCAGCATGCACATTCATATGCACCTTCGAATGCTGCTTTTGTGAAGCAAGATGAAGTCTGCTTTCTTATACCGCCGTAGGCAAAAAAAAAAATAAATAAATAAAATTTAAAAAAAAAGTCAGTAACAGCAAATTTTTCATTTTTAGTTTTTATGCATTTTTTTCATCTATTGTACATTCGCTTTATTGTGCAAGCTTGCTTATTTGGTTTCCGCTGTAAAAAATGCGAAAATGACGTCTAATTCCGACTTTGCCCTATTGTGTCCGAAACGCGGATCTTCAAAGAGCTCGAAAACTCATTTCTGCAGATACTGCCGTTTACCTGCCCACGGTACTAAACTCTTACCCTCCAAATCTCCTTGTGCGCAATCTCTTCTTACTTTATCTTAAGTTTAAATCTTCTTTTACTGTTCCATACACTGTTAAAACTACAGGTTGCATTTGGCACCTTTCAAGGGTGAAAAGCTTGTTCACCAGTGGCACTTTGTACGGTGCCGAAATTGCACCTTTAACACGGAAGAAAAACTGGCACCCTCAACCCAACGTGCACCGCGGTGAAAAATGGAACCGTATGGCAGAACATTCGCACCCTTTCTGTTTCCTTCCGCGTTGTGTGCATTTTTGGATACAATTATGTAAATTATTATTTATTGTTTTGAGTTATAAAAAATAAGTCTTGGTACTTTTTTTACCTTGAATAGCTCTGAAAATGATTAAAACTTGTACTCTAAGGCATTTGATCACATTTCAAATTTCGAACATAGTTTAGAAGTGTTCATGACCTTAATTTGTCTCTTCGTTCACTAATGTTCGTATATCCACTTGAATTGCTCAGTAATTTTAATATGTTATTGACATTTACTTCAGCACGATCGTACCGAAAATGAAGAGCGTAGGTATTTTTAAAACATTTACAGGAACAACCATAGTATTAAATTATATTGCAATCATGGAAAAATAAAACCGTTTCATAAACGTTCAAAATTTGAATCAAGAGCCTCATATCAAGAGCCGTACGTATATATGATTCGACATTTGAATATCCGTATAGATGATATATAAGCACTTTTTTTTTTTTTTTTCAAATTCTAACGATCTATTTATTCTTACTAAAGTGACGAAAAAAAAAAAAACGCAAATCATTCGCTTCAAGCAATAACGCCGAGGAAAGCTAGTTAACTTTGACACGAGATAATAAATTTAAAAAAAATCGACACGGAGAAGGATTTTCTTTTTCAGACCTTATTTCTTTTTTTTCGTGCTCCTATGTTTTGTTTATACGCAGCATCGTTAGATTTTCCGTTCATTTGCTGAGTGGATCACATTGTTAACAAAAAATCTCTTAGTTAAAACCACAAGATCCCTGTCAATACAAGCAAGTAAAACCACATATTTAAAATTAATAGTTAAAATAACTTTTCAAATATCATCTAATTTAAGCGTTTTGATTATTAAATGTTGCTTATGCAGTGCTGATAGCTATTTTTATGTAAAATTTATGCATGATAGAAATAGCAAATGTACATAACGGCTAACTGAAGAATCAACGTCCTTTGAAAGACTTAAATACGTTCGAAAGCCTTAAAAGCTACACTGCGATCAAATGCCTTTACTTACGCAAAATTTTGAAGAGTAAATCGCAGAAACTTTTGAGTTTTAATCCAATTTCACACTTTATTCAATGCGAAAGTGCATCTGCGTTGTTACTTCCTACGTCTGCCATTGATTGTGGTTGAACGATGTCAGAGCGGAGAGCGCATGCGCCAATGTGTCACCCTTGCATTTAGGAGGTCTGTCTTCACATTTATTAGCGTCATTCACCTTGATCACATTTCCTAGCCTCCGTTGCACCCTAAGACACTGTGTTTTTACCCCAGGGAGCGAAATAGCTTTTCAAAGGCACCCATAGTTTTTACAGTGTACAGTCTTTGAGTAAGGTCACAAGTTAGATTCAGAATTTAAGTAACAAAGTAGAATAATGATGCTTTTTGTTAATATACATTTGACTGTATGGATGCGTAATAAGATTTACTATCCGACATTACGCAGTTAAGAATTTTTTTAAGCTTCTACTTGTAGTGTGGCGGAGTATGTCAGCAGTATTTCTGGTTCCTGAGATATAGCTAAGAAGTTTATGAACCTTAGCTTAACTACGCCCACAAAGATCTATTTGTTGACTTATTAAAAAGAGCTAATTATGAATGTCTTCAAAAACTGCGTCATAGAAATCCTGCTCAACATTGAATCCATATAAGTTCCGAACTTTACTGTATCCGAGTAAGCAATCCTTTTAACAGCTTTGCTAAGAAACAAAGAACGAGAAAATTGATCAATCTGAAGCGTTACTAGGGCTCTGAAATCCTTTGCTGCTCTAATGAATTTTATCGGAATGTTTTTAAATGAATTTCGTTGTCAAGTGGAAAACGTCAATTTGCCGCTCTGTTCATGAAACAACTCGTGATTTTTCATTTGACTGCAATCTTTGAACGTCGAATAGATCCACAAAGTTTGATATTTTTATTATAAAAATCAATAAAAGCTAAAAACAGTTGCAAAGGCGTTATGGAAACATTTGAAAGAGTTTGAATTCATTTTAGTCAGAAATATGATTTTGAAATGTTTTCTCTTGCTAAATCTTTAAAAGTTATATGCCTTTGTGGAATATCTTAAACTGAAAGCAAAATTAATTAAAAACTTAAAAGCGCCTGAAAATTTAATTAACATTTGTCCTTAGGCAATGCTATTCACTGGGTCATTTTTCTAGGTTTTTAAAACTAATTACGAGGCCATGTATTGATATTTTCCGAATTATCTGTTGTTGAAATGACATGGGGGTGAAGTCTTGTCAAGCATACTAGAAACTAATTTTTGGAATATGCTTCAAATACTAAGTAATTTTTGCTCCAGCGAAATTTTATTGAGGAAAACTTGTCAGGCAAGTTGTTTTAATTTCAGAGCAATTTATTGAGTAAATCAATAATTAAACTGCTAAATACACTGTATTTAAAGGAATTAAATGAGCTCAGGGGTGTCTATCCCCCCCCCCCCAAGTTCAATGGCGCAAATTCTCCCTCAAAATTTTTCTCAACCCTCTTTCCCTTTTCAATTTTTTATCTCTTTTTTAAATTTTTTAAAAATATTTTTAATTAATTTATTTGTTTTTAATTATTATTATTTTATTGGAAAAGTTCTGTGCTTTGCCAATGACATACACACACACGCAAACTAAATAAATAAATAAAATATAAACAAAATAAAATAATTTAAATTAAAAATAAATTAATAAATAAATTTAAATAAATACATTTGAAAATTAATAAATTCCCCTCCCCCCAATTTTGATGGCGCAACATGCTCCATAATCCCCCCTATGGGCACCCCTGTATGAGCTTAATACCCGCGTCGAAATGCTCCTGTTGATTTTACATGGCCTTAACGCAAAATTATCTCTTATGGTTTTACATCATAGTGCATTAAAGAACATTTTAAAATATTCCTCTTTTAAGTACTTTTTTGTGATGATGATTTTAAATAGTGAAAACGAGATCGTGAGATTACGTGAGAACCAGAGCCATGAATGTCCTCGGTGACAGCTCCAAAAGTTGAATTGTTTAGGCTCGTGGGACCATTCAGTAATGCACAAAAATGCTGCTTATTGTCCATAATTTTATTTACAGAAATAACAAATTTTAAATTTGAACTGGAAAAAATTAGAAGAAAAATAAGGGATTTATTGAAATGAAAGTAATTAATGTGCCTAACATTTTGTGCATAAAAGATTGCTTTTGTATTTTCGTAATAACAACATGCAGCATTTTTTACTTAGATGTACTAACCTCCCTGGACGGGAAAAAAAATATTTGTGCATATTTACATGTAAACTTTCATGAACTTTTAGTGTATGTAATCCAGACTCTAGTAAGATATCATGAAAAACTGTAAAAAAACAAAAAACAAAAAGCGCTTACTTATCATTTTATGTTTGCTAAAATTTGGATTAGCCACAAAGTATCTTTTTGAAACTAATATTACAATGGGTATACATTAAAAACCTTTTCTTGCCATGGAAACATTAACATTTATAAACACATCTCCCAATTGTGACTATTCTATAAGAATATTAAAATGACAAAGATAAATCAAGTAGTTAGAAAATCTGTCGGCATTTGAAGGTCACGCATATTTTGTCTGAATGGATACGAAAGTTAACAACGAGAATTTCAGAGTAGTTCTTTGATGAACCTACATTTAAAAATAGAATGTGTAACGTTTTGAAGATAAAATATAATTTAAAATATTGGGGTTGAAAACTTCAAAAATGTATTATAGATATTTTTTTTATAAACACTTAAATTTAATTTGGTGTCACTACTCGAAAGGATGTCCCTATTCACGAATGGCTTCCTACCTACCCGTAGTGATAATATTGGCTTTGATATATTATAGTACATTGGGGGAAAATTCAGGGAGGATTTCTGTTTTTTTTTTTTTTTCATGGAGGCCTAAATACAATTAGGGTGTCACCCCCGTAATACAAGGAGCGGACACCCCCTCTCCCCGGATTGATGCTTTTGTGTTTTGTCTGTGTATATATATATATATATATATATATATATATTAGGGCGGTCCTTATTTATATGGGGAAAAAAAATTCGGAATTCAACAAGTGACGCCCACTAGTTTTGTGACACTATAATAAAAAGTAACGTGTCAAATTTTGAACTTGATCGGTCAATAATAACATGTGCCCCTAGGCCGTTGAACTTTAACACTTTTGATAATTTTCCCATAAACCTTTGAGTTTTTACTTCAGACCCAGTACATCATTTCTCCTAGGTTTGCAAAATATTTTTACAGTGAGGTAGCACTAAAATTGATCTTTTTAATTACTTTATATCATCTAAAGATTTTACGTTGAATAAGAATGAAATAATACTTTAGAAACTTTCCTTAATAGTCCGCTTTTCTCAATGTATCTCGATAGTGTGTATTTTTTTCCGATAGTCTTGGACGGTCTGTAAAATAAATTACTTTGTGGCTCATATTTGGTAAATTAGTTCTGAAATTCTTCGATTAATTGTGCTCCTCTTTCAGTTGTATCATTCACACTTTTCAGTATTTTAACGATCTCTCTTCCCTTTAAATAGCTTCCTTCATTTTGCCGTTAATCAGAATCAAATAGGAAAAAACCTTTTTGTATTTTTAACTTATTAAACAGTTTTATTGACTTGTAATTGATGCTATAAAGAGGAAGATCTTTACTAAGAAAGTATTCCAAATCATCTACTGTTATCTGAAATTTGTTGAACATTCATCAGACAAGTCTTCCTTATCACAAGCATTTTTTGGACTAGTCTTTTCCTATCTTCAAAGGGAATTCCTTCATCCAATTCGGACAAAGCTACTAGTTTATCATCCCCTTATACCATAAGTGATTTCTAAATTTTCCAATCACTGCTTCTGCTGCATGTTTGTCGTTATTTTGTACGCTGCTAGATTTTCAGACATATATTATGTTTTTCAAAGGAGCCTCGATTGGGTTGCTGCGAAAAACCATAGCTTCATACAGCATTCAATTGTAAAACAGCTTTGTAAAACAGCATTGAAGGGCTTTTTTTTCATGTAAGGTCAATTTAAATTGTTTCTTTTATATGAAAATTTTCAAACAAAAATTTCCTTTTGCCACCCGTGTGGCTCAGGGATAAGCTCCAGCTGGCCGAAAACATATTCCTGTAGGAGGAAATTCACCAGGAGATATTATTACAAGTTGTGAGAATTCTCTGTAATCTTTCTCAATTCCTCTTTTTACGAAGAATAATATGTCATCAACTTCCTCTTTTAGAATTTAAGTGGTATGTGTACTTGATTGAAATGTTATAAGTTCTGAATGATGGAGATCTTTCCACAAAATTTTGAAGCGCTTAAATAATTGAATATCTGATCTAGAACTAAGAAAGGCAAGAACTTCTTTAAGGACACACTCTGCAGTACGATTTCAAGTGCATAATGATGGCAATCCAAATGTAATATATCACCGTTCAGTTTTTGCTCTAAAAAATTGCGTGCACAATTTATACGGTTGGTATTGCAAGTCGTTGTATCAAACACTACAGCTAGAACAGTTAGCAATAAAGAGCTATCATCTAAGATATCATATACAACTGAAGAAATATCTAAGGAATTCCGAGTAGCTGTTCAATATTAGTACCTGAAGCTATCACGGTAATCCTGTCGGCGTTCTTTTTCCAGTTACATCTGGATGTAGCTTTGTATCCCAGTGAATAACTACAAAATGTAAACTTAAATTCATGAAATTTAATTTTACCTCTCGAAGATTTTCTTTTGCTCTCTTAAGGAATGTACGATTGATCACTAGGTCATATGGATTTAAATTTACTGCATCTACATAGGCTGTAAATAAATGAACAACATCTTTATCCCCAATATGGCATTTGTCTAACAGTGATGAAAGGCGAGCAGATATCAATGGTTATCAAGCTTTTTTGCATTGTGGTAGACCAGCTCTAGAAAACAAAAGTTCAACAGGTTAGGATAGATACCCATTTCGGTTTCTAAATCTTGTGAATCGCAAGAATTTGATTTTAATAATGTACTGAAATAGAAGAAAATTAATTTAAAGTATAGATTTCTACATTGTTCTGATCTGAATATTTTTTTTTTAAATTTATATTTTAGCTATGGAAAATACAGCATATTTTTATGTTAGGAGCAAACGAGGATTTTTCGAAATTTATATTAAAAATTAAAAATTGCATAAGCATTTAGGTATGTTTATAACTAAAGAACGTGAATTAAAATATAATTGCAATTACTTATATTTATAGCACTGAAACCTTGCGACTCTATTTGCCACACCTATTACATACACAGGGAATTTTGTAAACCAACACCCCCAAAGTCTGGAGGAGGCAATTTGTTATTGTCAAAGATCGTTCATTAATGACTAGGCCATTCATCAGTGCCCTATAGAATCTCTTGTGTCCATCTTGATGGGAAGAAACGTTCCCCTGCCGCTAGGTTGGAACAAGCGCAGAAGAGCGGCCCGCTTGATCCAAGGCCATTGGTGTACATTTTATTCTCTGTAACATGTTAAATTTTACAGAGAATGATTGGTCTGAAAGTAGCAGCACCTATTGAGGTTCAAAATTACTTTAATCATAAAACGTTAGAATATTTTTACGTAAAAATGAGAAAATCCGCAATTTTTTCTTCGAAACTCAAAGAATTGGGCACTAGGGGCACGTGTTAATATTCTTGGATTGACTTAAAATTTTGCAAGGATCATTTATTTGTACAATGGAACAAATTGAGGGGGCGTCGCGTAAAATATCTGTAACTTCAAAAATAAGGACCACCCTATATATATATATATATATATATATATATATATATATATATATATATATATATATATATATATATATATATATATATATATATATATATATACTAGCTGACCCAGCCACGCGTTGCTGTGGCGAAGTAGTTGGACTAAAATATTCTTTTACTCATTATTTTGATAGAATCTAATCAATATTTTTAGTAAAGCTTAAAATATTCTAGCCAATTTTAAAGCAAATGAGATTGATAATGTATGTGTTAGGCTGAATTAAGTAATTATTGAATTTAGTAAGTACTAACTAAATTTTCAGTGGTTAAAGCACTGTACTTACGCTTAATAAATTTTGCAAGTATGACTTCGGCCAAAAATAAGAGCAAAATAACTTGAAAGTGATAGTAAATATCGAAACTGATTGTAATATATCAGAACGTAGAAATTAAACATAAACCAACATACACTTTTAGAATGTACACTAAATTTCATTCTCTCAATTTATCTATAGTTTATAATCAATAACTTTTTTACAAAATACATTAACTAAATTAAAAACATATAAAAATGAAATTTTATAAATGAGATAGATAACATTGACTTCGAGCTATTGTTTCTATGATTTGAAAACTAAAAATTATCTAAGCACTAAGTTGTGCACAATATTCTTGCTTAACCTGTCTTATGCTAACACGAATAGGTATGATAACTTTCCCACTTGTGAGTAGGCGATAGATACACGGTGTCCTGAAAAAGACTGAGTGTTTTCAAAAATTTATAGCAGAAAAATGGTTATTGATAAAAAAAAAATAAGTTTTGGAGAAAATTCATGTGGTGGGCCGTAAGTTTCGTCCCCCCAAAGCTCCTAACTTTAGTTCAAAAGTCTTTCAATAGATGGCGCTGCAGATAGTAAGCCTCTAAGTCAAAAAATAATTATTAGCATTCACCGATTTTTCCTCCAATTGCGACATTTGGTTGCAGCCGGCGGCAGGCATTTTGAAAATATTGTTGCGAAATTTTATTTCTTTAAAAACAATTTCGAAAAACTAGGATGTAATTTTCTGTCTTTCTTTGTTTTACGGTCTTACATCTGCTGCGGAATCTATTGGAAAATTCTTGAACTAAATTTTGGAACTTTGGGGCAGGAAACTTACGGCCCACCACATGAATTTTCTGCAAAAATTATATTTTATCATTAACCATTTTATTGTTTTGAATTTTTGAAAACAGTCAGTCTTTTTCAGGAAACCCTGTAGTTGCCCATGAGAGAAACATGTATGTTTCAAGTCCAAACCGAATGTAGACATTGTTTGATCTTGAGATCTATTTATAGTCTTTTCGAAATCTAAACAAATCGTAAATTGAAGAATTCTAACTGTGTTTGAAAATTATGACGCTATTAATCGCTTACGTGGCAACACAAAAAATTCTCCTTTAAACTTTTCCGTCAAAATTGTTGAAATTTTGATGAAGAAACGTGTACCGTTTCATAATCTAGGTGGGTTTAAACTATAAAAAAGAATAACTGGTGAATGAATTTTCAACCGAAAATCGTCTAGTGGCATTCCTGGTATATCCGAAGAATTAAAAAATTCAGTTGGAATGTTTACAATTTTGTTTTCATCGACAACTGTATAGCCTTGTTCAGCATCAACGGTCAGCACAATCTGATTATGATTTTTTTTTCAGCTGTCAGTAATGGCTCACTATTCACAATAATTGCAGCTAAGACAGCGTCATTCCACTGTTTTTTTTCTCGTTGCAAATCAGTGTCAACTAAGTCGGTGACCAATCAATCAGGTGATATCACACCATAATGACTAAACAACAAATTTGAAACTGAAATGTATAAATCTTCAATCAACACTAAAGCTTCATTATACATCTCTAGTGTAAAATCTAGATTTGGACATCGGTGTGTTTGTTTAACTCTATGGAGTACATCTTCAAACATAAAATTTATATAGTTTCCCCACAGAAATGATGATTGTGTTGGATATTATGTCATGAAAATTATCTTAAACAAATGACGAATACTGTTTCTCGTTATGCAAAACCTGCAATAGAAAATGCAACTCCCAATGATTGTGTGCTATTGATAATTACAATTCGCGAAATGAATCGTGATATGTATTAAACAATCGACAATTAACGGTCCACAAATATTCCGTGTTTTAGGGAATGTTTAACGAAAACAAATGCAAAAACAACATTTACTTTTTTTTTGGATGCACAGTTTTGTTTTGGATGGAGTTTTGGTCCCAATGTCTTGACTTTAATTTTTAATCATGCCTGAAATTGATAAATGTAGTGTTCTTTGCGTGGCTTCCATGATTTTTTTGATTTTATTCAACACTGTAAAAACAATTAAGAAACGTCCTGAAAAATAATGGGCAGCGAATACGCCCAATTTCTGCAGTAGCATATCTTAGAAAAAAATAGGAGCGTATCTCACTAAAAGTCAGAAACCTTCCTAAAATTATGCTGAAGTCTTTCTGAAGAATTCCGAAACCTCTCAAATTCGAGACAATCATTTATCTGAAACCTTTAGAGAGAACCGAAGTAAGATTAAAAAATAATAGCTTGGCACATTTTTCGACTCACCAAGAAAGTACCAAAAGCATTATCGCAACCACAGCCACTGCTAAGAAGGACTTTCCGGCACGCACAAAGAATTCTACTCGCTTGTTACTCTTGGAAAGTTACGGAATCCAGGAACTCACTTCCTACCATTGGGAGTTATGTCAATCTGTACAGACCACGACGACGGTAATGAAGTGAGTTCATCACTAAAATTTATTAACCTTCTTAAAATTATCGTGAAATTTTTGAAGAATTCAGTACTATCCCAGGCTAAAAGCCAGTCGTGTCGCTGGACCTTCAGAAAACGATTTGGTAAGTTGAATAGAAAGCTTGACTCCTCTCTACTTTTCCAATAAAGCTCCAACACTACTGCCGCAAATATCATGGTTTAATCCGTCTGCGATTCCTGTAATGCTACGGAATACAGAGGCTCATTCATTCTCGTTGAGAGTTTAGCCAATGTGGACCGGAAATAATCAAACTGAAGCCGATACACTAAATAAATACGCTCAGTTAATCTTTTATCTGGGAATTATATAATTTTTGCAACAGTGAGAAGTCTACATTCATGACGTTTGTAACAATTCAGGAAACTTTTTGAAGCAGGTACTTGATTTCCAAATAAAATTGTTGAGGACCTGTGAAATTCCAACATGTTCCCAGGAAATAATCAGTGACATTTCAGATTTGTTTACAGTGCATGTAAAATAGCGTAGAACATTGGTTAATAATTTTATTTCTGAGAATCGAGCCAAGCACATTAGGATTTTGACAATGTAAAAAAAATATCAGGGTCGTTTTTGGTGGTTTTAGTGCTCTTCGTGGAAAACATCTTCGGTAAAATATACTGGTTGACTGTTTTCAATATGCTGAACAGAGGGGTCTCTTTTGTATATGGGGAAGCCAGACAGCTTCGTTGCTGTTTTTATGTTCACTCATCGCATTTTTTCGGCAATTATGTCCATAACTCTTACTTCAAATGCGACCTAATAAGAACCTTTAATAACGTTTTCGACAAAGTATTTAATGGATTTCGTGGAACTGCAAAGCTCGACATTAATATGAGCCTCATGCGTTTTTAAAAGCAATGGTGAGTATGGAACTACCCGCTGCTTATCAGTTTCAATTTGATTTGTAGAATTTGACATTTAGATTGAAAAGTATGGCCTCTATACTCCTCCTTTCTACGGCGATATTGTTGATAACCATCAATATCCGTAAAATAGTATCATTTGTAAATTTTAATTAACTTAAGAATACAATTTTTGAGGATGAATCAACTTACAGCGCCATCTAGTAATAATTTGCAGAACCAAACAATCAGCACACATTATTAATGTGTACTAAACATTTTATTTGCAATAAAAAATTATAAAAACCATCCTATCTTTTAAGTTGAACCAAATTACAGATACGTATGAAATTTGATAAAAATCGGTTCAGTAGTTTCGGAGTTTACCCCGAACAAACATCGTGACACGAGATTTTTATATATATAGATATATATATATATATTAGGGTGGTCCTTATTTTTGAAGTTGCAGATTATTTTTTTGACTTACTTTTATTTTCACTTCAAACTTTCAATATCTTAACTCTGCAGTTGATTTTTAACATTTTTGCAATTGAAAGTATACATCCAGGACAAACGGTTGCGAAAATAAAGGTCGTGCAGGTAAAAACGGATTAAGCTAATTAAGAATGAGAGACATCATTAAGATGCACGTATACTTTGCAAGTATCATCCTCTCTTATTAATGCTGCACATTAAATAAATTTAATAGTTTTAACTTTTCTTATTTTGTTCATGTAACCTATAGTGTTTTGTGTCACTTCTGCAGTTAGTAAGTAACTAATGTCCGAAAATGGTTTTCAATCAACAGTCAGACAAATCGTGAAACATGTGTGTTGTAGAGTGCTTTCTTGTATGTTTCCTTTGAAACTTTTAAGTAGAAAGTAACTCATTTGGCTACATACGAGGGTTGGGGCATAAGTCATGGTAACTATTTTTTTCTTGTGGATATGTAAACGGATCACAAACGTATTTGTTTCATGTGAAAGTTCTGCAGGCATAGTGTGTATGCAGAACAGCAGATGGCTCAGTGGTAGCTTGTAGTGGCGCAGCGAGGGTTTTGAAATTACTCAGTTGGTGAGTCGTGTGCAAGACCACATAAACCAGAGTGCGTACGGCAGCTACTCCAACGTTGGAGATGTGAAGAACTGTAGCTCCCACCGTACTCTCCCGACCTTTCGCCTTATGACTTTAACTCATTCCTAAGAGTTAGGAACCAATACGGGGAAGGCGGTTTGCAACACGAGAGGACAATGCAAAAGCAGCGTGTGGTGACAGTAACAGGGGGACTATATTGATGGGTTTTAGGTTCAGGTTTGTCATGTCAACTTTATGTGTACTCTGCTGTCATTCTTTTGCACCATGAATGCCCTATTACCCTGTATACTACCGTAATAAATTAGTGTGTTACGATATTTCAGTGGTATCCATTGTTTACACATGTAGTTAACACCTTATCCTATTGTCTGTATATATCACATTTTCCAACCGGAATGTTTGTTATCTTTAAGAAAAATAAATAGTTGCCATGATTTATACACCAACCCTCGTATATTTTTTCTCTGATTATTTTTTTCACTTATCCATCTCAATACATTTCGATCAATGTAGACATACATTTAGTGAATAATCTACCAATTAAATTTAAATATGTGAATTTTTGGACACAAAATTTACCTCTGATACTATTTATTATGTGTAAACTATAAAGCGAAAAACAAATACTACTTTCGTTTGATTGGTGCTAAGCATTAATTTCATTTGCATTGCAGCCCAAAGCCGAAATAAATGTTATTTCTTTTGTAATCTGAAAATACTTAATTTATGATATCCATTAAAAAACTTTCAAGCATTATTTTTAAAAGTGGCTTTGCGCTACCTTTTTTTTTCTTAAATGTTGGCTTTCGGCTATTACCTCATGTTTCGCCTTTGAATATTTCTTTAAATATTGCATCACGATGTGTCACATCTTAAGGTATTAAATAGAAACTATGTTTCATTATATTTATGAGTTCAAGTAAAGTAAAAATATTTCCGACAATCTTTCACTACTCTTCCCAAAAGTCCAACAAAGTAGAAAAAATTTAGAACTCTCTACTTTAAAGGTAACGTTAAAATATTTTTTGGGTAGAATAAAAGAACCCTTAGAAAATGTTGCTAAAAGAATTGCGAAGAAAAAGGGGAAGAAATATTTATTTTGAAAATAAAGAACCAGAAATGTTAAATTGAATTTTCACCAGGAAAAACTTAGCGTAGGAAAGTGCGTGCAAGAAATGACTGAAAAAATTTTTATTCATGAAATTCTTCGCAATAAACGGAGTTTTATTTTTAATTTCACCGCTTATTGTACGATTCTGTTTATCATTCCGAGAATTTTACTTGAAATGGGATGGCGATTATAAAAACGTTTTTAGCTTAAACACGAGGAATTCTTCACGAAAATAAAAAATTGCTTTCTGCGATAAGCAGTTAAAACGGTGGATAGGGGAATAACTTTTAATTTAAATGAGCTGCAGATGACAGCAGTGAAATGTGGAAATGTTCTTGTTTCAAAATGGCTTGTTTTGATATAATTAAATTTTGAGTTGAACATAGAATGTTAAATGCGACGAGCTCCAAACGACTGGAGTTCGGAATATTTTTTTTTTATTTTTGAACATTCAAACAGTTAATGAACGTAGTGATTACTTCACCAAAATGTGTGCAAGTTTTGACTCGGATATTGAAACACGTTTTAGCAATTTATAACTAATTTATGAGATTTGTTCTTTTTGTGCTTAATTTAGAAATTTATTAAAATTTTCAGAAACGATACGATTGCAGTTTCTGTTAATAACTAAAGCAGCATATATTAGTCTACATAAAATGAGCGATGTTTTGCCTTACCACACGTATGATTTTAAATGGATTAGTATTACAGTATGAATAACAATGTTATGTTAATTTAAAAACATCATTGCTGAAAATTGTTTAAAACACACTACTCGAAGAAGGGTTTTTTCCTTTACGTATATGCAAGGCTGAACTTCTTCATAAAAGTTGTAATCGTTGGTTGGTATTTCATACCGTGGCATCTCCTCAAAACGAAAACGTTCATTTCCATTCCAAAAATAAGCACTAAGAAAGTGATTCATTAAGCGGGTGCCGCGGTACCTTGGGGTGCCACAGGGAGAGGTGAGGGGTGTCGTCGAGTGCCCATGGTATCAATATACATGTAGGTATATATCTAATTAAGATTTACTGGGGTGCCGTTAAAAATTATAATTCTTCTATGGGTACCATCAGACAGAAAAGTTTTTAAAACACTGAAAGAGAACAATAAAGTAATGTAATTTTATAGGAAAAAATAAAGGGGAGAGTTGGGAAGAATTGAACTGCGAGAGAAATTGAGACGCCTACATTTGTTCCAAAATGAACTGTGAAGACTTATTTCTAAATTGAGCACCTGTATATGTTACAGTTTTCAACTCTTGGTTGATTCTAATCTGCTACATCTGCTGAACAGGATGTAATTAGCTTTTTTCATTTTATTTCGACATAAATGCTGTTCTCCCATTTCTCCCGCCGTATAATTCCGAATGTAAATCGTTAATTAATTAAAAGTTTATTTACCTGTTAGTTATCTTTAAAAATATTGTTTATTAAAAAGGCATTCAAGGCCCTTCTTAAATTATGCAAGTTAATAAGCATAAGTTTTTGCTGAATCTCTACTGTTTAGAATGAAATAAGAAATATTTCTGGAAGTATCTTACATACATAGAGTAAATATTCAGTAATCCAATCTCATCAGTCCAATTTATATTGACTGCTTTACTGTTTAATGTATCTGTTAGTTTTTTTTTTTTTTTTTTTTTTTTGAGCGTCGCAATCATAAGTATGGACATTTTTGTTCGTCGATGTTTCGTTACCTCCTATTTTTCCCCCTTCTCCCTTCCTTTGAGATAAGAATAAGCTACTATGAGCTAATTTTGTCTCTATCCTTCAAAAGTGAAAAATTATTATTGAAAGTAAACTCATAGACATTTATGAACGAACAAATATTAAAACAAAACATTCACATTTTAAAACAAAAACTTGCGCATTTATCAGTACCTATTTTCCTTTTTTAAATACGAGCTGTGCAGTTAAAAAATCTTCAACAGAAATTCACGGGATTATATTGGAAATGATTTATTAGTAGAAGTTTGATTTTGAGCTTCGGAGAATAAAAAAAAAAAAATATATAGAAAAATTTACAAAGAGGAGTTTATATGAAACTAAAAAACCTACTGATAAATATAAAAGAAAAAATAAATAAAGAATTTAAAAGAGCAATTGTAGGAACAGGAAATTTTTTACAAGACTTAATTTACAGAAAATAAGACACAACAATCTGTAAATGGAGAGCAATTGCATTCACAATGTTCGGTAAATTATCAAAAACAAAACACATAAAAGAACTAATAGACCGGAATAAAATATCAACAATGAGTGCATTTACTGACAATAAACACTTTAAAAACACTAAATTAACTAAAAAGCAGGACGCAAGAGCATTTAACTTAAAGAAACACACACACACACAGGATTCCTGAAGGAAAAAGTAATAACTGATAGAGACTCCCCCCCCCCCAAAAAAAAGAGGTATGCAATACTTAAACATAGTGAAGCAAAACATATAAGAGACTTTATAAACCAACTGCATGATATTTTTTAGCAATGAAAGACAGAGTAAATATTTCAGTGTTAGTATTTAAGATATCTTGTGCAAATTTAAGAGGTTTAATTAATTCTCCATAAATGTTAAATAAAAAATGTTAATATGCTAAGCATGTCTTTTTGCCATTCTTAATGGCACTGGAGAACTGGAGAACATATGTTTTATTAAAATGGCTATTGAGGATCATATATATTACCAATTAATTTCGCATAACTTTTGACTAAATAACTTTTTAACTAGTACTTATCGAACTCAATTATTTTTTACTGTCATCTTAAGAATGGTCACTCTCTAATCTAAACAAAAAACAAAGCAGAAAAAATATTGCTTCATGAACAACACACATTTTTCTTAGACAAAGCATCAATAAGCATAACCGTGTAAGAAACTAAAAATCTCAAAAGACATAAAAAAACAAGTACTTTTATAAATAAAAATTAAATACCAATATTATTTATAACTGATACGCATTATTTTTATTGTTAGGTAAACGTTTTAAGCTTTTTAAGAATTCACGATTATTATTTCATACTCATAATTTCAAACTCATTAGTTAAGATAAAAACATTTTTCACCAAATTGTTTCCTATATAATCAGGAAAAATGAAAGGGTTTTTTTTCCTTCCTTTTATTTATTTGTTATAATCAATATTATTTTTGTATCATTACTTTCAGATCTGCAACTTATTTTTTTAATAATATGTACAATTCTTTGCTTAAATACAAAAAAAAAAAAAAATGATTTAAGCAAAATATTTTAAATGCCTTAACATCAACAATTTTTCAAAAGGCAGAACAAATATAATTTATTAAATACTACGAGCGCCATCTATAGATAGTTTGAACTTTTGAAATCCTAGAAATTTCAGATTATAACTTAGACATGTGACAAAGCAGAAAAGTGAAAAGACGGAAATGAATCTTCATATATCAATATATTTTCAAAAAATGTACAAAAACACGCTTTTTTGACAAGTTTCAAAAAGTGTTTTCTTGAACCAAGTAGGTATTCTCCTAAAATAGATTTAAAAAAATCGTTTCAATAAACTTTTATACTAATAAATTTGTTAAAAGTAGTTAAATTCATTGAGAAAACACCTAAGGTGCATCACAAACCCATTAGCAAAATGTTCTTCATTTGGGTTTTCGCAGAAATTCATTGATTTCTAGTTGCATGTTTGCCTACTAGTTAGGAAGATTTGAATTAAAGCCGGCTCATATACTCGATAATATATTTTTAATTATTATAATTTAACAAAAATAAGTTTAACTTATTCTTAACAAAATAATATACCGCCAGTTTAAGGGGAAAATGTCACTCACTTTTAATATTACCCCCTCTCAAAGTCATAAAATGTTCTTATTATAATCAAACAAGGCATCTAAGCAAGTGACCACACAGGAGGAAATAACTTCAAAAACTATTAAGAAAGAATAGTAGCCTTATAGTATCGTTCTTAGACTAACATGCGGCCATACTCTTCCTAGTAAAAAAATAAAATCCCCACACTCTTTAACCAATTTATTTGATTAAATGGTTGATCATTCGATTTTCCAAAGCGGTATTTTCTGGTTATTTTTGAAAATCAGAGCAATCTGAAAATCCGACCGACGGTCCCTATTAGTTCGGTTTTTGACGTTCTACTGTACATAACAATAATGAAACTGCAGTCTCTGTCGGATTTTTCACGTTCTACTATACATAACAAGAATGAAACTGCAGTCTCTGTTGTAGTCCGGCTGTCGGTATATTGATTATAGTTCTGCTTTAGGCCTGGCTTGAAGGCGGTAGCTTGCAGCTTATCACCTAAAGCTTTTACCTTCGTTTCGCCAGTTGAGCAACACCATTGCTTGTGGATTGGAATTTAATCTCAGCTTAAACGATTTGTTTCAACTCGGTTATCTACTGTTCGAGACTGACATAACAAGGACAAACTTACAGTCTGAATATCGCAACCAGGCTGTCGTTATGTTGCTTGCACAAAACAATGTCCTATCTTAATGTTAAACTATTAAAAAGGGGTTTTATTTTTTTGAAAGTGATTTATTTGAAATTTATCTGCTGAAATTTGTTGTTTTGCAACAGTATATATATATATATATATATATATATATATATATATATATATATATATATATATATATATATATATATATATATATACAGGAAAACATAAACAAGTACGTTAAAAATATACATTTTTTAAAATTGCAAGAATTCAAGCAACCGACTATATACGTTTATTGTATTCGCCGTATTTCTATTATGTTTATTAAGAAAAACCTGAAACCATTACTACCAAGTTTAAGTTGAAAGAGTATTAGTTATTTCACTGGTTAATAGGGAATTGGTAAATAAACATATAGATACAGATACATAAAGAAAAAATTGAAAGCAATGGAAGTTGTAAAAATAAAATGAAACGCTACCAAAGAAGAAAAAAAACGGGGATACTAGACATTCGAGTCTTATCAGTCGTAAGAGAATAAATAACTTCTAATGCAGAACTTGAGCAAGGATTTAAATGAACTCTTACTGATATTAAGATGCAACTGGATATTTTCATATTTCATACTGTCGAACACTCGGAAATTGCATTTCCTGCTTGCATTTTTACTTCCTGATACGTTTGATGCAAAATCAATTTATTGCTTTTCCACATCATAGCAGTAAAAACAGTATTTTAATTTACGATCATCTTCAAAGTTAACATATTATTTTGGTACTTATCATTTATCGGGAAATGATTTTAAAGTTAAGAAAGTTATCATCGTGACAAAATAAATTTCAAGCAGTACCATGTCAAATGCAAATAGCTTTTTTTTAATAATCATTTCTTCTTTGTAGTATGAAACTAGGGAATGAAATTGGAATAAATTTCTTTCAGATTGTAAACACACGACTAACTGTAATAAAATGCATATACTTTGGAATTGCTTCTTACGTTAAATATCGTGTAAATTCTGATAATATATTACTTGCTGAAACTGTTTAAATTGCACTGGTCTGCAAACTTCGGCTCATGACAAGCTCTGATTTCCTCTGATATTTCCTTTAGCTCTGATTTCCAAAATGGCCTTCCTTTCCATTAAGTTAAAGTTTTTCAGAAATAAAATGTTTCAAAATTCGCAAAAAAAAAAAAAAAAAAAAAAAAAACTAAAAAATGAGCAATTTATACTTGATTAGAAAACCGCATAAAGCGATTGTTAATTTTGTGACACTTTTCCTTTTGAGTTCAAAATTCTGAGTAGAGTCATACTTACTAGTAATATATTAAAAATTTGCACTTGTAAAAATGTAATCTCAAAACAGTATTTTTTAATTTTCTTCTGAACAACGTCTCACCCACGCTCAAAGCAATATTTCTTATGCATACATATCTATCCTTATGTATATTAAAATAATGAAATAAGTAGCTCTGTGTTTGTCTGGTTCGCGACAATCGTTAGAAATCTTTAACAATGAAAATTTCAGGAAGAGTTCAGTTAAGGATAGATTTATTTTTTTTTTTTTAAAAAGATTGTTGCGTGTCGTGCTATGTATAGTGCGGCTGTAATAAGTTGAGCTACGACGCTGGCAATATTTACCTTTTCTTAAAGAAATTAGAAAAATATAGAGATATAGATTGATAGATGTATACAGACATAGATAGATTTAAACACATGTACAGAGACATATTTTCTGATTTTCTGTAGTTCTAGAATATGTCTTAAAAATCTAAAAAATATGTACATTTCTTAAAAAAAGAATGTTTTATAATTTTATTGTAGCCTTTTTCAATAACTTAAAAAGAAAAACATATATTAAAAAGAACTATATGTTTTGTAATTTATTTATCAATTGAAATCGGGGGAAACGTTTCCAAAAACTAAAGCTACTAGAAAGGTTAGGCATTTTGCGCTGTAAGCTGAACATGATATCCAAAAAAAAAAAAAAAAAAACACATCGAACTGATTAGCAATATGGCTAGGAACTGATGCAAAGTCACTCAGTGAGACCATCTCAAAGATCCTTTCTTCCGACCGACCGAAGTATTTTCAACTGATGGGACAAGTGACAGTGATGTACAATTCCCAATGGCAATACAACTACAAGGATTGATAGCTAATAACTTGTGAAAATACCCGCTTTTCAGGAGGAAGGGGAAATGAAGAAACTTTGATATTCATTCTAACTTTTTCATGCACGCAACTTGTTCTATTTTTTTTTTTTCCTTTTGAAATTCTTCATTCCGAAGTTGCTTCTGATTTTTTAATATTTTTTTCCTGGTTCAGATGTTTTATTCGTAATTTTGAAACATCCCATGTATTCTATAGATCGCAGACAGCTGAACAACAAGAAAGATACGCGATACACACTAGACTAGGGAAATATTGAAAAAGGCCGCGCGCCTGAAGCGCGACAGCGATTAAGGTGACAGTTTACCGCGCCTACTGCAATTAGTGCACACAAGAGCTGACGAGATGCTGCCAATGGGGGTCTCAGAGTGGACGATTCCATTCCCAAAATAGCTTGGTTGAAAAAGTCAGGACTTAACTGTAGTAAAAAATTCCCCCCTTCCCGGTCTTAAAGAGTTAATTGCGTAATTTGTTGACGGTTTCATGGTTTCATTCTTAATTATTTTTTTGAATGATTAAACAACATAATTTAATATTTTTTAACTATGTTTAGTGTACTTAAATCCATACATTATTACAATATTACTGAAATCATAGTTATATATGTTCAATTAAAAAAAAATAAAAAAATCAATTGTTTATTAAACAGTCTTTTTGTTTTTCTTCCTCTTTTTTTTCTTTCGTTCTTTTTCTTGTTTTTTTTGGCTGTTGTTCTTTCTCTTTCATCATACAGCAGTCAAAAAAGGAGAAGCATAACTACACCCTATACAGATTGTACGTAGTACGATCCAAAAGTTCGGGGACAAGCTGTATAAAACCTTATTCAGAACAGTTCACATTACCGAAGCACATCAACCTTCAAAAGGTCACCTTGAGGGACTATGTACTTCGGTCAGTGTTCATATAACTTTTGGAATTACTCCTGGAAGCCATTTTTCGCTACCTTCTATGATGCAGCTTTATCTTCTCTGACGGAAGAAAGCGGCGTCCATGCAAATGTTTTTTTTTTTTTGCTGGGAACAGGTAAAAGTCACACGGAGCTAAGTCCGACGAAACGTTATGTTATTTGTTTGTCATATCAGAGTATTGACCAATCGAACCGTGCATTCTGAACATGAAAGTCACCTTCTTCCCCGCGATGAAGTTAAAGCAGCAGGACAAGAGGCCTTACAGGAGGTTGCGAAAAATGTCTTCCAGGAGTGCTTCTAAAAGCTATATGAACGTTGGCAGAAATGCATAGTCGTTTAAGGTGACTATTTTGTAGATAGATATGCTTCGGTAATGTGACCTATTCAGGGTAAGGATTTATGCAAATTGTCTTCGAACTTTTAGATCATACTACGTACGTGTGAGTTTTCAACTTACTATTTCATAAAGTTTTTGAGTGACGCAAGTTATCGCGCATGAAGACATCACAAGAGAATTTGCGATAATTAACTGAGGAGGTGTTCTAAATGGATATTTCGGTCATGTGTTCGGTCTATATGTTCTTAGGTACATATGCGTGTAGAGATGTGCCGAAAAAACTTGTGAAGTTTAAATTGGGTGATCGTAAAATAGAAATTTATGTCAAAATCTGATTTTTTTTGTGATTACGATTCCTTATTCGTAGAAAGGAAGTAAAGTGAAATGAGTCAATGATCCTTTAAATCCTTGATAATTTTATCAATTTTTATTTATTTTTTTTATTTATTTATTTTATTTAATTTATTTTTTTTTGCCATCGGCCGACGGCATCGGCCATCGGCAATCGGCAATCGGCCATTTGGAGGAAAACAATCGGCCATCGGCCCTCTTTGAACAATCGGCCAACAATCGGCATCGGCCCATCGGCCAAAATATGCCATCGGTCGAGCCCTATTTATTTGTGAAAGTTTCATGAGTCTAGTCCATAATTTAGTGGGTTTGTAAAAATGTACTTATTTCGTTGTATTCGGCGTACTCATTTAGGATAAGCTGTTAAACTCGTTCCCTGCCAAAATTTTAGTAAAAGCGTTGATGCAGAGTATGCTATGAGCCAAAAATGTTTTTATGAAGACAAACATGGATAAATACAGGTACGTTGCCTTCAATGTACCTCGTGGCTAACACAGAATATGCTCCGGAGAAAATACAAAAGAAACATTTGTGGCGCTTGTTTAGATTCTTGAAAAATCAACCTTGCATTTAATTAAGTATTTTATTTAACAAAAAAGCACAATTTTTGATGTTTTTCTTTTATAAAATTCATAATCCGTATTTATCGTTATTACCAGAGTTTTATCTTATTATTACCTGTTTTGGAAGGTGTATTCTTCTATACTATTGTAGAGGGGCGAAAATAAGACAATATTTTTTAATTGTGGTAAAATATCATTTCTTAACGGTAAACAAGTTACTTTGAATGCATTTAAGTACCTGGTATTGTTAAATATTTTTTTTGGATCAATTGATCGTAACATATGCTAATCAGAGGCCAAAAAGCTTAGGGCTTAGGAAGGATGAAATATCGCGCGTTTAGTTTACATATAGAAATAACTATTTATTTTTAATTAAACTTACACTGAATTATTATTTTTATTTTTGGCAGTAAATTTGTTTCTTCAAAAAAAAGTGGACATTTTCACTTTGTTTTTTCAAGGGGGCAAAGTAAAAAACAAAGCATTTTTCGCGTTAAGTACTTTTTATTTGATTATTATTATTTTTTTTTTTTTTTGATCAAATGAATGAGTAAATAAAAGAAAGCTTGAATAAATCAATCGGTAATGAAAAAAATAAATAAATTATTGAATTCTTTAGTCGAATAATATATGACAAAAAATAAATGATTGAAAACAATAGTGAATGAACAGGAAAATATGTGAATAAATTAACAAATGTGTGACTATTAAATGAGGGAATGTAAATGATTTGATTAAAAATGCATTTGTAATTTATTTAATTTATTTGATTGAATAAATAAACAAAATGAACTACTTTACTTTGTCCTATCCATTGTGCTCCACATGCAATTAACTAATTTTGCAAAGCATTTAAAATACCAAAAAGGATATTAAATAAATAAATACTTCACCGAATATTAGTAGATCTCAATTAGTATTTAAAAGGGTTGTAACAAGAACTTTATCATTTTATAATAACAAAAATAAGTTATAATAAAATATTACAATATGAATATCAATTTTTGTCAACTGCTTGTACTATCAGATTCCTTGATTTTTAGAGGCAACTTTTCCTTGACTACATGTGATAATACGTAATTAAAGTATAACCAGATAGGTAGCGCTAAATTGCAGACGAAAAATTTCACCATTTCATATCAATGGAGACTAGGGATACTTGACCTGGGGATACATGATCCCTCAGCCAGAAATGTACTAAAATCAATAAGTAGAGCTTTGAAACCTGACAAAAATTTTAAAGTTATACTTGTACATAAAAACTACAACACTTTGTCTTTTTCAGCCCTTTTGGTTTAGCTCAAGAAATTATTGTCTGAATGAGTCAAAGAAAACCTTTTTCTAAGGAAAGCGTTCTGAATTTTACATTACCTCTTATATACAACTTGAAAAAATAGCGAAGTGTAGTTTTAAAGTATACAGTCGTTAATAATTAAGCCCCTTATTTTTTTTAAACTGCCAATAGTTTTTTTATGATAGAACAAGTAGTTTGTAAAGATCTCATATTAGGGATACTTGATCCGTTTGGCTTTAGGGATATACGATCCCATGGATCAAGTATCTCGAAAACAATCCGATCCAATAAGTAGTTAAAGAAAATGACAAATGTGGTCGCCCAACAGCAACACTAGGGTGGTTCACAAATGCATGTAAAAAAAAAAAAAAGTTTCTCCTAGCTACCAGGACACCCCTCAATATTTTTAGACTTGTGGATAGCAATATACTGGAAGAATTTTAGCTTTCTATTTCGACTGAAAGAGGGTGCTCAACCTCCTCCCCCAAACTTCAATAGCATGAGGAGGGGGGTTGAAAAATGCTTCGAACTGAAAAAACAATGCTACATATTATAATATACTCTAGAAATATGCATATGCATTGCAATAAAACAATTATTTACAAAAAAAAAGAAAGCTGGGGAAATTAAATATTTCTCAATTTGTGGCATTTTCTATGCTGCGGCTATGTTAAATTAAGGGGTCATTGAGCAATCTCTTAAACTTTGAGTAACAAGATAAAATTTTTGCATCATAATATATTAGTACGTCTAAAAAAAAACAGGGGGTGTCCTATACTATAGCTGAGAAAAAGTTTTTTTGAACCACCCTAATGATATCTTTATAAAAATATTGAAAAAAAAAATACCAAGACTATCTGTTTAATTTCAACTTAAAAAAATACTGTCAGATGCACTGCAAAAAATAATTGTTGTTTTTATAGTAATATACTGTTTTTTTTTACAGTTTAATACTGCTTTGCTAAATAGTAGAAAAAAACTGTAAAAATGTTTTAGATTGCGCAAAAGGTTTTCTTTCATACGGGAAGAGAAACTAATGAATTCAAGGTATTGGCAGCCATGTTTTTTGATAATTCGGGTGTGCTGAGGCAGGAATGTTTACCTGTAATCCAAGTTAAAGGTAAGTGCTAGTTATATTATTCATTCCCTTTTCTTCAAAATGTAGTTTTCTTTATCATCGAGAATGTATGTAAAATAACAGTGTTTATTTTGAAATCGCAATTCGTATCCCAATATTCGTTGATATTGACTTTGCAATTTCTTATAGTTGCTAAGTTGTAGCGATTGCTTTATAGCAAAAATCCGATTAGTTGTTGTGATTCTGAATATTTTACTGCACGTATGATAGTTTTTAAACATTTTCTGAAACTCAAATTTTATTTAAAAATAAATAAATTCCTTTCTTGATTGTATTTAAAGTTATTAGAACATTAAAACTTTGTATACGATTATATTTTGTGTTATATAGGATGTTAGTACTTAAAATTTAAATTTTTATGTTCTCTAGTGAATTTTTAGCATATCGCGATTGACTTCATTCTTCTGGGTTTTTTTTTCTTTCTTATGTTCAGTTTTAAATTCTTTAACATTTTGCATTTAACCATTTTATTGAAAATTATTACGTTATAGCGTCAGTAACTTTTATATTCTGTACATAATTCGATGAATAAAATGTAAAAAAAAAATAAAATAACGTGACAGAGAGACATGCAAACAGTATCAAATTAACTGATATTTTTTGTTGAAGAATTTGACGCTGTGGAAATACAATACTCTGATGTCTGAACGACTCAAAATTCTCTGAAATTTGGAGCCAGCTTTCATACTTATCGATCGAAACTAAAATAATAATAATTAAAAAAATCACCAATGAAGCACTCATAAAAAATAAGCATCTTAAGATACAAACACGAAACCCTTGTGTTTTAAAAGTTTTATATTTGCGTCAGCAGGAAATTAAAGTTTTTTTTCAGGAAAATTGCACTAGTACCATTGAAACTTGTGAACATAAAAACAATTTTAGAAACTATATTCAAAGGCACTTGATTGGAGGTCACGGGAAGTCTCTATGACCTCCCCAAAAATGTCATATTGGGAAAATTTTGTCTGGCTATTCGGCAAATTTGGGGACTTAATTGTAATGTTGCAATTTTTGAATTCTCGCATGTCCAAATTTCATTAGATATTGTACTTAATTGTTCATACTTAATGTGTGCATTCACCAGTATTTTATTAATCGGCAAATATGTAAGTTCCATTCAACAAATTGAGATTATACGCCTTCCCAACATATTTAAATAAGTTCAGGCCGTGCCTGATATATTTTAAAATTTTCAGCTCTTCATTTCTGATCTGGCAGTGTTTCGTTCTCGTCAAAATTACATCTTTTTAATTTAAAGTAGAATATTTACATTATTATGCTATGTTTGTCATATTTTATTCGCTTTGAAGGACATGCTCATTTAGAAAAGTAGATGCTCGAGAACTACAGTAGAATTTGAAACTCTTGTAACCTTGAAACTCATCAGTTTCCTTACATTTTAACTTTTAGAACACTTTGAGTCTTAAAGTTCGACATTAACGTGTTCATAATGAAGACAAAAAGTATATTATAAATACTGAAAAGTGTGATTCTGTACTTCACTGTCTTTCACTGCATATCCCCTTGAGGACCAGCGCTCGGAAAACGAAGCGCAGCTACGGGACCGAACGTTCTGAAATGGAACGCCGCCATCGGCCCGAGCATTTACAGCAGTTAAGCCTAACTGAAAAAAAATATTCATATAAAATCAGCATCTCAAAATAATGGCTTGAAATTTTAATTTTGTTTAAACAATGTACTACTGATTACTAATTACTAATATAAAGACTATTACATTATTAGAAGGAACGAAATAAGTAGAATACTAAAACTTTAACCATGTGCACAAAATTAAATGATATGTGCACAAAAACAAAGTTAGAGTTTGACATCGTGAGTGTGGAATCAAAGAAAAAGAAATGTTACAAAAAAATATGTTCCTTATGTAATTTTGATTAAAACAACTTAGGTCAACGAATTTAAACTAGTTATATTTCCCACGCGACAAGTTTCAAAACTGCTTCATAATTCACTCGAAAACATTCCCTTTCACTCACTTCGCTAATCATTTTTATTGCAGTTTCCCATCCCCAAATGAAAAAGAATAAATACAGAAGAACAATATCAGAAAGGATTCAAAAATAATCATAAACTTCAGGCCTCTTGAACTCATTCCTGTACTCTCATTGAACGGGGAATCCCAAAAGTCTGGAACACATACGCAAAAATATTTTAACCTTCCTTCCCTCCCCCATAATTTATTCAGCTAGATGTATATCTCTTTCAATTACTCGTAAAAAAAAGAGAAGCAAAGATATAAGCAAGAGCAATTGAGACCTCATAAATCGTATGCGCAGAGCAGTGATTCACTGTTGTTTACATAAAAAAAATCTATCCCATTGAGAGGCCCAAATAAGAAACTAAAGCGTGTACATGAAGGTCAAATACCATGTGACTCGAATATGATTAAAGTTATAGCCATTTAGCGCCATCTAGTATCATTTAAATATTCAATTCAATCGTTCCATTTCGAGAAAGCATATACGTGACGCTGGGACTACAGCGTCGATCAGAGCGCGTAGCGGATAAGTGACGCTGGGCTGATAGGAGAGGAATCGTTGCGTAGCGTCCGCGTGACGCTGGGTGCGAACGGGATATCAAAAGTAAAAATATGTCAGATTGTTATCCGTGTAAAATGAAAGTCTGTTTAAATCTGTAACGGAGATTCAAGCCAACGCCGGGTAAGATCTTTTGCATTTAAATACGATGGGTTCCTTAGCAGTTGAGTTCTTTGAGGGAGGGGGGAAATTATTTTCACAATAATAGACGATTTTTTAAGAAACTTTCCGGTTTATTTCTTAAAGAAGAAAAGTGAGGTTTAAGAACACTTTGTCAGGTTTCAAAAGATGAGAGATTTGCGGCAAAGCTCCGATAACGGAAAGGAATTTCTGAACTCCCGGTTTGAAATTTACCTTAGCGACCAAAGCATAAGAATCGAAAAAACCAACAAATCCTCTAGTAAACAAAGTAGCGTCATAGACAAGGGCGCCTATATAGGAGGGCAAGGGGGACTCGAGCCCCCCCCCTCTTTGAAATTAGAACTTCCTTGCTTTTGGTACTTTTTTCTTTGCAAAAATGTAAAAACACTTATTCTCCAGCCATTAATGAATACGTTATAAAAAATGAAATATTTTAATGACTCTAATCCGTCCTAAAATCGGGTTACATGGAGAAAATACCCTCCTAACCCATGGGAAAAATATCTGAGCCCCCCCCTTACAATTTTGCATATGGGCGTCCTTGGTCATTGAACACTGTAAGTCAATATTAATGAATGGAAACTTGTAAATGAATCGGGTTTGCTTCAGAAGTTTTGAGCCGAAGCAGCTATGTACTTCCACTACTTACGGACTAGAGCGGCTTTAAAAGGAAAAACCAAAACCTTTATTGAGCTATTTGAGGGGAAGAAAGCCATCTATTAAACAAAACCTTTTTTGAGCTATTTGGGGGAAGAAAGCCATCTATTAAACACTCCCGTGTTTTTTTTGACTGTATTTCGTATATTGGACTTCCAAAACATAAAATAAACAAATTGGGTATGAGAGCTCAACAAGGAGTCATGGTAGGATATGCGTTTCATATGAAAGGTTACAGAATTTGGGATCTCAAAAATCGCGAAGTGACAGAAACACTGAATGTTAAATTCTATGAAAATAAATTCTGGGTAACCCCCCCCCCCCCCCCAGGAACGGGAAACAGAGGGACACAGTTTTATTTCACTACTGAGTAAATCTGAAGTAGAAGAAGAATATCCTGAAAATCATAAAATAGCATGTTGGGAATTAAATGGGTTAAAGAAATACCAAGGCAAAGTAAAGAAAGCAGGGATATGTATTATTCTATTGACACGACGGTTCTAAAGTCCGAATCGTGAAGCCCAGGTTTATTGTTCTGAAAATAACATTGAATATGATCCAAAATATTTTAATTTCACTTGTGATGATAACTCAAGAAACGTTTCAGATTCTAATGAAGATAGGGGGGATAATTCAAGTAAGTTAGAAGCTAATATTTCCGAGATTTAAGATAGGCAAAACGCAATGGCTCAAGAAATTCAGGTGATATGAGAAAGAAAGGTTTACGAATTGGTTCCACTGAATGAAAGTTTTAGAAAGAAAAAAGGGTACATGTGGTTTTAAAAAAAAACAAATGAGCAGGATGAAATAAATCATTTCAAGGCCAGACTGATAATTTTAAATACCCACCAGGTGGAGGGGGGGGGTACTTTTCGCAAGTGTTCTCTCCAGTAATTTCCTTTCCTTTGATTGAGGCTTTCTTTTAAATGTTTGTGTACATTGAGTCCATTTCCATGTAGATGTATGCAATGCGTATCTATATGCAGATGTAAAAGAGGAGATTTGTGAGACAACCTGAAAGGTTTGTCCATCCCTGAAATCTAAATTTTGTCTGTAAATTGAATAAATCATTGTCATTCTGATACAGATTACGCCTCGAATTACGATGACCGGATTTCAAAAGGGGGGGGGGGCTTGTAGTGTTTTGGGATAGGGTACGAATAATATGGTGGTACATTCAAACAAAAATGCGTAGAACTGTCAACGATGGAAGAGGAGTATATTTCAATTAGTGAATAATCTAAGGATGTGGATCAAAGGAATTTTAAATGAATTGGCCACGAAAAGAGTTCAGAATTTTAGATTGTCACAGTACAGAGTATTATTAATCAATCTAGTTGCAACGATGTTGCAATGATTCACTTAGTGACATGAATGCTGGCAATGGAAGTTTATAAGTACCTTTTTCATTTAAATTTTTATGTTTTCGGATGTAATTTGTAATCGCAAATGCTTTTGAGTTTTAGAGCGTTCTTAGCCACTAAAGCCTATTCTACGGTCTGTGTGCCATATTAGGCCCCTGAAGCTGATTTTTGTGTGCCCGTTGTCAGATTTTATGTTACAATCAAGAACTATGTATTGGAACAGGATAAACTAAATTTCGTTTTGATTGAAATGTGATGGATCATACAATTCATTTACGTCTGGGTTTTTTAAACTTGTAATTCAATATTGGTTTTTACGGGTAGTTGAATATTATCATTTCAAGAATCATCGGAATATAGAAATTTCTGTTGATAGAGCTAAATTAAACGTACATTTCTTTCATTATTTATTTATTATTATTTTTAAAATTTTCCAGTAAATTTTGGAGCACTGATTCTTTGTTTTTACATGTTATTAAAATCGAAAGAACCAAAACAGAATGTTAAGTACTTTGTTATTTATTGTACGTATTTTGTAAAAATTAAAGGAACAAAATTTAAAGCCAACTTCATAATGAGAGCAACAATAAAGATTAGAGTTTAAAGTACGATGTATTACAGCGTATGAAACTTACTTCGCATATTCAGACTTGTGTGACACTTATCAAACAAAGTTATAGATTATTTTAATTGTAATGTAAATAAAAAGCAGGTATTTTGCAAATGTGAGCATATTTAAATTTACAGTTAAAAGAGGTGCGGTCTTCTGGCAAGCATTTTCAAGAAGGGTAGCATTGTTTACAACAAAGACGGCGGGCCAAATGTGGACTTACAATTTCTTAATAATTGGAACTGGCACTACCAGATTTAATCTTTTTCTTGACATGTTTGTCGATTTATGCTTTTGTTAAAAACTTTCAACTTTTATGACCGATTTTCACTTTTTACTGAATTGACTTTAACTAAGTCGTCTTGATTTTGGGAATATAGAATTGTTTCTTCCGGGTTTCAGGTAAATTCTAAAAAACTTAAATATTAAATTGTCTAAATCCAATCAAAAGAAGTAGCACTTAAAAAAAAAAGTCGCTGGTGGATTAAATGGGGACATCGATAGCTGTTCAAAACGTTGGTCGGGGCGGGAGGCGTCCCCATTTTGAAAGACATAGAATATAAATGAAACATCTTAAATTATGCTTAAATATTACGACAGATGTAAGATAGAATGCTATTACGGTATTATTTTATTTCAACTCAAATGACTCTTTTATGCAATTCCTTAGTACTTAGAAAAAAGCTCCAAAAAATTAAATGTAAACAATATAATAACACAATTGTGGAATAAAATATATGAGAAAAAATATTTTAAAAAATTATAAGTAAAATATTTCATATTAAGTACAGAGTTCTAAATAATTATTTTACGTCACACATTGTTTCATATTCAGATTTCTAATAATGGGCAGCTGTCAAAGAAAAAGATGAAGCTGGTATCAGTTGAATATAGCTCGAGCTGTTAACAAGTGTTGGAAAGGAATATGGGTTACAAAAAAAAAAAAGAAAAGAAAAGAAAAGAAAAAGAAAGGAAAGAAAGAAAAAACATCTGCGGTTTTCAGTGCTACTAAAGCAACTCGGGGAGGGGGGGCGGCTAAAAGAGGCTAGATACAGTATTCATTGTTTTAAATGAACACCCCAATATTTCCCAATGGTTGTCCTAAACGTCGACCTTGGTCCATTTTCTAAAAAAAAGTAATTCTCTACCTCATCCTAATTATTGTTTTGAAGCAAACATATTGCAATCCGATAATCTGGAGCCTATTATAAGAAGAAACTAGTTTCAATTTTTATCATCCTTAAAATATTTTATTTATTTCTTTAGGCCAAGATGTTATTTTTTCCATTTCGGACAACTTTCCGCTGTTTTTTTTCTTTTTTTGGAATTCTTAACTTATAGAAGGAGTTATTCTCTCGATCACCGATCACTTCAGTCATCCGATCGAAAAAAATAAATATTATTCTTAATCAACCGTCTCATATGTATTACAAAATCCTTCAAGAATACCGAAAGTTACAAGGATTTTTTTAAATTGTATTTCAGAAACCAGTATAAGTGCATTTCCTGACATGGGAGATAAAATGTAAGATATTATTTTCTTTCTTTCTTGAATTCTTATGTAAAGTATCCAGATTAGGACTACTTTAATTAGACTTTAATAACCACCGTTACAAATGCGTATCTTGCAAATTGCTGCCAAATATTTTTTCCCCTTAAAACAACATATTTAGCGCTTAACTGGTTCCTGAAATGAACTGTTCAATTACAATTTAGGTATATGTTGAGCGGTTTCAAAATAAAAGCAATTCCCAAGGAAATTTCAGATCATTCAGAGTCATAATTGTAATCATTTTAGGACGTATTTTTATACCTACGTAATTTGATTTTTCCATGTATGTTTTTTGGTGTCTACAAGTTTTATGAGATTCTAACAATTTTTATTTTGACAGATGTTTTCATGATATAAGGCCTAATGATGGCACCTAAATCGGCAAAGATGTCACAAAGACGAATCAAGTTTGTAATGTAAAAATGTTGACCTTGACAAAATCGATTTTTAATGAATTTCTGCAATTTCACTGTAAAAACTACTAATCGATATTTTTAGGTGATGTATATGAAATAAAATAATTTGGCAATTTTTAATGGTGTGAATGTTTTATTTTTCCTCATGAATACAGTATAACAATATAAAGTTATATAGTTTTTGGAGTAGTAAAACCAATTAATACTAGTACTCATAAACCTGACAGATTTTATTATGCCGAGTGAAAAATTGTTTGTTTAGTAGCTCTGGAATTTTGAACCGTCACATATTTATTGTTTTCATGTATATAAACTTTAAAAGGATAATAGGATAAAGTATTGTCTAATCTATAATAATCAGTTTAGAATAAAAACCATTCTGTGCAGTCTAAATGCTGTTTACTGCACATATGGTGTGAAATAAAGTTAGTTTGTTACTAGTATTTTTCAAATGAAGTAGGTCCAAATGCAACTTATAACATTAAAAAAAGAAGAAAACCATGAAAATATTTTGTTTTACCTGAAAAGAAAAATAAATGCACAGAATTGCATGTATAAAGTTAAAATAAACTTAAAGGTTTAATGGATTGCATACTGCAAAACATTTCCCACGTTATGCTGCACATTTTATCGACTCACTAACGCTGGAAGTGAAAAAAGTACTTATAGTGAAGAGAAGATGTAGTATTTTCAGTTATATATAAAAAACTTTCTCATTTTTACTACCTTCATGGATCAATAAGTTTTGTTTTATGAAAAGGCTATAACTGTTCTTAAAATAAAGCTTCAGACCATAATTTGCAATTTCCTTCTATTTGTAAATTTTTAAGTCTGCAATAGAGTTAAAAGTTTTTTGTAGAAGTAAAAATGCGCCACTTTTTTTTCTTTAACAGGTATTTGTAAAATATATAGAGAGAGGGGGGGGGGGCATTGATTTATTTTGTGTACAAGGAAATTAATATCAATAAAACATATATTTAGCAGCAGTTAACTATTTTTATGTAAAAGGCTTTTATATTTCTTTACTTGTCGCTTTTCATAGCCTAAAACATTATTTTTTTTGTTGAAAAACTTTAGAAAAGGAACCGATTTCGTATGTAAGCTGATTTCTACAACGTACATACGGAATCAATTGCTTTACTTTTCTATATTGTTCTTCAGCTGTAAAAGCAGTGTTTTCGGCTATGAAAAGAGACGATATGGTGAAAAAACCCTTTTGCATAAAAATTGATAACTTTATTTTATGGTTTACTGCTGTTAATTTTACTGTACAAATCATTTATAAAACCGTATACTACTGCTGCTTTTATGGCACAATTCAGCTGATTCCGCAGCATAATACTGCTAACTTTACAGTTTGATACTGTTAATTTTGCAGGGCAATTCCGTTAAAAAACAGTATACTA
Source organism: Uloborus diversus (assembly GCF_026930045.1). NCBI lineage: Eukaryota > Metazoa > Arthropoda > Arachnida > Araneae > Uloboridae > Uloborus > Uloborus diversus. The sequence continues at coordinate 166,834,579 of NC_072733.1, forward strand.
CTGTTAATTTTACATATTATCTCTGTTAAATTTACAGGTCAAGTCATTCCTAAAACAGTATATTACTGCTAATTTTACAGTTTGATACTGTTAATTTTGCAGGGCAATTCCGTTAAAAAACAGTATATTACTGCTAATTTTACAGTTTGATACTGTAAGTTTTACAGGACAGTTCCATTACAAAACAGTATATTACTGCTTATTTTACAGTTTGATACTGTAAGTTTTACAGGGCAGTTCCATTAAAAAACAGTATATTACTGCTAATTTTACACTTTAGAATTGTAATTTTTACAGTTTTTCTTTGGAATGTGAGCTGTCAGTATTATACTGTAAAAACAACAGCTTTTTTTTTTTTTTTTTTGCAGTGTAGAGGAAACAACAACGATTGGTCACGCCTTTTTTTTTTAATCTGATAATTTGCAGCAGAGAAAAAATATGAAAACTTAAGTGGGGTTCAAGTAGCCCCAGTGTCTCTCTCCTACCCCATATTTTCCCACTACGCCTGAATTGTGGAGGTAAAGGGACATTGAAGCTACCATTTATCTTAAGGGGCTTTAGTCAAACTCCTGCCGCATAGTGTTTCGAGTTGTCTGGACTATTCGTCCTGGTTGTTATTATGAAGGAAGGAATAAATTAGATTTAAGTTGTGGTTTTTGTGTAAATAGCCTGAATTTTGCCTAAAGTGTTAAAATTTGCAAAAATATAAAAGTGCTGGACATCACGGGATTGAGCTTTCTCACTTTAAAACATTCTTAGAAACTCATGTAACAACACATGGTTTTTACTCCTAAAGCATGTTCTGGAACATATTGTAGAAAGCAGAGAAAAGCTGAACCTAGTTCCAGAAGTTTAGTCAAGTTTACAGATTTATTTTTCTTCCAGTTAATTTTTCAGGTTGATTTGTCCTAAATAACTCAAGGGTTACTTCGTTAATGCCTTCTATCACCTTCTATCGATCCTCCAATTTCTTTACAATACAGGCATCGCAATTCACAATTTGGTATCTCCCTATGTGTTATGAAAAAAATAATTCTGCATAGAGGGATAAGTAGCGTAGACCCTTCGCCATGCTTGGTGAAGATTTGCTCTGTTCCTTACATATGAGTAAAGAAAATGGTCAAACCAGATAAAATGTTTCCCCCTTTATTTTTGCAAATGTAAATTTATTACAATATGAAATAAATTTAAGGAAAATATTTTACATACTTTCTTCGTTAAGGATAAATGAGGAATAATCGTGGTTTCTGAAGGTATAGCGTACTTGATAAACTGTATTTAACTGTTAAATACAATAAAAAAGATAGCACTCGATGATCCAGTATTTTCTACTAAAAAGAAAGATTTAACCGAAATGATTTTTAGGCAAATCCCTTTTCTGTAAGAAAAAGTATAACATGGCGTAAGGCAACAAATAAATTAGTTTTAGGAAAATATCAGTTACATTTTATTTTGAAATAGAAATTTTAAAATGCATAACGGTAAAAGACTCTACAGCAGGTCTTATATCGGTGAAAACTGCCTTTTGAAAAGTGTCTTACGCAATGTAATTCTGAATGAACAGCAAGCGTTTTGTTTTCGGTTGCCAGTTAACTCAAATGATACCGAGAATTTTCAGAAATCCCAATATCAGGTGTTACATAAAATAGGTCTATGCAACGCTTTAAATTATCCAAGAGCTGTTAAAAGATAATTTTCGGTTGCATAAGTCCAAGACGTTTGATCTTCGTTTGTCTACTTATTCAGCATATATATATATCACAACATAAGCATTCCTTTGTCCGTCCGCATTTTATCAGTTTGTAATACAGGAGAATATTTAATTCTGTATAGAAACTTATTGTATTCAATACAGTATGTTTAACATAAAACAAAATTGCACAGAAGTCCTTATTGAAAACCCCGGCGATGATTTAAATTTAAAATATTGAACACGTTTTTGTTAGGTGAATTAAGTCATCAACTTATATTCATACGATTTCGTTAATTGAGCACTACATTCAAAAATACTCAATGTACTTCAAACAATTCTTAACAAATCTGTGCTATTTCTTCTTTTAAACCGTTCTGTCTACCGAACATTAATTTTCAATATTTCTTTTACCCAACTGAAGTAACGGTTGAAAACTTGTAGTTTTACGCAAGTTTTTTTTTTTTCTTCTTTTTTTTTTTTTTAACAGTATATACTCAGGTATTTGATATTTGCAAAAATAAAGTTTATTGTCAGGTCCATGTTTTATTTTCCTAGAGGGGAGGAGGGAGAGAAATATATTCAATGCATATTTAATCGAAAAAAACACGCCTACTTATACGTAAAAATATTAGTTTTTCTCGGTGAGGGATACAATTAACCTTGCTGACCCTCTGAAATGACAAGACTGTTTATATATATATATATATATATATATATATATATATATATATAAAAGAAATATATATTTTATATTTTTATTACAACAGATTCCTGAGGTTATATCGTTTCCTAAGAACCTTCTCCATGTAAACATCGCACTTATTTTGTTATAGTTTGAAATTTATGTTGTGATGCTTTTATAAGTAATGTTAAAAGAAAAAAAAAATCTTTCTTAGAATGACCTCATCTACTGACGGCAGCCAACCAGATCCAGATTCTATTAAAATGTTTGTTGGACAGATTCCTCGGCAATGGACTGAAAGTGACTTAACTAAACTATTTCAGGAGTATGGTCCAGTGTACCAGATTAGCGTGCTTAGGGATAAAGTTACTCAACAAAGCAGAGGTAAGTTTCCAATCTTTAGCAACCGGAACTGCGTTATCTCTCTAAACGAAACGGATTATCTGGAATTTCCGTTCTTTGTGAGCTTTAAATCAAAGTAAGAAGCATGTAAGGAGTAAATACCCAAAGTTAAACTTAGAATATTTATTATAAAACTAACTTGTGTTTTCACGTTAAAGGGTTGCCTAAAGCATAAATTCTGAATTGTGTTTTAGATGCATTATTTCAGGGTTGATTTTTTTAACACAATTCAACGTTTCTTAAACGAATTTAGGCTTTTAAATCAGTTTAGGATTTTATTTGGTCGTCAAGCAGTTAAATTATTTACCTGGAATTTCCGTTCTTTATGTGCTTTAAATCAAAGTAAAAAGTATGTAAGGTGTAAATACTCAAAGTTTAACTGATAATATTTATTGTAAAATTATCTTGTGTTTTTCCTTCAAAAGATTGCCAATGCGTAAATTCTGAAACGTGCTAAATATATATTATTGCATGATTGATTTTTTAATACACAATTCAACAATTCTTAACTGAATTTAGAGTTTTAAATAAGTTTAGGGATTTCTTTGGTTTTTAAGCAGTTAGGTTTTTCACCTATTTTAACAATTTTACACGATAAAATACAAGAGTTATTTTAATTCGAACATATAATTAGCTTCATGACGATTGCGATTGTTTTAAGATGAGTTTGGACACACATTATAATATTTAATTTTCTTACTTTTATATCGTAAGGCTTGTTTTTCCTTTTTTGGCTTCGGTATGTCTGCATGTACACTATCTTAGGATAACAAAAAATATTTTGTTTCTTTTGCATTTAATTGAAAAATTATTTTGCATCTAAATTGAAAAATTCTGATAGCTGACAACATGAAAAATTCATTTAATTAGTTTTATTACAGTGATCTCGAAAAAAAATCGTAACTACAATGTTCCTTCAGTATCTGTGGCACGAAAATAATATTTTCAAAGTTTGCATGTTTAAATGATACAAGGGAAAAAAATACCGCTTTACTAAAAGTTTTGATTTAGACAAGAAAGACCTTCTTCTTTTCATTTATGAGCATTACATACGCAAAACAATTTTTTTTTTCGTTAAAAAGAAGTAGATTTTTAAGCAATTAACTAAACTTACACCAAAAGCTGTGGAAAAACCAAAAACTATTTTTAAAATAGTCGAATTTGAATATTTTATTTTTGAATACAAGCTTACTCTTCAGAGATAAATACTAGACTAGAACTAATACAAAACCCGCTGACGAAACTTGTGAACTTGTTACTTTTTATGCATCTCCCTTGAATCAAAGTTTTATGTAGATTTGTTTTTCTCACTCAAAGATAGTGCTTCCAAAAACAATATTGCTCCTCCTTTCACTGCGCATTATTTATTCATCGAGTCAACCTTTGCAGAGCTCGTTGCTGGGAAAGTCAACGTAAAATTTAGGAACTTCTACTGTGGACAGTGACAACTTTAAATGAATCTTTGCATATAGGTATGTGTGTGTATGTGTTTCTGTTAGCAGCAAAGTGTGAAACGCCGGCATTCTATAAAATGAATAAGCATGGTATATAATGCAGGGAATTTTTAGGCAAATGTATAAATAAAGGTTCTCATAAGGAAATCATATATGTAACCGGCGAAGTATGAAATGTCGACATTCTATCAAACACTTAGTCTTTGTGTGCAATGCCAGACGTTTTCCCGCAAGGTATACATTTATGAGAACCGTTAACTGACTTTTTATTCGACAAATTTAAGTAAAACTGCGTATTTTGACTTTTTCCCGCAAGGTATACATTTATGAGAACCGTTAACTAACTTTTTGTTCGACAAATTTAAGTAAAACTGCGTACTTTGAACCGTACCCGAAGAAATCGCAAAACACGAGGGAAAAAAAATTGAGTCTGATGCGTTAGTTAAAAATCACGTGCCCTGTGACGTGATATTCGAAACAAATTGGAGATTTGTTTTAGACCTTGTCGGCTCCTAAACTGGGGTTCTATGGAAAGCCTAGGACTTGAGTGAAATACAAATCGTTTTATACATTGCCATCGAGTTAAAGGTATTCTATTGATTCACATTTTAACAATGATTTGTCGGTTGGACCAGAAAATCGTAGTTAGCAATAGGACCTCATGTAAAACAAATCGTTTGGTGGAACTTTTTTCGGTGCCGTCGTCAAAAAATCTCGCCAATCATATGAGTGTATCAAACGTATATCTTCTCGGAATTCTGGATTTCCTAAACTGTAGACGGCCACGACTTGTTTCGTTAATTGTTTACATTCCTGTTATATTGCAATATCATAATGAGGCAATCTTAATGCTTCAGATAATCTGCATAGCTAGTTTAGCTGTGTAAATCCAGAATTTTTCATTTCTGGCTAACCGAATTTGCATTAGGATGTTGTTCGTATAAGTTCCTGCGGTTTCTTATGTCAAATATATTTCTCCTAAGAACGCTTTACATCATTCATTAGAGGCACTTGTTGAAGGAAACTTCCATCTACTGATACAAGTATATAACAGAAAGATAAATAAACAAATTATTTGATATGAAAAAAATAAGTAAAACAGAGAAAACTATATCTTTTGGATAACAAATCAAGCGGAAGTGGAAACTTTGGAAGGAAAGGACTTAAGTAAATAATACATTTTGTCGATTTTGTTTTCATGTGTAATCTTAAAACAAGAGTATTAATATTCGATTTTCTTTAAGAAAATATATACAATAAAAACTAAAACTGTCTACCAAAGCCTTGATGAAGAAATTCCATCTTTTGCCTTTATCTTTCTAGGGAGTTCTCCATTTCATTTACCTATCCAGTTTTCTTAAAGGAAGCAAAAATGCTGCCTGGTTTAATCACCACAAGGCTTATATAGAAGCAACATTTAAAATTTCTCTTCAGTCAAGCGAAATCTGCTTAGATTTTCCCACGTTTTTTTATCTTTCGCAGAAAATGCTACTTTTACAAAGATTCATTTTATTTTTCTGCAGATCAGAGCAATAAATCATAAATATTTATGAGTACAGACTTGATTTAAAAGCAGTGTTTCTTTAAAGAAATGCGCTACGTTTATTGCAGAGTGTCAGTTTGATCAGACAAGATAAATGGAATCTTTCCTGAGGATGCAAGTGTGAAGCATTCAATCTTATTTGCTACGATTTGGCATCATTTTTCAGCGAAAATTTAAATTTTACTTGATACATTTTAGACATGATCTTTGAAGCTGTTTTATCGTAACCAACACCAAAGAAGAACATTTTTTTAATGAACTTCATAATTAATCATTCTCTTCATTCATGAATAAGTGTAGGTTATTCATTGACTTTCAAATAATAACAATGACATAGAATTGTTACACATTTTTATGTTTCATCTAAATGAAAATCAATTTAAAGGGAAAAAAAACTATTCTGTCGTACAAAAGCGTGAGAGGTTAAAGCAGTGACACACATACAAATGCGCAGTCACACTCTTTTTTCTCTCTCTCTTTCTCAGTCTTTATTATTTACTTTGATTGATTCATTTTCTTGAAATTATTATTTTCAAAAGTGATCCAATATAAGTTCAGAAATGGTTTCTGTAAAACCCTGTACGTTACAAATATTTCGATTGCCTAATTTTCCTCTGCCTTTTACTGGCACTTTATAAGTAGATACAAACCATTTTTAATTAAATAATATACAATCATTTTAGATATAAATTTTTATTAGCAAACATAAGTTATGTAATTATCCTTTAAAGTTATTTTTAGAAATAATTGAAAGCACTAGTTTTCTGGATGGTAGTTTTGTTCCAAAAAATATAAGTAGATGCAAACAATTTTTAATTAAATAATATACAATCATTTTAGACATAAATATATTAATTGCGAACATAAGTTATATAATTATCCTTTAAAGTTATTTTTAGATATAATCAAAAGCACTAGTTCTCTGGATGGTAGTTTTGTTCCAAAAAAAAAAACTTTCCTATCTACCACTATCGAAACCTGTATTTGCAAGATTTTGTTTATTTCCTGTCTGTAATGTAAAAATTAAGTTTCGTTTTTGTAAATTTTAAGCATCATTATAGATTACACATGTGTTTCTGAAGTTTTACTTTTAAAAGCATTGATAATACAGTGCAGTTTCGCGATACTTTCACTCGTCTTTAATTGAATCTATAAGATCCGAAAAATGAAATGCTAATGTTGAATTCTTTAAATGAATGCAATAGTACTTCCGAATGTTTTGCTGTTTGCAAGCATTTTCCAATATAAAAAAAGCTATTCACAATGTAATATGCATTGCGTAACAAGATCCTTTAGTAGTGAATCTCCATAGCATATAAGTTTTATCGTGCTTCATACACGACGCGTGATATTTGTGCACAATACATTGCCTTTTGTTTTGAGCCGTAACCAGGCGTGAAGTCTAATGATAAAACAAAATGAAAACATTTTATTTCTAATTCAGCGTTCTAGTAAATGTAATTGTAAATTTAGAATATGAAGGAGAAATAATATATATATATATATATATATATATATATATATATATATATATATATATATATATATATACTAATATGAACGTAAGTGCAGTAGTGGGCCATTTTGTGCTGAACAGAGCCCGCTTCTTTGCGTAATGTAGCAACCTTTAATACACCAATAATCATCTTTTTTGAGATATATTGTAAATAATTGATGAGCTAAGTGTGTTTGAAACTTAATTTTCATTGAGAAAATTTGGCTTAATATATGGTATTAAAATTTGTTGTTATTTTTATAACAGGGTATTTTAACTTTAGTATGAAAAAATAGTCACATACTCCTCCGTTGCATTATATCCTTATATATCCATTATATCACTACTTGTCCCCTCAAATCACTGAAGTCGGAACATATTTTATGAAAATAATTGTTTATGGTTAATTTCCATCAGAAATAATTTAAACCCATGTATAGATAATGGAAATGCTGGCGCGTTATTTGATTACAACGTACGTTTTCCAGCATGAAAAAAAATTTTTAAAAGCAAGCTAATCCATCATGTCAAAATAGTTGCATGACAAAATAAAAGAAAAATTATTTTAGCAAAACACTTTTTTGACACGTTTTAATATTCGTTATTCAAAAGCTAAAACTTTTCAACTCATACAGACACTTTGACGAAACTTTTATCAAACAATAGCTGGTTTTGACACATGTTAGAAAACGGTTTAAAAAAACCGCACGAAGCAATATCTCTAATATATATGTCAAGGTATTTGCATTTCTTTAGGTTTGCTCTTCTTTCTTTAAAATATGAATTCTCTATGGAACAGCTAAAGTGTCAAGATTGAAAAATTATAGTCACTTTAAACGAATAAATCAGGAAGGAGAAGCGTTTTTTTACCACATGCTGCTATCCCACATATTTACCCAACAGATTACATTTAAGTAAAATTTCGGTGTCTGGCAAATACTCCTAGATTTCGTTGCTGTGTACTAGATAAGAAAAAAAAAAGTATTTCTCTTTTGTCTTAATGGAAAAACTTATGTTTTTGATAAGCAGTCAGAAAATTAATTACATGCGGCTTTCAGTAGGGCCCAATGTATGAGTTGCTTAATTGAGTTTTTTAAATTTTTGAAGGCGGCTTGTGGCTTGTAAAAGATATTTAATTAAAGAGTACTTCCAAAAGATTTCCTATATAATTAGTTGAAAGTTTTTGCTGTTACTCTTTTTTGAACTTCTGCTATCAAATTTCAAAGAAAATTGAACTTTCATTATGTACGATCATGATTTTTATATAGTTTTTGAAAAATCATATTACTTTCTCTTTAAATTCACAAAGACTTTATTTCAGATCATAAAACATGTTTTTTTTTTTTAAATTTTTAAAGTAACATATTGTTTTGAATGTAGAAAATTGGTAAAAATTAGCTTGCTAAACAAGCGTTTTTAAAAGTAAGGTGTTTAGAAAAAATAGATATATGTATGTAATCAATTGCCCATTTTTTTTTTCTAAAACATAGAATCTTTCTAAAAAATAAATGGATTATATGACGCTTTCTAGTTAATAACTATGAATAATTTGTGCACTTTTATTGAATTATGCATTATACATTTCTTGATTATCTGATTTTTTTTCATTCCTACGGTTGCATAAGGAAAATGCCATTTCTAAAATTTGTAAATATCCTCTATAAATAATTATATATTTTTAAACATAGAACGAAAGTTACAATTTCAAAACTAGCATACGGAAGACAAAAATGAAAAATGAAAACTTTGCAGTTATTGCACTTTTACTTCCTACGGCGGTATTGATGTGGGTATGCGAGAATGCATAATATTATATTAGCTTCATTAATTGTCATTGGTTAATTATCCTCATTTTTATTAGTAGAAGATTTGGTTCTATGTTGCTGTACTATTTCATTAATGTCATCGAAAGGTAATGATAATTTCATTAATAAGTATGCAAATTTATTACGCATACATGATAAATAATGAATACCGATGACTTAAAGTTGAAAGTAATTATAAATGTATCTATAATTACAAGCGAATACATTTTAATTAATATCGCTTGTAACACAGCTTTTTTCCTAAAATCATGCATTACCTGTGTAATTTATTTCGTATAAGTACGCATCATTGTTAATGGCATAATAATCAAAAATAAAATAAACCTTACAAATTTATATTTTAATCTCGCCGTTATAAAAACGCAATCTCTTGCGTTTCGCTGTTGAAAAAATCGTTTCCTTTTAATATGATGACCTGTGAACTAACCCCGTTACACCATGCATTACCGATGGTGCTATCTTAAGAGAATTCTAAATTACCTGTTACGCCAGATGGCTCCAAAATTTGCATCCATATTAAACGCACTATTTATATAAACGATCCTGTGCACTTCATCACTTCCCGGATCGCGTAAAAATATCTCAGATTTGAGCCTCTCTACATATTCTCCATGAGGGAAATTTTTCTCTTAGATGCTTTCGATGATGAGAGCTTGATATTTTTTGTACTTGCTTTTTTAAGGCTTGGCAATTGCTTAATTTTTAGCAATTATTTCATTTTTTTTTTTTTGGACGGGTAATGTATTTAAAGATGTGAATTGTATATTTGTGGCAGTGAGAAGCAAAGGGATGTAAGTGGCAAAATTAAAAATTTGGAGATAACCAGTACAAATAGCAGGGAAACATCGGCTCTGTCCTAGGGCAAGAGTACTTTGCAAAAGTGATAATTGAATATGCTACTGTGATATAAAGCTCTAAAAGCTAATGTACGTGCAATATGTGATTTTCAAATAATGGTCAATTAAAGATGGGTGGTGAAAATAACGTTTTTTGGGAGAAATTTTATACAAATTAGTTACAAAACATGTTTTTGGTTAATTATTCAGAATTTTGAGAATCATATTATTTTCTTGTATCTAAAAATATTTAGTGTTCGCCTTTTTTAAATACGGAATCTTTTGTTATGTATCAGAAACTGTAGTTAATGTAATAAAAAAGCAGCAAGAAAAAGGGTATATAATAGACATTTCTAAATCCCGTCCCAAAACATTTACAAGGTTAAAATAAGAAGTTGAAATAATTACATCTCCAAACTAATGCTGACTGACATTTTGAAAAGATCCTGATAACGATAAAGAGATTTATAGACGCATACATATAAACTCTTCTCAAATAAAAACGATATGACTGATGTTTTTTCATAAAATTTAATGCTACCCATTTATCTTCTTCTTCCGCACTTTACTTTAATAACGCACTTTTAATATATTCCAAATTCTCGAAGAGAACTTGAACTTGAAGCGAGCAAGTTTTTTCAATCAAAAACTCCGTGGATGATAACTGCTCATTTGTTAAAGATCCAGCTAATATTCCATCTGCTCCAACAAAAGGAATGCTTATGCATTGAATGTTTTCAGCCGAATTTCATTAGGCCAGCAATCATATTATTAGGAACCAACATCCGTAAAGTGTTCTAGAATGCTCCATAATCATTTTCTTTCCACCCCCTCTTCCCGCTTACTTCATCCCGGATCTGGGGGGTGGAGCAGGGACAATATCCATGTAAATGTGCCCCCTTTGAATTCCCCCGCAAAACGCTTCGACTGCTTGCGTCGGGCGCAAATCTCGATATCCATTTGAAGATCAGATCCTCCGAAGGTGAATTCCAAGCGTACCATCCTCTCCCATATTTTGCTCTCGGAAAGTAATAAAAGGGGATTACTTTGCTCAGGCTGACAGCCATTTTGTTCAACTCGTTCACTTCTCCCCCTACCTTTCCTATCTTTGGTTTCCGGGCCGATTCCGGTTCTGCATGTTCTACCATTTCTTCTTTTTGTTGAGGTTTACTCTTTTTACTTTCAGTACGCTTTCTTGTTTATGGTTGATTTCATCAAATGCTCTAATTCTAATATTTGAGTATGAAAAAAGGTTGGTTTTTTCATAGTTTAAAAATCATTTAATCAAACGATAAAGTACTAATTTTATTTGTTGATAATTTTAAGCCAAATGAAAATATTTTTTTTTTTTTAAGTATATTACTTTTTGTTAAAGTATGGATGATTTTAAGAACTTAAATTAGAAGTTTCTTCTGTTTTGAATAATTATACCTTTTTGTTCATTGGTACAATTTAAGTATTGTACTCACATTACGCTATCGACGGTGTGTAGCAGTGGATATGTGTTGCTGGGGAGAGTTGCTCTTACAAGATCGTTTGCTAAAATAATGACGTTTCTGTAGGAGATATATGCAAAGGAATAACAAATCAAAAAATGTTTTGATCGAAATTATAAATTGGCGAGCAAACTTTTCAAGGAAATTACACTAAACGATTGGAAAACATACAATCTTGTCTTCAGACGATCGCGTTTAACGTTTTGCTATTCTTGACGGCATAAAAGTTAGAACTAACTTTACTAGAGAGATATGCTACAAATATAGACAAATTTCGATTTTTTAGCATCTGTGTTTCCCTTTCTGATTCATGTCTATTTCATAAGCTGCTACTGAAGTGTCAACTACTGACGGTTTTATCTTAATACTTACTGAAACTTGATGCAGTAGTTTTTTCTTTTTCATCTGACTAACCATCAGGTACACATGATAAATATCATTCTGCTACGTATTATTATAAAACAGATATCAGTTGATTCCACTTTCCAAAATTCTCTATTTGCACTGTTCATCATGCAGTTGTTGAGCGAAATAAATGATTACCATCAGTGACTTATCAAAATATAATTGAAGTCAATATCATTTTTTTTTCGTAAAAGTCATACATGTGTGCTGTAAATATTTGGGATTAACTTTAAAATTGCACGAAGCAACATAACACGAAGTATAATTCCGTCGTACATAATGCATGCATTGAGCGTGCACGCAAAAAGCTCTCTGTTCAATACGAATCGGTAATAGAATCTTGAATACTTTTCCAGCCAAGATGGAAACATGTGACAGTGGCGCTTGTATTGAAAAAAAAAAAAAAAAAAACAATTGTGTAGCTTTATCCCTCTTTGCAATTTCCTCTGAATGGAAGTTGGAAATAGAGAGTTGACTTTTCCCAAGTCTTAAGCTTTCATTTCTATGAAAAAAATGATTTCAAGTTTGCTTTCGCGTCACAGTTTAATCCTCTTTCTTGACTTTCGTTTTCGCTTGAGACCTATCATAAAGTGCTGAACGAAAAAGAAGGATGCTTTTATGTAAAAATTCGATTAACTAAAAACTGATGTAACATAAAATTGAAAACAATGTAGGCAATATATGCTTCAATTTACTTTTCAAATTTCGTTTTCACTTTTTACTCAATATTCATGCTTGGGAAGTTTAAGGACAAATAATAAAAAACATAAGATCATAATCTTATTGAAGTTTTTTGACATCATTTAAATTTTTTAGCTAATGAAAATTGTTTGTGAAACGATTGGGATTTTAACTTTGTTGCTTCGGTTCACGGTTTCTATACTTAATATTCAAGTACTTCTTCTTTATAAAAGTATCAAAGAGAGGAAATGAATGAAGCGAAAGTGCAAACATTAATGATAATTTATATTTTTGTTAGTTTTTGATTAATTTATAATTGCCAAATAAACCTTCTCTGTGATAAGAACTAGTAAGCGCTGGACTGAAAAGAAGGAAATAAAAAATGGCGTAATAAGGGGGTGAAGTAAGATGCAGTAGATTTAGAATGAAAACGTCAGGATTAAAATATCACACTTGTTTAACAGTATTTACTGGGTGATTCGAAACAACGTGTCAGAAACGTGTATGGAGGTCAGGCATATAGTAATAAACAAGAATCATACAGGAACGTGAGCAATTCAGACTAGCTACATGGGCTCAAAGACTGACACAGAAAAAACGCAAAAACCTTAAGAGAGAATGATTTTTTTTTTACAGAAAGTGAAGTATACATAACGTTATAAGTTTACAAGATATTTAAAGTACCTACACTCAACTGCCGGTTTCCGTCGCTTCACCGAGCCAGCTATCTTCCCGATATTCAGCGCACTCTTGCGCATCTGGATTGCGCATGCAACCCTATGTTCCTGTATGATTCTTGTTTATTACTATATGCCAGACCTCTATGCATATTTCTGACACTTTGCTCCGAATCATCCTGTATATGTTATCAATAACTTAATTATCATGTAAATATTTAACATAAAATCCTATATCCAATTTTGCTAAGTGAACAATTTTTATTGACCTTTTACTATATATATATATATATATATATATATATATATATATATATATATATATATATATATATATATATATATATATATATATATATATATATATATATATATATATATGATATGAATACTCGCGCTTGGATTTATCGGCTTGAAAAATTCGCAGTTGTGTCATTTAAGGTTGAACTCACGCGCATCACGTTTGGCCGTTCCCCCTAAAAAGCAATGCGATGCATAATGCATATTTGCCGGCCACACAGTGCTGTTATCTTTCTCTCTTGTGATCTGTTTCTGTAGTAAAAGGTAGGATTCAATTTTCGAGACCGCCATAGCTGTCGCTATAAATAATGGGAACCGCTCTTATTTACATTGTTTTCGTGTTTGGAAGCATAAATGCTGTCAGCGTCCACTTTATGCATTCACTGTTTTCTCTGCTCGAAGAGTTTTTCTGAATGATCATTGCTTACGCTCTTCAGGTTTTATTTTCTAGATATTTTCCGCAAATGTATGTTGTTTATGCATGCGAATTATTATCAAACTTACTGTCGAGTTACACACCAAGGCTGTTGAAAATTTATACAGAAGCTGTTAAATACAAAATCCTAGATGTACGTACCTAAGCGAATTATGCACGATTTGATATAAAATCAATATTTATGGTGCATACCTTAAAATATCAATGCTGCGAGACGAAACATTACACTTCTTAGTTCTACTTGCTTGAAGTTCCTCTGCAGTTCCTCTACTTTTAAAAAGCCCATCTCGTATTTTAGCATTTATCGTCGTAAAAGCGTTAATTCTAAACTATTGTGCAGTCATATGCATATAAAAAACAAGAAATCTGAAAACTGGTTAAACTGAAACATTAACCTGGTTAAAAATTATTCTGTCACTAAAAGCAACTTTAACAAATGTTACACAAAAAAAGCAATTTTAATAAAATTAGCTCAGCTTTGAATCAGACAGTATTATTATGTCACAAGATGTTTTAAATTCATTATACTAAATATAGTATTTCAATATTGGTTGAGAGAATTCAGCAACGTCTTTTAATTCGCAATCAAGCGTAACTTCCAGCAGTAATTTTAGAATTATTGGATTGTGCAACATAGTATTCAATATATATATATATATATATATATATATATATATATATATATATATATATATATATATATATACCTCCGTTTGTCACCCGTTTACCACTATTTTGTTCAAATCATATACACAAGTGTAAGTGATTAAAAAAATACTTTACTCGCGAAAATTACTATAACGTGTTATTTCGCGTATTTCTGTTTAAAAAAATTATCCCTAATACTTATACCTCGCTAATGTTACTCCAAATATGATACTAAGGTAAGCAATGCGCATAGTCACAAAATCAATATAATTCCGAAAAACGTAGTTTTAATTATGTTAAACGTAGTCGTGGAATAATTTACTGATTTCTGAAACCTAATGTTTACAACAGTTACTATTATCAAATCTTGAAGACATATTTATTCGTTATAAATTTGATCAGAATAAATATAAACTTGACCAAATTATTATAGATTAATAACTATTAAGAGGTCAATAATGAAATTTATTTTATGTAAGAAATAGAGCAAGCTTTCAAATTTGTCATTTAATATATGTTTGAAGGTTAAAGAACTCATCGGGGAAAAAAAGTCACTATTTTTTTCAAAATTATTAGCAGTTTTAATTAATTTTATAAGTTTTTTTCAAACTAAAAAGACGAATTTAGTAAATTTTCATATGTTTTGAAAACAGAGGTTGCATTTTTAATAAAAGTTTTTTTTCTTTCTTGGAAGTATAAATATGAAAAGAATATACACTTAAACCTGTTTTTGTGTGGTTTTATTTATTTATTTATTTATTTGTTTATTTTATTTTTTTGTGCATTCAATCAGATTGAGATTCAATTGACTAAATTATTTTTAAAACGAGTGCGAGGTATTATCGTCATGTATCTTCTGTGACCTCCCAAAAATTTCCTTATTCGGGAAATTTTGTCCTACTAATCGGAAAAAACTATCATCACTTGGTTAATTTTGATTTGGTTTAAAGAAGCAATACAGGTCTAGTTGTATATAATGTGACCCCGAAATTTTAAATACAAGGATTAAGTTTAAATTGATTTATGATAAAGTGTAACGTCAAGTATTTTCTGCAATAGGGATTTTTCTAAGCGCTTCTTTTAAAGTTAATTGTGTTGTAGTAGTGATTACGTAGGCTAACCATTTAAGCATAAAATATAAAATTTTATTCATCACTAAGCACGTTTTAACATTTTTTTTTACAGAACCACTATTAAAATGTAAGCAAAACGGTATATACAGGTTGTTCCGTTTTAACCTGTAAGACCTTTATTTTCGCAACCGTTAGTCCTAGATGTATACTTGTAATTGCAAAAATGTTCAAAATCAGGCAGAGTTAAGATATTGAAAGTTTGAAGTAAAAATGAAAATACGTCAAAAATTTAAATTTTTAGTCGGGCCCCAGTTCCCCTAACTTATATTTAGAGAAATAATCTCCATTGAAAAATAATTCCAACACAAAAGTTTGAAAGTAGTAAAAATTATATTCACCGAGATGTGAAATGCAGCGTTTTGAGACTTAGACCACTTTTCACTCACGGTCAATAACACCTTTTGGGGGAAAATATAGCAGTTAACAATTGTTTAAAATGATATGTGTGCATGAAGTGTGGTTTTTCAAATTGTTCGAGGTTTTGTAGTGTGTTTTTAAGCATCACGGCATAACATTTGCATTTATTTTTGAATAGCAATGAAAAATATAAAAACCTTGGTTTTCTTACTTTGACGGCCTGTCATTTTTTCTGAAAGGGCGATAAGTTCCAATCTCATCTTCTGTATGTTCCCTTAAAACTTTGAAAAGGAATATCTCCTTGAGTTTTGGTCTCAGAAATGTCAAGTTTTTTTGTCAGTAATAGTTTTCAATGGAGATTATTTCTCTAAATATTAGTAAGGGGACATGAGGCTCGTATAAAAAGTTTTTTTTGTTTTTGTTTGTTTTTTTTTTTTTTTTTGTTTGTTGATTTTGAAAATTTTTGCAAATGGAAGTGTATATCTAAGACTAACAGTTGCGAAAATAAAGGTCTTTTAGGTTAAAACAGAACACCCTGTATAAGACTGGCAATAGTTCTAGTTACATTTTTGACTTCCGATGAAATGTGTATGTAGGAGTTAACTGTTCTCATTTTGAGAGTACCAGTTTTTCTTTGACGAAAGATTTTTTTTTTTTTTTTAATTTTCCTCCATAATGAAATGGTTTATATCTAGCAAAAAATGGATAAAACCTGAAGAAATTTTAAAGTTTGTTTATGATTATCTATTAAGGGGGTCCGGGACACATTGTGAAATTTTTTTTATTATATACAATCGATATTTTTTTTATTATATTCAAATACGAGTTTTGAATTTTTTTACACTGATTCACCATTTAATTAATAAGCAAAATCACAATATAAATATGAATTTTTTTTTTAATTTAAATTTAATTTGTTTAAAAAAATGGGGTTGCTTTAAATTGCTATAACTCAAAATATTGTTGGTCAATTTTCATTTTTTTTCAAAAAATTATGCTTAAATATCTAAGTTTCATTTTTATTCGGCGATTTTAAAAATATTGATTCAATAAAAAATTTAAAATATTTGAAGAAAAATTTCGAAAAATTCGAAGATACTTTTTTTTTTAAATCATATTTTTTGCAGTAAACGTTTTTTTCAAATTCGCAAAATAAAAATTAAAGTAAACTGTTTGAAAAAGACATGCTCCAAATTTCATTACTTTATCTTCATTGGTTCCTGACTTATAAGTGTTTGAATGCAAGAAATCTGGAAAAATTGCATCATGGAGAAAAACGCGTTTAAAGTTTTAAAGTTAAATACGCATTAGTTAGGTGCGGGAAACAAAAAGAATTATATCTTTTGTTCTAATAAAGACAGAAACACGATTCAAACGTCTTTTTAAGCAGAGGAAACGGAGTAATTTTTTAAATGATAAAAAAAAAAATTGCAAAATTTGACGCTTTTTGTGTCCCGGACCCCCTTAATATTGAACAAACTGGATAAGGTAAAACATTTTTTTTTTTACTTTTTAAAATGCAAGAATACTGATCAATGTGCGGTAGAAAATATGGCCGCAATTTTTCCTCTTGGTTATTTGAAAATTTCCAACAGTTTCAATAAATAATATTTAATCCGTAATACATTTTGCTCTTTATCTAGTGATGAATGCAGTTTTCGGCCTTTTTTTTTTTTGCAGTAAAATATTTTTTCGCCTTTGTAGCACTCAGTATGTTGTTGATATTGATATAAAACATTTAAAACTTTGCAAATTTTTATTCTATTTATCGAGTTTAAAACTCTTGAATTTTAAAAAGGAATGCAAAAAAAAATTGGTTTCTTTTGTGAAATTTTAATGATTTTTTTTTCCATTATGGAAGTTTGCCCCTTTCTACATGTAAGTATTTAAAAAATCAAATATGATTCGTTTTGAAAAGATTTTATATTCATAAGCGAATTTATAGAGGACGTTCCATGCAATTCTTTTTTTTTATTCCTTTTGAATTTCATTCTACTACACGGCGACTCTGTAATTTTTATGTGTTTTATTTATTTCTTTTTTTTTTTTCCTTTTTATTTTTGAAGAGTACTTTCGTACATTTTTGTATTCGTTTCTAAAAAACACATTTTTCTTGAACTTGAAGACAGAAGTAGAAATATGCGGGAAATTCTCGGTTAAAAAAATCAGAATTTCGTCATTTAAGGTCAAAACGAAGCATGTCACGTCTGACCTTAGGAAAGCTGTATGCTACGTAATGCATATAAAGATGGCAGAAATGATTTTCTTCTTTTTTTCACGGTTTAAACTCACGAAGGAAATTTATTATTTGCTATGTTTTATACGAGAAGAAACAATTTGTTGTAAAGCTATGTTAACTGCTCTTCATGAAAGCAAACAGTGTAAAATTATTTTTTTTCTCTTTTTATAGTGTTCCAAAAAAGGTCTTCAAAAGAAAATTTCTTGAATGAATAGACACATTTTAAAGACAATATTTTTATCACTCTGTAACAAAATTGAAGTATATTTTCTTCACCGGGGGGACAAAAAATTTTCTTCAGTCTTACTTTCCTACTTTATTTAAACTACTCCAAATATAAAACTGCATTATAAATTAGGACATATTTTAATTGTATTTAAATGGAAATAGTTTTGGAACATTAGCACTACGGCACGTAATTTGGATCAAATAGTTTCGTTATGTTCAACAAAACTGCGCGAAAACAAATAAATATAACACTCTCAAAAGTATATCCAGTAAAATTGATGCTTTTAAAAAACTTCTGTGATGATGCTCAAAGCCTTGAAAAGCATTTTAAACATTTTTGTTTTTCGTGCCCCTTTTCTTTATGAAAAACTTTTATTTCTAAAATTTTACATAACTGATCTTCTTAAGTTTTTCAATTTCAAATTTTGCAGTATTATAAAAAATACTTTTCTCTTTTTGAAATACAATAGTAGAACAGGGGAAACGTTCATTTATAGCTACAAAAAAGTTTTAAGTAGCATTTTCTTTCTTTTAGTACACTGTAACAAATTTCGGAAACGTTTCTGGATATATCGGAAACGTTTCCGAAATAGTGGGAATCGTTCATCCAATAGCTCATTATTCAGAAAACTTTTTGTTATTTCAAGAAATCTAGAAGCGGAAGTGATGACGCAACGCTTCGAAACGTATTTCATCCTTCCAACACGAGCGCCAATGAGTCGGAAATATTTTTTTCTTATCTATGGTTGCTGCAGTCAGCAACTGTTTAGCATTGGATTGCTTGTTATTTCATGTCTAGAGAGTAGCAAAATGTGTCGAAACTAATTTTACGCCTTTGCATTTTGGACTGCCCATGATTTTTTAGACGATGTACGCAGCTATTAAGTTAGTTAATAACCTTTGCTTCTTTACAATTTCCATTGCTACTATAATTAGATATATATTGTGTGTTCAAGCGTGAATAGTTTCAACACGTTTATACTTAATGAAACAAAACCCTTTGGATTATTTATTCAGTTGTAATGGAGATATTTAGATTTTCTTTCGCTCATGTTCACTTGTAAGTATTAATGAATATTTTAAAACATGTTGTTATATACATTTATATTTTTGTTGATTTGCATTTGATGAAGCTCCAATTGTAACTGTTTTTGGTTTTATCGAATTAATTTAAAGTTATCCTACATACCTATGTGCGCGGTGTACTATTTGTTGTAACTAACTGAAACTGATTAATTACGCAAAAGAAAAAAGATTTATGTTTGAGAAGCAATCACAGAAAAGTTATTTCGAAATACTTGGATGTACATACGTTTTGGTTCAAAAAGAAAAAAAAATCAATTGTTTAATTCATTAAAAATATGGTAATGCAAATGTTTTCTAGTATTGTAATATGCTTCACAAAAAATGTGCCAGTATTATTTATCTTTTTTTATTATAATTTATTCATTCATTTAAAAAATATTTATACCATTAGAAAATGACCCAGTTATATATTAGTAAGCAACATAGTTATGCAATTAATTCATGTGCTTATTCATTTTGTTAAATGTGGTTGACAATAAAAAATTCCTTGACATTAGTTTACCTCACCAATTTCTCTGTTGGTACTTTTCGGTACACTTTGTACGTCAGAAAAATTGACTTGAGGTGAACGAATTCCGGAACGCGAAGGGTAGGTATGTTCTGTCAAATTTTATTCGAAAATAAAAGCTATCAAGTTTGATACAAGATATGTTTTTAAGTTCTGCATTAAAAATACAATATGTTGATAATTTTGTCTTGAAAATATTGAGAGAAAAACTGAAGTTTAAGATTATTTAACAAACAATCTCACGTTTGAGAAAGCACCCCCTCCCCTCCCCTGACGATTTTGTGATTACGAATGAAACTACTATATTATTTCAGAAATTTTCAAAAATTTATAAATTTGCATATATTATGCTGTTAACCATGCTATTTGTCATTAGAAATTCAGAAAAAAAAATCCACGAATGATTCTAAAATTGCTTGTTTCATTGCTCTTAGATATGAAAGAATAGAAACTGATATGGTATGCAATACTATAGTAAAAAATTATATTTTAGAAAAAATCACGGAAAAAGAATTCCGAAATTCTCGGAAACGTTTTTCAAAATTGTTTGGAGAATTCCGAAATACTCGGAACCGTTTTCGAAACTTTCATGAACCACAGCTGCACAGAATACTCAGAAACATTTCTGGAAATTACGGAAAGAGGATTCCGAAATACTCAGAAACGTTTCTGAAAGTTACAGAAAGAGTATTCCAAAATACTCAGAAACATTGAAAGAGGATTCCGAAATACTCAGACACGTTTCTGGACATTACAGAAAGAGAATTCCGAAATACTCAGAAACGTTTTTGAAAATTTCATGAACCGCATCTGCACGATATACTCAGAAACGTTTCCGGATTTTTTTACAGTGTACCAACATTAAATTGCACCGAACAAGATAACACGAATTGATTTGAATATTATATAACATACCAGTTATGTCTAGTAGACAATGGAAAATGTTGCCTCTTTGTCTCAAGCTTCACTACTAAATATAAAGAATAAAGAATAAAATAAATAAATAATAAAGAAATAAATAATAACGAAATAAAGAACAAAGAAATAAAGAATAAAGAAATAATAAATGAATAAATAATGAATAAATAAATAAAGAATAATGCTAAAAAATAGTGCTCGTTTTTTTTTCTTCTATTCTGTTGATAAGTGTGGAAGAGGAACTTATCAATTCTCATCATTGCCAACAATGCATTTTTTGAAAAACGTTTTGTATCTACAAAAATACTGTACAACTCTCAAATTTATTTAGACACAAAATCTCTGACTGTCTTTTGAAATAGACCTTGTTTTTGTTAAATAAGGAAAATTGCTTCGATTTCCCATAACTTAAACACGTTACACACCCATTAGTTTTCATAATAATTCCATTTTTTATAAGAAGAAAGATAAGGGAATATTAACAAAATCGAAATGCGTCTACTTGAATTAGTTAGATTTGAAATAAAACTGTTGGAAAGTTTACCGATTAAGGTTCTCTCTATTTATATATTCCTCTTAATTATTGAAAAATTTCCGCTGAACTGCCAGTTTAAGCTCCTTTTTTTCTCGCTCTCTAAAGTAATACAATAATAAATACAAAAAAATCAGTTATCTATTTTCTTAATGGAAGTTTTTGCATTTTTGAATCGACCCAACTGCTCAATTAGCGGTTTTAACCAAGTTTGACGGAATATTCTTCATGGAGTACCGTTGTTTCAGAAAAGCTAGTTTCTTGTAAATGTATCGTAACATTTTGTTTCTGTAAGATTTTCCATTACCTTAACTATGCAAAAGTAATCTTTAGTGCACAATTTATATTTTTAATGTGATGCAGATTAAGAGGTTACAGGAAAAAATCGTCAGATGGAGTTGTGGTGGACTCAGAATTAAGAACTTCAACTTTCACCAAAAATATGAACTTTAACTTCCTCCAAAAATATGAATTTTAACTTCCACCTAATGTTTGAACTTCCACTTCCACTCATCGATGCAGCCCAAAAAAGGCGACGTGTTGCAATTAGAAATGTTTGCTGCACCGATTTCTTTTTCTTCATATTTTAGCTTTTACCTGCTTTGTTTAAATAAAGTTTTTTAGCTTTTTTTTGCATCAAAATCTTTAAGAAGTGTTCCCCGGCACAGCAGTGGTGCACTTAAGTGGTGCACACCAAAGAGTAAAACCAGAAATAACAACCGTGTTTTTTATTACGAATATTAATGATAGTGATTATATTTTATCTATTCACATTCTACTACTTCTAATAATAACGATTCTCCGTGCACTTGTTGAGCCACTGAAAACATCTCAGTTTCTCAATACCAGAAACGCAAAGTGGTCGTTTCCTGAAATTGCATCAAACTGAAAATCACATTCAAAATCCTATATTTAAACATCACACGTATTTTCTTCACACTCCATTTTACATAACTTGGTACCTTACCTAAGAAGCTACACGAAAACAATTACAAAATACCGAAATCCAACACTGAATAAATGCAAATGTTTCTTTCGAAAGAAATTTCGTGAACATTTTTTTAACTTGATACATTCATGCAAATACCATCCCCTATTTCCAAATGCTCCGTTTACATTCTTCCCGATTTCTATAGCTTCCAAGATGCCCGCCGCATTCTTTTAAAACTATTTCTATGTATTTCGCTATCATTTTTTAAGAAGTAGCATTTATTTTTTCTTGGAATTGTTGCGTGAGTATGTGAAAATACGCGCACAAGCGGTGGATAGAACTGGATGAAAAATCCCGATTTTGTCATTTAGGGTCGACGCCAAACACGTCACGTCCAACCCCCCAACCCTGAGACGTGGCGAACTGCATAATGCATGGTGGTTGGGAGCAATAGAATTGCCATCATTCTGCTTTCTGTTCTATTTCAAATGTATTGAGTTTTTTTTTTCTCGCCACAAGTCTTCTTTATTGTTATCATAGAAAAAGGGCTTAGCAAGTATTTCATTGTTTTGCTGCGTCGGTACATTTGTTGTCCAGAAATACATTTTGTGTGAGTTTGTGCTTTTAGTTTAATTTGGAAACGGACAAAATGAATGAAATAAAATGGTTGAAAGAAAAGTATGACATGAATAAATGCAATTTGATGTAAACTTAATAAAAACTTTTATAATTTGCTAAAGCAAGTCAACAAAAAATATGTTAACAGATTTATAATTTTATACTAACCTGTCAATCAGCAAAACTATTGCTCAGACATTTACGAAATTTTGTGTACAGCATAATGAAAAGATGGGACTTTGTTTGAGTGAATGAAAAAAGTTCAAAATTTCACCACCAAAGAGCGCATTTTACGAGTTTCACATTGATTATACATTTACGATAGTTTTAAAACAAATCTTGCATCAATATGGCTTCTTCATTTCCATCTACTTTCTGAAATCGTGAGATAACATGTTCTACAGTTGATATAAGTATTCTAAGAATATGTTGTGATATGCATACTAAAGATCAGGTAAAGTTCAAGGATTTTCACTATTTACGAGATGTTTCAATTGTCTCCAAAGCTAAAAGTCACATGGACCGAAGTTTGCTGATTGCAAAATAATTTATTAATTTAAAACGTCCTCTGACGATGAAATTTATTTTAAGATACCACTCGCTCAGTCAAATTTCCCGTCCCTCTATTATGTTGCACGTTGCATACCACATTTCGTTAATTACTGAGCAGATGTTTTGCCGCTGCAGAGATCTACAAACATTGTAACTCCTTACAACCAGGAAAGAGTGTAGTAGCAGGAAAATATAGAAATGATTTGAACTTTCTTCTGCGGTGTTTTGTGTGTCACATGCGATGTGGATTGCAATTTTGTAACTTGTTGTGAACATTGTATTTATAGTTAAGCATTACAATTAAGAAAATAATTATTGTGCTTTTTAATTCGGTTCCCATCCCCGTACTAAACAGGTTTTTAGTGGATTAGTATAGTGTAAAGCATTTCATAATATACAGGTTCAACACATAGTTTTAAGAGGGTTTTTTTTTATATCAGCTCATTTATTTGGTTTGTCAGTAAGTACTGTCCTATTATGAAAAGGAATAAACTGACGCAGCTTTAAACACATTCAACAATATATACTCTAAGATGTAACATAGAAATTGCAATCATGCTGTCAATTTCTAAATCCCAGCTTTGAATAGCTCCTTGCAGTTGGAGGCGAAGAGCTGAAATATTATTGCTACTTACATATTTTACTTTTTCCCGCCAAAAATGCTGCTAAAGGAATGGGTCATTTAACCACCAATTAAAAGGTGAAACGTCTGCGGAGTATGAACGATGCGAAAGATTTCACCACCTATGTCAGTGATTTTGTAACGAGTTGACAAAACGTCATGTGGCCTGGCATTTTCGTCGCGCCGTACGATTGACTTCCTTGAACATCAGTGACTTCTTACCACACTATTTAAACGATGCACCTCTTCACTTCTATCTTTCTTTGCAAAATTTTTTTGTTGGAAAAAAAATGTTGCAAAATATCACTACTTGGGTTTTTTGTTTTCAAACACAATTCGTTGTTCTTCAAAAATTATACAAGTTTCCATTAAAACGATAATAGGTCATAAGCAACGATGGAAATTTTGATCTATGTATTAAAACTTCCATTACTTTATCTTGATCTTCAAAACTTTCTGGTAGATCTAACATTCCGTTTCAAGGACCGAAGGTGAGAAAAGTACAAAAAAAAGTGGTATGCGACGCATGATATATTAGAAAATGAGAATATTTGTAAAGTATAGGAAACATGTTAACGGCAAAATTATAGTAGTAAATTATTAAATAAAACATTGTGTTTAAATCACGTGTTCTAAAAGAAACTGCGGTCTACTTTTAAATGAAAGCAAGGTTAACAGGGTGGTATTATGTTTAGTAGAGAAAAATATCGATTTTTCAAGAAGTAAGTTTTAATGAAAATGAAAATCTCTCATGGAGCAAAATTTAAAACAAAAATCAATAAATTTATTTTCGCAGATTAATTTATATATTTTTTTTCATTTAATTTAAGCTATAACTGTGCCATAATTTTTACGTAGTACATTTCGAAATTTGACAGATAACGCAAAATTAAATTCTGACCGTTTTATGCATGTAATTTGCATGGTTGAGTTCTGCAGTGACCACTAGTTTCCTGATATCCAAGTTAAGATAATAAATAAACGTATAAGGAGACGACATCTATCAGGTTTTTCCATTATAGGGATATTGGCATTCGATAAAAAGCTTAACTATGTTTTCTTCCAGTTTTTAAAGTTACAAATCTGAGGTTTTCATGAAATTCAAAAACCTATGATTCAAAATAGCTCTTTAAAGCTACGGATCTCATTACTGAATTTCATCCCTTCCGAAATCCGTCCATCGGGTAGCATTAAATGAAATAAAACATTTTGTTACATTCATTCACGGGAATATGACATAAAAAACCTGCAAAAGTAAGATGAAAACAATGTCTCCATGTTTTCCCCTCCGTAAAAACTCCATGTTCCATAATGCATGGTTGCCAGCAATTGAATTGCCATTATTCTACGATGTGATATGCTTCGATGGCATAAAAGAGGATTTATTTATCGTGACCACGCGAAGCAGAGCAATAAATCCTGAGTTTCGCTCTTATTTACATTGTTTTTGGATCGTAAATAACTACACAGACCATTTAGTGCTCGCCGCTTTCAATCCGTGTTTGATAGGTTTTTTATTGCGCTGAAAAGTTTCGCTTTCGTCCTATTTGCATAACGTGGCCATTTAAAACCGAACAGATAAAATATTCATAAGAAATGTTTACTAAATTTATTTGTACTACTATCAACTATACGTGACACTAATGTGAGGTTCAGCTGTATTTTATAACACATAAAAAATTATGGATTACCGTTGAATAAATAAAAATAAGGTACATTTTACATGCATAATTTTTTTCATATTATTTATTAATTTTATGTTCTTATATTTTTCATTCTCTGCTTGTTGATATTGTTGAAAATATACAGTTCCATGGCATGGCCAATGCCTAATAAATATCCTCTGGGAAATTTAGAACGATGCGCATGTCTTGCTTATTTACCATTTCTCGTACAAAAGCAATCTACAGTCAAGCCCGCTTATTGGAGTATCGGATAAAAAAATATCCCGCTTAATGTAATACATTTTCATTGTAACAAACCATTAATGTCTATTTTTTAATACCGTTTAATGGAATATCCCGGTTATTAGAATAATTTTTCGGAGAAAATTGGCTATTCTATTAAGCGGGCTCGACTATTTGCCTAATTAACCCCTAGTTTACCACGAAAGCTAGTTTTCTTAACGTCATACTATTCTTTTCAATGGTTTCGATTTACTTACTGCTATTGTTTGTTTTAGTTTTTTACGGATTTTTTAAGTTAAATTTTCCACTGTTTGCAAAGAATAAAATAAATTTAAAAAAAGACTTATCAATATGTCCAAAAAATGACTTATCAATAAATTTCTAATATTGCTCTTACGAATAAGTTATCTGAAGCGTTTTAATGATAAAAATATTATTTCAAACTGAAAATCAGATTGAGGAATGTGAGGCAAAGGTATCCTAGGTTAATAAGGATCCCTAAAAATGGAATTATTATAATATTTTTTTTGTCACAAAATGGCGGTACTGCATTGTGAAACATGTATCTGCAGTATTAATGGCTAAAATGAAAACATTACATTAATCGGGTAACTTTGTATGCAGTGGTTGAATTCTTAGAACTTTGAACAAAATACGTTTTCAGAAAGAATATTTCCTTCTCTTTAGCCACATCCACTTTATATTATTTCACCTCTGATAAATTTAGAAGATTCATAGTTTTACCTCTTGAAAATGATGATCATATAGATATTCCCAGGCCACCACCTCAAGAAAAAGAACGTAAACTGATGTAGCAAGATAATTTTCGGCACTAGGCCATCTTATAGTATATTTCAACAATTAGTATTGTTCTGTTATTTATATATTTGAAATACAGATCAGATCAAGCCCCAAAAGATAGAAAAAATTTTTTACTGTATTTTTAAGAGCAATTTCTATTTAATTAAGCTATTTATTTTGTCCCATCATTTTTTTACTCTTCTAGAGGAAAAATAGTTCTCAGATACTGTTTTTTCACATTTTAAAAATGAGTCATGCACATGTGGCACTTTTGGAACACTAACTAAGCTCTAAAGGTGGCATACAAGCTACTATTTTGATATTGTATTATGAAAAAAAAATATTTCACAGCACAAAAAAAAATTTACTTGGATGTGTAACAGATAAGTGTAAAATTCAGCATAAAACCTCAGCCATGTACACGTAACTAGAAAATATTGAAAAATCATCAAAACGCATGCCCACCTATAGCTCACTTACCTTGTTTCTTATTTTATTTTTTTGTAAACAACAAACTATTTATAACCGTACAAGATGCGTTGAGAATGATTAACAAATGTATAATAGCATTTCGAAATACCCTATTCAAGTAATTTAGAACTAATTTACATATGTTTCGCGTGTAAAAAAAATATGTTGATCTTTTGCACGAGATTCGATTACATTGTGTTTAAAACAATTTTTGTTTTATTTGATACCATCTTACTTCCACTCTGTAGTTTTAAACAAATAATTTTATATAGAGTATTTTCCCGATATCACGAAATCAAAGGGACGGTAAAAAAATTTAAGATATCAAGTTTTCGAGATAACAAGGTCATAACCATAATCAAACAACAGTCTAAAAATTAATCACGATAGTTAAAAATAAGTGGAAACATGTAATGAAAGTGTAAAAAAAGTCTTAATACAAAAACAAAAATTTAATTTCTATAATAAGCCAAGAATAATAGAAAAAAGAAGGCTCTACTGAAATAGCAAAATGTAATGATCTACCGCGCCTAAACGTATCAAAAAATTGGATTACCAAGTGCAGAACGGTTTCAAACGAGTTCCGAGCACCACGGAACAAAAAAAAAAAAAAAAAAGACAAAGGTTTGCACCGTTCACTGTGTCTCTAGAGGGGTTTTCCGTTCATCTCTTCTTTTACGGAGATAAAAATAGGGTCAAAAGGTGCAACGGAATGGCGTGAGAAGGGGGAGAAAAGTTTTAGGATGTTTTTTTGGGCTTCTTACCAGGGAAGCCCAAAAAGTTAAAATGGTCGCATTCGAAAGAGCATATTTAGAAATTTTTTTGACCCATGAACTGTGTGCCCTCGTTTCCTCGTTTTTGAGATATTCTTAAAGTCAAAGTCTGCCAAACTCACATGAAAAGGCGCCAAATTTAAAGACTTGGCAAACTATTGAAAACACCGCGTGATTTCATCGTCTGCATCTTGCAATTCATCTTATTTCCATCTTGGGTTATCTGCAATGTGTGTGAAAGATTTTTTGCATTAATTCTTTACTTGTGCGTGTTAAATTGAAGAATCACCATCAAGCCTATGAAGTGGAAAGTAGAAAGCTTTATTCAGAGGAACGACAACTTTACAACGAAATTAAACCTAAATTTTAAACTTCCATTCGTGATAATAATACATTTCAGAATATGACTGTATTTTAAGTGTGTTAAGTGTTAACTCTTCTTAATGAAATATGTTGTATTTCTTAATAATCTGGGTGAATTACTATGAATAAGTACAAAAAACTGAGTACTTTGAGCTTATACAGTATATAGATGATAAAATGAATAGTCTTTGATTTTGAAATAAAATGGTCATGGATTATTGTATCAGTTCTTTTTTTTTTTTTAAAGTTATTATCAGTACAGGAATTTTATTGTCTGGCCACTGTGAAGAAAAATATTTAATTTTTGATTTAGAATGGAAAGAAAAATTAAATTCTTAAAGGAAACCAACGGATAGTAAGTTGTAAATAATTTTTCGTAAATAATTTTGAAGTGTAACATGCACTTCAAAATTATCGATATCGGAAAGTACATCATGGATAGATGGAAGTAGATGTTTTTATTCTTAAAAACTATTAATATAATCGACGTTGGTAATAACAGCACATGTCGTAAAAACAACACCTGACACTACAGCTAAAAGTGACTATAACGTAAATGCAGAACATATCGCATGTTATTTATTAAATTTTAAAAATACTGGAATAACTTTTGTTTTGTTTCAACCAAACTACAATCACTTATTCATTTCCCGATTAGTGCACCACAATTCTTAGACATCATACAATATGGCTGGTACAAGTCTGGGTTATTACAAACTCGGCCACCTTCATTTGAAACACCTTTGCAATTTTACTTCTCGAAGGAGTTTGGCCGCTGCAATATCTGTACAATACTTAAGTTGATGAAATGTTCCTGGTGCCACAATTCTTTACCTTTTAAGCATTATTTTGTTCCGTAACATATTTGTCAGAGTCAGTAGCATATCTTTTTTCCTTTCGACAAGCTTCTTTTATTTTTATTTTCTTTTTCTCTAATTTGTATTTATTAATCTGCTAATTACAATTTCTCAATAAGAAGTTCTTTAAAAAAATCCTATCGCCTAAAGTAAACAAACTAGTTTTGTACAGAACCTAGAAGAAATACTCATAATTAATACTTATAAGAACAATAATAAGGAATTACTTAAAATACATCAATAATATTGTAATTAACACTTAAAGTACTAAAGTAAAATCTACTAAAAATCCGCTAAAATGCAAAAATATACTTTTATCTAACCCATCTCTTCAAAAGTTTACTGATGAAAGGGTCAATTCTGCAGTGGGAAGTTAAAGTGCAGTATCAGCAGAGATGAATTTTTGAGCTATTTGAAGAACCGCGTTTCGGATTCCTTAAAGATAAACGTTAGAATATAACTTTCTTTTCGAGCTTAATTTTCAGTGAAAGCCAAATAAGCAAGCTTGTACCCTAAAGCTGAATCGCAGAATGTGACAAAAAGGCAAAAAAAAAAAATAATAATAATAATAATAATAATAAATAAATAAATAAAACTTAAAAATTTAGACATTACGCTTTACCTTCCCCCAGCAAATGCTTATTAAAACGAAAAGCAACATAAACATAGACATTAATATTAGTTGGAAAACATGTTTGTTGAAACTCACCCTAGGGTTAGGGGATTCTCCGAGAGAGAGAGAGAGAAAAGTGTTTTTTTAATCAATTTCATTACATTTGCATTGTTTTTACAATTGAAAAAAAAAAAGTCGGGTGACGGTGTTCCCCCTCTCCCCAAGCCTATCATACTACACTTTTGCAAGTGCATGTAACTACTTTTTCTTTAAATACCAGGAGAGTCAACTGCCAC
The DNA here is from genome assembly GCF_026930045.1 of Uloborus diversus. Classification (NCBI taxonomy): domain Eukaryota; kingdom Metazoa; phylum Arthropoda; class Arachnida; order Araneae; family Uloboridae; genus Uloborus; species Uloborus diversus. The sequence continues at coordinate 166,864,958 of NC_072733.1, forward strand.
CTCATGACCCCTTAAGAGGTGGCCTGCTTTCATCACCTGTAATGAGATAAAACTTAAGTTTAATCTTATTTTAAAGTTGTCGTTTCTCTGGAAAAACTTTCCAATTGATAAGCTTGATAGTGGTTCTAATTTTTAACACACACGAGTAAAGCAGGGGTGCCTATTTCCTCCAAGAGCGATAGTGCTATCCCCAAAAACAAAAGCCATTCCCCTCCCCCCTCAGACGAGAGGAGTATGCCTCTAAAAACAACCCCCAAAAATATTAATGGAGCAGTCTGTGCCCCACACCCCGGTGGTTACCCCTGACTAAAGAATTTACTTAAAACATCTTTCACGCACTTTGTCCAAACATGACCAAAAATGGCATTGCCAGATGCAAATGTTGAATTCGCCCCGCACATTCCACTTCCGAACGAAAGTCGCTAAATTTGACGACTTATGTTAAAATTTGGCAGACTTAAGACCTTATATCTCAATAAAGGGCCCATGAGAGCAGTGATTTTTGTGCCACAAACATATTTTAAGATGCTCTTCCAAATGCTACTAGTTTGGATTTTATTTCGAATTTCCTTGATCGTGTGGTTTCCTGATTAGGACTTAAATTTTCTCACCCCCCCCCCCCGGGCTTTAGAATGAAAGTGACAGTAAATAAGCTTCTCCGAATCCTTCCTAACCCCTGAGAGAAATAATGAAGGGTGTGAGAAATTTTTGGAAACATTTCTCGAATTGCTTCCAGACAGTAAACTGCAGTTTTTCCTGAAAAAAATATTTTTAACTTTAAAAAATATTCAACATATCAATGTTTTGATTAAAAACTCTTCGACATAAGAAAGAAAAACAGCATTAGATATTACGCAAAATCAAAGGGGAAAATAATTGTTCGTCATATCAAGGATTTCGAAACATCGAAGTTCGAAATATCGAGAGTATGCTTTATTTGACACATTGCATAGAGGGCAATACCGAAAGAAATTCCTTATTTCATGCCTCTGGAAAGTAAAAATAAAAAAAGGAAGCAGGAAAAAGAAACTTAATGGATCTAATCCGAATTGGTAGGAGTTCTCGTCTTACCTCTTAAGCAGCAAGTGATCGATCTAATTCTGGAAGGTCTTTCCAACAGCAGAGCTCCAGTTAATGCTCATCAGCAAGTTTGTCGCAGTCGATTCCCAAGGGATTCACAGTTCTCTTGTATCCCAGAAAAAGCTTTAGCCCTTGAATGACACGGATTGTGCTAGTCTTTGTACCTCCTCTTCCCACCAGAGATCGTAAATAAGGACAAATTAAAGTTGTACTCTCAATCCGAGTAGGTGTCTGCAGTCACCCTCAGGACTCGGTCAGAGTCAAGTGACGGAGTTTGCTTTTAATTATTTGATGATTGTTAGAGCAACATTTCACTTGTATCTGATAATACTGTGTTATTACAATGTATTTTAATTTGGCTATTTTGATTCAAATATATTTTAGTTTAATTGTAAATTAGGACAAATTAAATTTATACTCTCAAGAGAGTCAGTGTGCTACTAATTCTTAGAACTAGTTCAGAATCAACTGTAAGATTTTGTTTTAACATATTTATTTTAACTTCTGCAAATGATTCGCTATTAATTACACAACTTCAACACGCTTAAGCATGTTGATTAAAATATAGAAGAGAAAGAATATTACAATCGAAAATTCATGAATTTTGCTGCGAAAGATTTGGGGGCCTGTGAGGAATCGGAAGATATAATTTGATTTTCCACATTTTTATAGCACCAGGTTTCTTTACCATTGCACAATACTTTTCCACGCCAGGCCACATTGACTAGCCAAAAAAAGGAAATAAGGATTCAGTAGTGAAGATTCGTGAATTTTGCTGAAAGAGGAAATTTTATTCGCCGTCGAGGAATTGTAAGACATTATTTAATTTTCCTTACAAGGTTTCCTTACCATTACACATATTGAAAGTAAAAAAAAACAAATAGTTTGAATTTTGAGATCTTGAATTCTCTAATTACGTTTTTTGCAATAAGGAATTGCAATAGGACCCTACTCTTTAGGTTTTTTCTTTCTACGGATGGCTTTTATCACTACCATAATTTGAATTCAAGACGTCAAAATTCAAATGAATGCCAGGGACTGGATGATTTAAGTTTTGTGTTATACTGTTTTCATGTAAAAATGATTGTGCAAGTCGATAAGGTTGTTCATAATTGATTAGATTCCGAGGTGCATGAATGCCCCCGCACAAGGCAAGGGACATACTCGTGGAGGCCGGTGGGATGAGGACATTGTCGCTACCACCGAAGAGGAGGGATATGCTTCTGGAGGCCCGTGCACATTATTATTTTGCAGTATAAGCATAGAAAAATAGAATCAAAGAACATCAACTATTGTCAAGTGAAAACAAAAAGCAATCGTGATTTCTCAAAAATGTATTTTCACACACACACACACACACACACACACACACACACATATATATATATATATATATATATATATATATATATATATATATATATTAGGGTGGTTCTCCTAGATACCAGGACAAATCTCAATATTTTTATACTTGTGGATAACAATATACTGGAAGAATTTTAGCTTCCTATTTCAACTGAAAGAGAGTGCTCAACCCCCTCCCCCAAACTCTATCCGTATGGGGAGGGGGTTAAAAACGCATTGAGCTGAAAAAACAATGCTACATATAATATACACGAGGAATATGCATATACAATGCAGTAAAATAATTATTTACAAAAAAAAAAACAGTTGGGAGAATTAAATGTTTCTAAATTTGTGACATTTTCTATGCTACGGCTAACGTAAAATTGAGGTGTCATTGAGCACCGTCTGAAAATTTGAGTAAGTAGCTAAAACTTTTACAGCATAATACTATTGGTAGGTCGAAAAAAAAAATTAGGGGGTGTCCTGGACTCTAGCTGAAAGAAAGTTTTTTTGAACCACCCTAATATATATATATTAGAGTGTCCCAAAAAAATGAAAGTCGTTTTTTTTAACGCATACCCTCTTACTTTTTTCCTTTTATATCAAAACCGTTGTAAAAAAAGTTTCATGCAATTTGAAGCACGGTAACCCGTGTCGACTTGCGCCTAAAGGCCTAAACGTGTAAATAGCACGTGTATTCATAAGCAAGCGAACGCTGATGACGCGATACTTTGCGAAGCTCAAAACAGCTGTAAATAGTGCACAGAAAAAAAATGAAAACAGAAAAACATATGTTTGGGGGGGGGGGGAGGGCTTATCCGTGGCAATTCGCAAACCGTCAAATATGTCAGAACGAGTACATTCCGGTCAGCGAGCGCCGTATAGTCCTCCCATAGAGAACGAAACATGGCAGTGGAATTGCAAGGTCTGAAAAAAGAGATATTTTTAATAGGGAGTCGTAAAACACCAAACTACGGGCTTGAAACTTCCCTCAAACGGGCAAGTTCTGTCTGTTTTGTTTTATAACATTCGAGAAGTAAATTTAACCATCAGTGAAAGTGCAAATCTCGCTGTTCAGGAATGCATCATCTTTTGGGAAAAGGCACGCATTCCCACCAAATTGTTGCCAAATTGTGTGAATAAACTTAAAAACCTGAATCAAATTTTGAGAGGCTTGCAAAAAATGCAAAGAAACTGCAAGAAGTATTCAGGCAGTGCCAACAAGAATTTGAGAATAATTTAAACAATTTATTCAAATTGCACATGCTGATGTACTTCGGTTAATCAAAATAGAGGAAGATGGAATTTTCTTGCAACTCGAAAGAGAGCCCGGCCGACGTGGTCATTTTAGTTGGACTGAATAAAAACCTGGACGACAAAAAGGAAAGGGCTCGACTTTGAGCTGTCAAAGAAGAAAACAGGCGCATTAAATACGATTCCGCTTCAACATCCTCGGAATTGTATAAACCTGTACAAGAAGATTCCTCTTCAAGCTCTAATGAAAATATTAATTCAGAAAAGTTCCCTGAAACATATAAATCAGTACCTGGAACAAGTTTATCAAAACCTGGAACAAGTATATTAGAACCTGGAACAAGTATATCAGAGCCTGAAACAAGTATTCCAGAACCTGGAACAAGTAAATATGTAATGAGGAGCGATTATAATATCTTTATTGTTTCAAAACGCCACTGGAAGCGGCGCCCTGATGGGAGGTCACTTTGAACTACCAAAACTGTTCTACGTCGACAAATTTTCTGATGATTCTGTAAATTTGGACACTTCACTGCAAAACTGTTTGAAATTTTTAAATAGTGATGTTTAATGTATCTTCTCATTAGATGCACGTGTGTGTTCATGCTCGTATTTTATTATTCGGTAAAATTCAGAGTATCGTTCGGCAAATTAAAAAATCATCCCTTCCCGAACATTTAAAAGCGGGGTTGTCTGTAAAGAAGTATCATAAGTGAACGAAAAACTTTCAACTTTTCACAAAACTTGTAGTAAATGCAATTGTTTTTAAAAACCTTTTTGCAAAAAATATATTGATGAACAAAGTTCATCAGATAATCACTCTACAAAACAAAGCAAAATGAAATCTCAAAATAGGAGCAAAGGTTATATGCACGAATTTTATTGCTTTGAGATACCTCTTTCCAAATGTAAGATGATATTGCTTCCACAAGCTTGCATCTGTTTGTATTGAAAAAATAGGTTCATTGTAATTTCCAAACAGATGACTAATATTTAGTGCTACCTTGTACACAGTTTTTTTATTTTTGACAATTTTTTGCTGGTGCTAGATCGTGTTTGTAGCATTTATATTTTTTTCATTTATAATATATGTATTTTTTAAAATTTAAACAAGCAATTATAAGTGAAATGAAGAAAAAAAAATGTACATTTTGATGCATCATAACATCGTGATGTAAGTTTGGCGATGCATCACAATGTAGAAATCCCTACAATGCCCGGCCCTATTTGGAAACATAAATATGCAAGTATAATGAATATAGTATGCATATGCAGGAGTTCGACAAAAAATGTGAACTCTTGAGAGGTAAAAAGAAATTGTAGGTTTCCGACAAATTGCATATCCGAGTTAATTAGGAAAATCTTAGCTTCTGAAAGAGTCTTGCTCTAAAACAACTTGTCGACATTTTGTTTTCTTTTTTTTAGTCACCTCGGTGACCTGTTGGATCCAGTATATTTGTAAATCTGGTGCCTGACCTGTTACTTTGAGATTTTCAATACTGAGGAGCAGTGGCGTAGCTATATCAAGTGCTGTGGGTAACTGAATTTTGCAAGGCCCCTGATTGTAACTAAAAATTACATTTGAAGCAAATAAAACCAAATATCACCTTTACCGGCTCGGGATATCAATACAAAGCCAATCATATTCTTCGACATCATATTCCAGTGTTTTTATTCATTGATTTATTAAAAGTGCTTGAGGGGAACTTAGAATTGCATATTGACAGTTGTTGTTGAAAATTCGTTATACATTGTTTGTAAATATAACAGGCGAACCAAAAGACCTTTTTAATTTTTTTATTATGGAGAAAGCCGTGCGAATACCACTAGTAATTGAATAAAATATTTCATTCTTCACTTTGCTCCATGGAAAAAAAAAAAGTTGAAAATTTCCACTTTTTTTTTTTAAACTGCAAATTTGCTGCCAAAATTAAAAAATACAGTTTCATTGTTAGTTTTATTTTAAATGGAATGTTCTTCCTTTACGTATTATAATTTTCAAAATAAATTTCTAATTTTTTCATTTTGAAAAAGCTCAGTCATCTTAACTATTTCACTTTGCGCCACATTGCCCTACTCAGCACAAATGGCTGGTTGTTTATCAGTTACTAGATTACTATGAATTATGACGACAAAATTTACACACATGAAAATTTTCTGCTTTAAGTCTAACAAACGTAATTTTTAATTATTGCAGTGTAATCTAGTTTTAACGACATAGCTGCTTTAGCAAATAAAACTAATAAAGCAGGCAGCTTATCCTAACCCAACACACTTCACAATTTGTTCTAAAATGCAGAATGTCTGTAAACCGAATTCAATGATAATTTAAAGAGTAACTGATGTTAAACAGAAGTCTTTCCGCTTGCGGAAGGATATACTTTAAGTTTAAAAACCAGGTTGGCCCTGAGAAATAAAGCCTAACAATATTTTACTGTTTTAAAAATAAATTTTTAATGAAAAAAAAAGTTTCCATGAAAAGTTTTTCAGGTGTATAATAATCAGTCAGAATCGGAATAATATAATTTTTACAGTTTTATGTGGGGAGGGGTTAAGGCGACCAAACTAAGAAGGACTAACCTTGGCTCTCGGTGACCTGAGTTCAACTATAACATATACACTGAAAAAATTATTTCCGCACCAGCTGCAATTTCATACGAATTTGTGGAATTGTGCATTATTGCATCCTTCCACATAAATGCAAAAGGAGATTGAAAGCACAGTACAAGGACAAATTATAAACATAAAAAAATAATGATTTTTTTGTGAGGGGGGAGAGAGAATATAGTAGAAAAACAACCAGGTATAACTCCGTGATATTTATTGTGTTTCACAAATTCATGATTCCTTTCATGACAATTCTTTTGAAGTTATTGAATAATATTCTCGAAACAATTCTTATAACTTACTAAAATGTTATTTTTTCATGGATAAGTTTTGTTTTGTTTCTTGAGAGTCAAATAATGATGTTCGGAACAAAAATTGAGTTAGCAAATAAAATGTTACACTTACTATAGTTTGGGCAAACCTAACCTGGAAGCATTGTGAAAGCTAAGCATATCCGAAGCTCAGTATTACTTGGTTGCCAGGTTAGGTTCGCCCCAACTATAGCTAAGCGAGAATTAGAAGAGATCGAGAATTGTTTTTGAGCTATTGTCTGGCACGTTCAATTCTAACATATCTACTTCTCCACACTGCCACTTTTAAAATTGAAAGTATTAATTTAAAAATTGTTGCAAAAAAAAAAAAAATGCATGGGTTTTTACAAATTAACTGTTTCTGAAGTAAGATGCCTAATTTCTCTCCAAATTTCGACAGTGCTGTTGACTACTTTTTTGCTTGCTGTCGGCGTATTACCTCATTGTCAAGAAAAAATGTAGTCAAATATCTTACCGTAGGTAATTGATGTTTTCATCTGCATGTTTATGACATGACACTTGGTAATTTATTCAATAAAAAATCCATGTGTTAAATATTTTTGATATAATGCATTGATACTTTTATTCTTGTAAGTTAGGTTTGTAACATTAATTGTGAAAAATTGGAATCGTCGAAAGATGGTCCAGTTGTACCTATCAATCTTATTTGATCTCTATATATGAGTGCAGAAATAACAATGGTACTGATGATGAAAGCAAAGCAAACTATTAATTCGACATTGGCACAAGCAAATAATGTTAAAAATTGTGTAGCACAAGATCTGCAATAAATGATTTTGTACTTGTAATAAATGTTTTTTTTTTATTGAAAACAATGTTAACTATGCACAATTGATAAGTTTCAATAATTTTGATAAAGTTAAATTTTATGGCAGTTATTGTTAAATAAAACATCGCACAGTTAATTAAAGGAACTTTTTTTTGTCGGGGGGAGGGGGAGAGGAGGGTATTTTTGTGAAGACTGATTTAAAAAAGAAAAAAAAACAGTTGGTATGATTTGCGTTTATTTCATATATTTAGCAATCGTTTGTTGATAAAAGATTTCAATGCAATAAAATGCAAAGCAAATACATTCCCAGATAGCTGTTATATCTTCCCTCTATACCTTCAAAAGAGAAAGATGCATAGTTTCTGCATAGTAAAAATGTGTTTCCTCACTTTTAGGAAGTTTCACAAATTTTTGGAAGTTAATGAAGAAACTCGTGCAAATGCTCTAATAAAACTGCTTTTCTTTTTCTTTCTTTTTTTTTTTGCTGTTTTTCAAAAAAAAAAAAGAATATATATATATATATATGGGCTTTTGAAATCTGCAAATGTTTATTCATTATGCTTTAATTGTTCAGCTATATTTTCAAAATAATAGTTTTTTAAACTGATAATATACGTGCATAAAACGGAAAATATTTATATTATAAACTGAAAACATCAGTTCATGAAACGGAAAATATGTACACTAAAACCTGAAAACATCAGTTCATAAAACGGAAAATATTCCGATTGAGAACGGAAAATAGCAGTTTTAAAACGAGATAAAAACGGAAAGTGTCAGTATGAAAAAACGGAAAGCATCCGTGATAAAAATGGAAAACACCACTTCTGTAAAGAAACGGAAAATTGTCGGCAACTCTGCTGCCAGTACATTTTCCGTCTTTTGAGGGAATTTTAAAATACAGTGTATACAGCTGAAATCAGTAACGAATGTTTTATAAAAAAGTTTTAAAAATAATAAAAATGCGCCTTAAGCATTTAGAAAATCATCACGACTCATTTTTTCCTTTAAAAAATAAATCCCGTTTTTTCTCAGCTGGAACTAAGTAACAAGGATATAGCTTACTGACGCTAAGGTTATTTCTTCTTATCGGAGGCCAAAAATGCGTAGTAAAAAAAACATTTCAAAAACTTCTTGCCTGAATGTGATTCAACATTATCTTTTTGGCACTAAATCTAATTTTTTAGGAAGAATGAGAACTCCAAGTCTGGAAAATATATTTTATTTAAATTTGGGGTTTCTATCTGATATAAAATTCAGCATTCTCGACATTCTACCTAAAAATGTTTACTCAGTGATCTCTTTCTAAAAGCTGAAAGTCGAAGTATAAATCTTGTATTTTGTCGATATTGTGGGAATAGTATTAGATTGCATTCTCATACCGAAACTTGAATGGCCCAAGTCTTACTTTTCTATCGTAGTAACAGATATCTGAATATTTGTTGCAAATATTTATTACATTTGTTACATATTTTTGAGTAACGTAAAACTTTGGTTTGACATTTCTTAGCAATGGCAAGATATTTTTGTGTGACTAACATAAACATTTTATCTGATATTATGTGAATAATGAATGGAGTAATGTATTTTTTAGTTCAAATGCTAGCTGTCAGTAGTGGTATGCATATAAGTAACATCATTTTTTTTCGACTGAACCATTTTTAGATAGGTTTTTAAGTTTTCGTGTGTATGTAACATTTTGTGATATAAATATGCATATTGTTTGTGCTTCAGAAAGTCAATATAAAATGACTGGAATTTGTGCAACAAAAAATGTATTTTTTTTTTTTTTTTCTAAATCTGGGAAGTCATTTTTGAACTTTCAAAAATCGTTTTACGCTGGTGTCTACAAGTGAAGAATAATTTGTAAATTAATGAAAAAATGTAATTAAATATAGGTCAAATCTTACAAAACTACTTATGGAAAAACATTATTTCAAGGTAAAACAATGTGCGAAAGAAAAAACATTGCAGTCGACATTGACATGAGCAAAACTCCTGCGAACGTAAGAATAAGTATAAAAGATCAGCACAGCCATAATTATATTTTAAACAAAAGAATAGCATAACCACACTTTTTTGTTGATATAGGTACAAAAACACACAAATGTTTCTTAACTGCAATCATTGCGACAGAAAAGACTGAATCGTTACAAATCTTCTCCTTCTAAAAATGAAATATTTTCATTGTTCAGCGGAGCTTTATTATAGGAAGATTCATAAGCCTGTATGAAGTCCTTTTTATAGAGATTCTTGCCTCATTCAAGTCTTGAAATATAGTTGGAATTGATTCTAAATGTTTTTTTCCCCAAAAATAAGAGAGTTGTACGTACTCGTTCTTATCACTTGTGCTAGGACTGCACCCTTTCTTATCACAGGCATTTCCCACTGTCCACTACATGTGGTATGAATTTTTAACAAGGTTTTAAGGTCTTTACTTAGCTTCATTCCATAATTTTTTTGAGTCTGAGTCCCGGATTTAGTTCCAAGGATTCATGTGAGTTATTCTCATCTTAGGAAAAATTATTTTCAATAAATTCTCATAATGATCATCGCATAGCTATCTATGATAAAGAACTTGATGGGTCGCTCATTAAAACAGTTTTGAAGATTTTTACCCCCAGAAAATTATTTCCATTTACTTCAAATTCTGGGCACTAATAGCTCGACTATGCTAACCCTTCAATATGATTGTTATCTCCCATTCCACTTCCTAAACATAAGCAATACTATCCAATGCTTCAACAAGGTTAAAATATTTCTATTGACTTCGCTCAATAATTTTGTTCCCTCTGACTGTTAGACTTAGTCTCAAGGATATCGGTCAAATGTGTTGTGCATTGAAAAACCTTCTGGGATATTCTGAGAACTGATTCAATTTTTTTTCAGGAGGAAACAAATACATATTTCTTAATAAGTGTGTGGTTTCTGCTATTACTATCTTACTCTTTCTTAATGGTTTGACCTTGGCGATCGTCGAAAATGTGTGTTAAGGTGGGTGCACGAACTAAGGCCATGTAGACCAACCCCTCGTTTTTCTTTGCATTATAGCAAAAATGTTCTCGAATACGATTTTATCGTCATTGAAAAACCTACCTGATGATAAAGTTGTGTTGACAACAAGCAGCCTGTTATCAACTGGTTAAATTGCTGCAACAGGTATTACAAAAGAGTCTTGTCAAAATTTCTTGATCTTCTTTTACAGTAAATTGCTTCTTCTTAGTTCACTGTGGTTTTTTAGCACAAAAAGTTCTTAATTGTTCCTGATAGCTTAATTTGTGTGAATGACGAATACAAAAAAAAAACTTGCTGTGTACCTTTTTTCTTCCTGTGATTTTATAACTCATGTATCCCAATACGCCCAAAATTATCATTATTGGAGCATCGGGAGAAGGATGAGATGCGCTGAATGCAGGAGTGGCCTGCAAACAGAAAATATTGACGTAGCTGTGATTCGAATGTGATTATTCATCTTTTGCTTTTCCATCGAAATCAATCTTTAATTTTTAATTGAGTTTTTATGTTTGTTAAATGAGAGTAACAAATCAAATGTTCGAAATAAAAGTTTTAATCTTTTTTATCTGTGGCATAGTTCATTTTGGCGTTTTTCAGATTTCTTTTTTTGTCTAGAACTCCTGCTCCTCAAATGGCGAATTCACAAATTTAAATTTTCACAGAGAATGATTTTCTTTCTTTTTTTAACGAGTGGTTTCATGAATGTACAAAAATTGCAGTTATTTGAAGCATAAATGAGCGAGATAGAGCTCTGAACCTTATATTGGCGTAATTTGATGCACGTGACTTACTAGTCTCAAATACTTCAACATTGTTGAAAGTATTTTCTACATACTTTGTTCGATAATCGTAATGAATCAGAATATCGGATTTTGTCTCGATGAACCATGAAATGTATTCTTAAAGGGAAATTCCATTTAAAGAAAATCAGTCTTATTTGTTGTGTATTGGTATCTGTCAAAGAACGGACAGTTAAGAAAACTTTTTGAGATCGCATATCAACAAAATTTTGGATAGAGAGGTATGTTTTGTATTTAAGTTATTCTATAAAGGTTCATATCTTTTTGAAATACAACGTGTATGATTACTTCTTAGGCAGCTTAAACCTTCTCTTGATTTTGAAACTATACATTTTTAGTCAGAAAGTCAAACGATTCGCGTATTAACCGTTTGGGGCTAACCAGTTTAAATATTTGCTAGATAAAATATTTACCTATGCGTGAAAAGTAAAAACCATAGTAACAACAATGAAAATCTCCAAACAACAATGATATTTGTAGGCACATTTTTCTCGGGAAGACAAGAAATTACTTTTCAAAACAAAGAAAAAGGTTAAAATGTAAAACAAATCCAAGAAAGGGGATTGCAATTTGCAATTGTGTTCCAGATAATACGTACGCAGTTCTTTCATGACCTTCCAAAAAAATGCACATTTTTACTTTTACTGCAGTAATTGCTCAATCTAAGTAAAAACGGATTTATTTTGTGTTTGAATAATTCGAAAGTAAAATATGTTGTATGTATGATATTTGTCGTATGAGATTTAAGCTAAAGATTCTTGAACGCATGATTTTTCATGCACAGTAAAGGCCCTCCACACAATTTTGCATGATATAGTGTTTGTCATGAAATAAATTTCAAAATCTATCGGTGATTATTGCATATTAAAAAAAAAATGTATTACTTGCATACGAAAGCTTTCAAACAATAGGCAATTAAATACATGCTGAGATAATTACTTGCTCAAAATATTTCTAGATGCTTCACAATAAAAAAATAATGATGGTTCAGTAAATAAATCTTTGACTAAAAATTTAACTGCCTTAAATAGGCAAAAAATGCCGATTCTTATATTTCTAAAAATTGCGTTAACTTCCATTTTTTTCTTTTATACGCTAAGTTTTTTAAATTTTAATTAACTAAAAGAAACTTTTATTTTTCATGCATTTGTATTGCTGTGTTTCTTCCTATCTAGTACAAAAAAATGTGATTGCAAAATTAACTAAAAATATTTCCTTTGGGCAAGAAAATATTATTTCTATAAAACCTTACTAACTCCTTCATTTATCGGAAACTTTTCTTTCAAATTTACGCGTTTAAGGTTAATTCTGAAAGGAAAGTAAAAAATATGAAGAATGAAAAACCTCTACCACAATGCACTTACTTTATCCTGCCCATTTCGGTTACCGAATCTTCATTCTTGAACTGCAAATGTATTCTTCGTAAGGAAACACCATTTGGATTGATGTTTAAAATATTAGTCCAGACTAATGCAGAATTTAACATTCACAGCAGGTTCCTTTAAAATGTTTTCTATCTCTTCATGTTGTAAGCTTTCAAGATTGAAAGTCAGTGGATATGCTGTTTATTCTAACGATAATTTGGTTTTACAGATGGATCATATAAGCTTATAAGCAAATATCAATCTGTATATCGCAAACTTCTTTCAAAAATCCTTTTCATCTTACTCTGAGGTGTCACAGATTTGTACATTTTTCGTTTCAATTTTTGGTTAAATGCAACTGCGTTTTTTTTGGAAACAGTATTGAATAGTTCAGGATTGAAAAAGTATATGGGTCATTTCACGGTATTTTAGACATTTATGTAGAGTCTGTAACGTGACCTTCTTTTGCCATAACTTTTTAATTTACTGTTTGATTAGTATTTTGTTTTATTTTGAGCTTTTTCTGCCAACACACCAACTCAAATTAAAATAATTTGCAAATCAAACAGTAAATTAAAAATTGTAGCAAAAGAAAAAAAAAATCACGTTACAGACTCTACGTAAATGTCAAAAATTACCGTGAAATGACCCATGTACTGGGTGTGTTCAAATGAAAAGGTTTCGAACGTCACAACAACGTAACCTTTAACATATTTGCGTATGCCGCTATGGGAGAACGTAGCGAGGCATCTAGGGATGCGATTGGCGTATCCAGCAGGATCAAAGCGTGCGCGGACGCCCTAATGCGCAGAAGAAATCAAAGGCTTTTTTAAAGAGTGCCGTCCAATTGCCGTCTTTTTAGACGTACGAAGTCCATTACATATTGAATTCCTTGATCACAGGGGAATCATCAACTCCGATTGTACTGTGAGACACTCCACAGCCAACGCAGGTTTATCAAGAACAAAATACCAACGGTTCTGAACCGCGATGACGCGCGTCCACAGGTCTCCAGGGTGTCCTAGGCGGCACTGGCCAAGTTCAAGTGGGAGCTGCTTGGCCATTCCAAAAAGGCCTGCCTACGATTTCCATATGTTTGATTCATTGAAAAAGTATTTGAAAGGGACGCGTCTCAACTCGGACGACGAAATTAAACATTGGGTCTTGTTACAGCCACAGAAGTTCTGGGAACAAGGAGTCTTTCGGTTAACCAGTGGGATCGTTGTGCTTAGGCCTATGGTACGTACTTAAAATAAAATCTTAATTTAGACCCACAGTATCGTTTGGTACCTTTTCATTTGAACACCCCTTATAAAATACGGGTATTCGTTAGTTTATAAGGTATTTTTTTACATAGTGTTTAAAGCTATTACAAGTTAGGTATGTAAAAAGTCCTAAAATTGGCCTCTCTAATAAAACAAATATTTAAAGCAATATTAAGTTCTGTAGAGTTATTTAAAATGCTTTTTTTCGTCTTAAGAAATTTCTGTCGAGTATTTGTAAATTTAGCTAATGTAATAAATAATTGCAGCTATTGTTTTCTTTTAAACAATGTTTGAAACTAACTATGTTGTTGCACAAGATAATTTTGCTGAGCAAATGCTTATACCTATTTTCCTATTTATTCATACTTATTTTTTGTAATTTTTGTTTATACAAATACAATAAAGAAATATCTCGAAAACAATAAATATTTATTCCTAATAGTGTATGATATAAATTGTGTAACATTCATTTCATACATTTACGATACGTAGCAAACTGTTAAATTCTTTTAGTGAGATTACTTGTTTTGTATCACATCTTCCCATTAAGTTTCAGTATTTATTCTAAACACTTTCTGTTTAGAAGGAAAGACATGTTATGAGAAATATTTTCTGGACGTTCATTTTCTAAGTCATTTAATCCTTTCTCTACGCGTAATTGCCGAAATTACCCGAAGAAAGACAAATGTTCGGCGAGTGATCAGCGCTGCTTAATTTCTATCTGAGTAGGAATACGACAGTTACCTTAGACTTTAGATGGTAGTTTAATTGCAGTTTCAAACTCACTTCGTCACCTGTGTCACTAATCTCACGATCAGCTGACTCTTTTATTGACTGTGATGTGAGCTAATGATCATATGAAGTTTGCTGATCGGTAATGTACTTAAGAGCAAATAGTAACGGAAAAAAAACTTTTATATATGTCAAACCATAATGATAAATTTCATTTAAGAGTTTATTACATTTTTTAAAGAATAAATTCTGAATTCAAATAATGTAATAATATATGTGACCCCCTTATTTTGTGCCACTATGTAGAAGCATAATTTATGCAATATTTTGGTAAAATATATTTATATTTAGAGGTGGTGCAGGCGCATTCAAATTTCGCAATATTGACTGATTCCGAAACATCCACAACTTCAAGCTATACAGAATCTTCGACATCCATTTGGCATGGTGAAAAGCTCCATCTGGCATGATGAACGGCACGGAAGCGTACACCACGAGATGTTCCTTCCCAGAAAAACTACAACAAGCTCCAGCATGTGTCTGTAATCTCTTGAATGGGACATCAGAAGGTGGTTTTGTGTAAATTCCATTACTGATTGCACATCGCTCTGAATTGCCACCAACACCTATCAAAGTGGCTTTACTGCCACTTATACTGGCCCTGTCTAGAGTGGAACAAATTTTGATGTAATAGCTGATGGAGTACTTGTACTGGTGCTCCTTTTTGATATCTTCTGCGTCTTGCCTATTTGAGAAGAACCTGGATAGTACTCATGCTCGTAATTGTGATTGAACACTGACTCAGAAATTGCAAAAAAAAAAAAAAAAAAAAAAAACTGGTGAAGTATTTTCCAAGACGTTTAAAAGCTTTTGTGGATGTTAAATGATATCTTAGTTAATATTAACTTAATGAAAAGTTAATATTTTTTAGAAATACGTAGATTTTTTTTTAAAGTGTTCGAAGACTTTTGTAAGAAAAAGTTTTGATTATTGATTTCTTAAAAATCAAGTTTTGTTATATTATTAAAACTTTCATGTAGTTTTTTTAAAAATTGATTATAGATCTTACAATTAAATACCCACTCCCAACTATTAATTTTAATATTCATGAATAGGGACCGATTTCATTAAATTTGATAAGTGTACGAACACTTTTGGGAGTCACTGTATCTTCACTTTCAGCACATTTTCAAGCTCTGTCGCTGATTGTAGTTACATAGTGTACTGGATCAGTCTCCAAGATGTCACATGTACTCCCACTCTTGTTAACACTAGTGGACATGCACACTCGATACTTTTCTCGTTCCATTCAAAACGTCTCTGCCATCTTTTTTTATTTTTTTAGATTTGAGTTCTTTTTTAGCAAGATTTCCATCATCTTCCATCATACAGCCCTTTTGCCCTTTTTCTCGTTGTCTAAGAAGAAATTCATTAATACAGAGGTTCATGATTACATCTGCATGTTTACAGAGTCTGTCCTCAGACTCTGTAATCATGCTTATAGCATCAACATGCGCAATGTCAAACAGGTCGTCCAGTGTATCAACAAATGCCTTTTCATTACAACTCTTAGTTTCAATTTTTCATTTGTTACCTTTCTGCAGTCTTTTTTACCGATCAAAAAGTTTTTCCATTTTGGAAATTGACTTTCGTTTACCACGAGTAGGAATTCGAGCCTTTGACCGAAATAATTCAACTCATCTTATTCCATCTCGTGAACTCTCGCGAATAGTCATTTTTAGTGTTTTGTGATGATGGAAAAAACGTAATTATAACTTGCCGATTTGATGGGAGCTTACTTCCTTCTATTTACTCTCTGGTGATGATCCTAGCAGGAAAAGTGACGTTTTTTTTTCTCGACTCTACACAGGAGGTAGCAGAGGAAGATGTCATCTTTGAACACAGTCTCAAGACAATGAAATAAATGTCAGCCCATTTAATGAAAATGATTGCCGAATAGGCTCATACACCACAAATAACCGAAAAGAAAACAAAACACACAGCCCGAGCTTGCAACTGTCTTTTCTATGCAAAAGTTATTTCAAGGTAAGATGCAGCTACAAGGTCGGGTCAGGAAGGGGGTCACCTGTGAGTTATTCTTTTATTGACTAATTGGAGATTGTTTACCGTGTAGAATTAAAAAAAAAAAAAAACTTTGAAATTATTCTCCCTTCAAACGAAATGTTATTTCAGCTAATGGCACTGTACGCTATTCTCCATTTTTCCAAATTGCTGATATCCAACAGATTCCGATCGTGTTGCGCCCCCTCTGAATGTTATTCTATTGAACTGAAAATTTGCGTTGGTCATGTTTTTGAACAGTGTAAAGAAAAATGCGGAGTAAGACCAAAGAAATTTAAAAAAAATTTTTGCAGCACCCTAATATATATATATATATATATATATATATATATATATATATATATATATATATATATATATATATATATATATATATATATATATTACCAAACGTTGCAGACAGGACCATGACAAATCTTTCATGGTGCTATACATACTCGTTCATTTAACATGCTAGTTTGCTTCAGCAATTAGTAGCAATTACACATCTATAGTCCATATTATTATTATTTTTGTAAATTAAAAGCAGAAATTATATCATATATTTATTACGTATGCAATTTTTTGTTACCTTATCATATAATAAAATGCATCTAGTTTCTTATGAGTTAAGGTCATCATCATTACGAATTAGCATTTTGCGATTGATAAATTTTTGTAACGCAATTTAAAAACGAGGCTCAAAAAAAAAAAAAAAATAAGATCATTTATTGTATCTTGCACATCATAAATCACCTTCTAAATTCTTTTGGTGAGGCGTTTGGTTTTATAGACATTAAACTTTCAGTAGCATATCTTTTTAAGAACGTTATTTTTGTGTCTCTCTGAAGTAAAATACTTGCTATAAAAAGTGACGTTAAACAGCCATAAAATATTTACACATCTTGTAGGTTACTGGTAAAAATCTTGAGACATTTTCTGTCAATAAAAGTAGTTTTTGCCTAAAATGTTTCATGAATTACGTTTTGTTTTTTTTTGCGCATTTTTTCATCATTGTTGTCGTTTTTTGACGTTATTCTTCTTAACGAATTATAATTTTTGTTTACTGTCAAAAAAAAAAAAAAAAAAAAAACATCCAGTTTGAGTTTTTAATAAAGTTATGAAAAGTAAACAAGATTGTATTGTTGAGTGCCTGCTCTTTCTTTCACCTTTTTCGGAAATAGTATTCAGAACCACTTTTAAATATCTAAATATTTAAATTTACGTCCATTTCTTCAGTTTGATCTATTTGGTGTTCTTTTCCCTCATGAAACATTTCTCAGAAATTTTCTTTGCAAAGAGAAATATACAAACATATGTCACCTGTTTTTAGTGGAATCGATTTTCTTTGTGTGGTAAAACATTTACATTTTCCACTTCGTCTTTTATTGTGATGCATATTTTTGACATGAAAGCAATACATTGTATTCCACGCCATTTAGAAGCAGCATTGTTGCGTGGAAATTTCTCCACAGCATTTAGACCACATTGTTCTTTTAACATCTTCCTTTTATCGCTGAATTCGATTTTGCTGAGGAAAACGGACACCTTCCGTTTGGAAAATCTGTTTTATTTGAATCTTTTATATCTCTTTCGACCTAATATAAAATTCAGTATTCACTGCAGTGTTTCTAAAAGTGTTTGCTCTTTGATCTTATCCCAGCAGCTGAAAGGAAGGAAATGTCTTATCTTATAGTTTGATGCAGCAGAAGACAGTTGAGATGTTTTCAAAATAAAAGCTGGTTTTGTTCGTTACTTTTCGATCATTATTGAAATCGTAATATGTGTGATGATACTGCTCTGTTTGCAGTTAACTTTTATCGTCAAATTTACCTTTTATTGATGCAAAAAAAAAATAAATAAAAAAAAGTTTGTAGTTTTAACTACTAATGCTCAAATTCAATGTGATACTAAAAAATAGAATTTCCAAGCACGCTGAACCAAGTGACCTATAAGAAATAATTTTAGAGTTGTGTTTTATGACGTCATTTTTTATGCCATTAAACTGTTTGTCATTCTTATGTTGCAGCCCCTATGATGCATTAACTAATCAATACACCAGTAAAATACTCAGTGCTCTGAACTGTTAGTTAATTCAATAATTCAGCAGGGTACGTGAAACAAGTTAATTCAAGTTTGTGTGGCATGAGTCTTTAATCTTTCTAAAAATTCTACAGAGTGAAAAATGCGCATAATTTATCACTGTGCTTGTTTTAGAATTCAGATTTTTGTTTCAAGTTTTCTCTTTTCGGGAAGTAAAGCAAATGTAGATAAAGCAGTAAATTAAATTTTGAAGCTTTCGAACATGCTTAGTTGATCATTATTTCCTAAAGATTACCTATTAAAATGCCGACAATTTTTTTGGTTAAATCAACAGGAAACTTAACCCTTCTACTTTCCTAGGTTTTTTGCAATGACCAATGCAAGTATTCCGTTGCTCTTTTTTCTTAAAACAGATTGTAAAATTTTGGGTCTAATGTGTTATTTACATTTGGTCGTCCAATAATGTCATTCTTTACTGATTAATAAATTGTTTCTGCTGTTCAAAACGTTTTTTTCGCGTCTGCTAATAAATGATAAATTTAGGCAGTCATGGTACTGCCGACAGAAGTTAAATCTTAAAACCAAGAAATACATTTCGTGTGTTTGTACGCGAGCGTGTGTGTGTTTAATTTTTATTTAAAACTAATTATTTCAAAAATTAAAGCTTTATAACTTGTAAATTCAAAATATCAGCTACAGCCTAGGCTTTATGTTTATCAGCAATCAAAGCATCAGTTAAATACATTTTGGTATGGTCTATATTACTTCATTTATAAAGTAAATAAGATACAAATATAGGAAATATTTGAAAATAAATTCTTAGTTATAGTTATTCAGTTTTCGATGCATAAAAATAATAAACAATACACCTACTGAACTTTCTACGTAATCAATTTACTGTATTACTCTTTTTTCGCCGACATGCTGTGATATTGGCCAGCATGCCGGGGAACTCAAATTTTTAGGCATGTCAAATAATTCGGGATTCATTTCGTAAAAAAAAGAAAAGAAAAAGAAACAGAATGAAATTTAAAAAAAATCTGATTTAAATAAAAAAAAAAATCTGAATAAAATAAAAAAACTTCAACTTTTTTTTTTCTCAAAAATATTATGATTTATTTTACGCTCTGATCACTATCATTACATTTCAAATTTCAAAACTGACACTATTGGGTTATGGTAAATAAAATAAGAAGTAAAAAACTTAGAGTCGAATGTATTTAAATATCGTGTAAAAAAGCATCCATTGTAGTTTAATACCTCTTTGTGCTAAGATTGCAATCATTGGACATCGGTAAATTTAATTCGCCATTTAAAAAATCAATTAATGGTAGATTTTTATCATCTACCAAGTTGATGTTGAAATCTCCACTCATAATCATTGGCAAATCATCAAAACTCTTCCCAATTTTATTTTGAAGTAATGCAGAAGCTTCTTTAAAAAAATTTAAAAAATTCTTGTATTGCGTTTATAGACTTAGCCGGGGAAATATAAATAGCAACCTTTACAATTAGCTGTCCATTTTTAGAGTGGAAACGGGAAACACGTATGTCACCGGTATGAGAAACATATTTTTTTTTCTCTCAAACCAAAAAGTACCCAACGCGCCAAAAGTTTTCACTTCAAAAAAATTATATAATTTAACATATTTATTTCTGAAGAAGAGTTTTTTCTTTAGTTACGTTGTTTTTATGTATACGAGTCTGATTTTACAAGTTGTTATCTACGCATACGGTGAAAACAGTTGGAAAGTTATTTCCCTATTGAACAGAGCGCTGTTAAAACTTGACCACGGAGAGATGGCGGATGACCTTCAAGCGAAAACGTGATTGGTATTATTTGTAATTAGTAGAATCCGGCAGAAAGAACCGAGTTGTAAGATTCTCGCTGATCCTATCTATTACAAATTAATAACAAACAACCTATTACACATGATACAAATGTTTCCTCTTCATGGTCATCCACTATCTCTCCATGGTCAAGCTTTAACAGTTTGAATAATAATTGAAGCTAAACCACGCAAAAGAAGATTGAAATTTAAATTCAGTTTTTAGCTACGAATCAACAAATTTCTTTTAACGTAAATATTCAACGACCAATAAAATATGAAAAAAAAAAAGAGTACGGTTTGTAATCACTTGAATTCCATGAAACTCTACAAAGTAAATCTATTTCTAAAACAAATTTAGAGTTCGAAAAAACATTATCGTGTAAGTGAAAGACATAAGACTGCAAAATGCATAAATAAGAAGTGATTAAGTGTGGCACATATGGTGTACGTTACCAGATACAACGTCGTTACACAAATATTTGAAAAAATAAATAATCCGTAAACAAGTAATGGAGCTACGAAAATAACAGTGGAGACACGAGTATGCAATTTTCTTTTCTGCAAACTTTGCTTAAACATGTCGGAAATATGGTGCATAACTAAGAAAATTTTGAAAAAAAAAATATTTCGTACGTGTATTGTAATCATTGCGCCAATATAGTGGACAATTTTGAAAATATTTTCTCTTCGTATTCTTATGAAAAATATTACGTGTCATAAAACTCAAATTTTTCGATGCAAAAAAGTTTTAAGCTGCATTAATAATTATGTTCTCAGTTATTCTGCAGTTATTAGAATTCCGAAAACAAGGAACAGTAGTTTTTAGAAGAACAAATAATAAAAAGTATAGAAAAATTAGACATTATGAACCACTTCGTAACTGTCTTTGATTATAAAAGTGTATTTTAATTTCCAAATCTTTGAGTTTTGTTTTTATATTGCGTTTAGTATTAAATATTTTATGAAGTTAAACGCTCAAGTTTCCTTTTTTTGAGACGTAATATTTTTCATAAGCATATAAAGTTAAAAATAACAATTTTGACCACCACTTTTTATATATGGAAGCCTCATTTGCTAAATCGATTAATTCCACTTTAAAAAAAATCATCATTTCTGCTTTATTAGTGCTTAATCAATGCTTAGCATGTGAATTTATATTAAATTTTTGTTTCAGTACATTTCTGACCACGTGATGGCAGAAAATGTATCATGAGGTCCTATGTACTCCTATGGACACCATCTTATTCATAACTTTTCTCTACTTTTTGCTATGTGGAGTTAATCGATTTGACAAGTGAGGCATCCATTTAGCATAGAATTTTAGTTTTCTAAATTGTTAGTTAAACTACAGAATTTTTCCATACTTTTCATTTTAAAAGGGGGGAAAGGCATAAGAATTCAAAATGCCTAAATAAGAAGTGATTACGTGTGGCACATATGTGTACACTACCATAACGTCGTCACACAAATATTTGGAAAAAAAATCCGTATACAAGTAATAGAGCTGCAAAAATAACATTAGTGGATACACGTGTATGCAATTTTCTTTTCTACCAAATACAACACCATTACACATATATTTGGAAAAAAAAATGTGTGTGCGAGGGGGGTGGTATCTCATTTTTGGATAGAAAAAAAATATCCGCTTTAGTCAAAATATAATGCGTAATGTTGTATGAAAACTAAAAGTAGCAATGAAAGTGATGCTTTTCATCAAAATACCGCATTCGTGTTAAAACAGTTGCAAATATAAGATTTATTTATCTGGCAGAGTTCCTTGCGTCCAACGTTTACTTCCGAACCCCAGAAAGATGGATTTCCTCTGGGAAAGAAATTTGCTTTGCGTGAAAATTGACGTCACACGGCCAATTGTCGTCACTATCTATCTGCAGGAATTGTCAGCTCTGTTTATAACCAAAGCGTTTTCCCTCTGGTGACAGCACGTTTGTGTTTAATATCTTCAGTTTGCTTGGATGGACAACTTCCGCTCGAGTTACGCGAAAAACGGGAGATATTCCCCTGAGAAAACCGGTCATTTGTCGTGCGGAAAACTTATGCTGTTAAAAGCCTGTACAAACCGTATTTGATATCCAGCTTTCGAGGTGTACAGATTCAATATGTCACTAATATGAAATGCTCGTTTGACTATTTCTTATAAATTGATGTAATTCAATGGTATCTTTCTTCGACAGTGCAGAATTGTTAAGTTTATTTATATCTGTTTCTTGTGTATTCGTATTTAGCTTCACAATATTTTGTTCATACATTTATTAATTCTGCCATCTTGTAGTTTATCAGTTACAAATTTGTAGTTGGAAAGACAGGATATATTCTTAAATAATTTAATCAACTTTGTACATTGTAAAACGTATTAACTTTTTGGGTGATTTTTTTTTGTGTAAATCGTTGTTAAAAATTACTATGCAAAATACTGTCAGTATACTTTTCGAAACAAGAGGATAGTTATTTTTTGAACAAGATTTTGTTTTAAGTAAAAGTTAGTTTTTGGTTTTCAAAAATTAATTGTCCTGTTATGTATCGTTACCTGATAAGTTCTTTTTTTTTTTTTTTTTTTTTTGCTACTAAACATCTTACGAATCTAGACATTAAGTAGTTTTTTATACGCAAATATAAATGTATTTTCAAATCAGTAAACAAGTAAGTTCAACTGTTCAGTTTTAGAAATGATTGCTTCAAGAAATTGAAAATGCTGCTTAAAAACGCGTTTGATTTCTCCGTTACATTTTGTATAAATGATTGAAAGTTTAGCAAATAAAGCCGAATCATTTAGCCGTTTGTATGTTTAGAGCTTACGTGACTGCTAAATAAGATTATTAAAAATATAGTTATTACAAATATAGTAACAGCTGAAATTATGCTGATAGTTTTCATCGGCCGACATTTCTCAGCAGGGATTTTTTCTTTATTATCGTAAAAAACCTAACTCTTTATGAATGTAATAAGCATTAAACAGAAAAAAAAATCAGCTGAATTTCTCGTTTTAAACTTTTTTGAAATGTATTGCATTTTCGTAAACAAGATGTCTTAGAATAAAATTGCTCTCTGGTTGGAAATATTTTATAACGGCAGTTTTCTGTAGTTTAGGTGTCGTGTGGGAAACCAGTTAGACATTTAAAACCAAGTTTTAAAGGAAATTTTTAAGTTTTTTTCAAAGTAAGAATCAATAAAATAATTGGTTAATGTTCTTTTGCAGTATTTCTTACCCCTGTAAAATACTAGAGTAGAAGTTTAGTTTTTATACTTTCAACCTACCTTCATTCAAATACAGATGAAACTGTTGCTGCAGTTTGAGTATTTATTACCGTATTGAACCCCCCCCCCCCTAAGAATCTCGTATTATAAAAGTCAAATGCACGGTTTCAAAATATTAGGTTTCTTGTGCACTCCACAAAATTTAGCAAATTTAAATGGGACGTTATTCAATGATTTTTGTGTTACATATTTATATTAATACAGCTATATTACTTGTTTATATTAATACAACTTACTTAGTCAATGACAGACATATAAATTTGAAGTAATATATGTAAATAATTATAAAAAAATTAAAAGGTCCGATTCTTCTGGGTTAGAAGACACCACACGTCACCAGTTAAGGATTAAAAGCTGTAATATATTTTGACTGCGATACTAAATGTATTCGAATCGATGCAAAATGCTTTTTCTCTCTAGCTAATTTTATCCCGATGATATCTATTGGAAATCGAAAAAGTAAGTATTCGACAAGCCTTATGTATATGCATATGTCCAGAACAAATGTAGATTATTTTGAGTTTTTATTTATGTATTTATTTTTTGGATTGTTTGTGTTGCCAATGTAACCGAAAAACTTGTGATATTGTAGTAATATTATCTAAATGAATTTCAACATAGTTCATTATTAAAATCAGTTTTAGTTTTGTGCGGTTTTAGCATTTTTTAAATGCGTTTCAAACTTTTTCGAAAAAAAAACCCCCTGAAGACTGACGAATGTTTAACTACAAACTGACTACGTTTCCTCAATTATTTAAAATTTTCATGCGAAAAGGATTAAGAGAGAGTAGTAGAAAGAAATAGTTAACTTAATTTCCAGATACATTGAATAAATGAGATAGAGAAATTGAATAATTCATGCAGAGGGCAAAAATATTCGTCACTCCAGCGTATAAATTTACTTATGAATTCCTTTTAGTTGTTATAAAAGTTCATAGAATGAAAGAGACAAGATTTTAAAACTCGTTGCTTCTATTATTTACCTGAATGTATGTTTCTTTAAGTACAGAGCTTCAAGATTTAAAGAACTAAAAGAGTTCTTTTACGTGAACGGAAAATCAACATTTCCATTGTAAAATCTTTTCTTGTCTAAAACGTCGCTCTTTGGGATTTACAAAGATATTTTTTTTTTCCTATTTACGCCTGTTTGATTTACCTTTAACGTTAAAAGTACATGTGAAATGGGATTTTCGGTACATTTTTTTAAAACCACAGTGCAGCTTTATTTTTCAATCAACACACCGTTTGAATGTGGTTTGTATAAAAGCAAGTGTTTTTTTTAAATGAAAGTTACCGTGTTTTTGTTTTTATATGTTTTTAGTGACATGTAATTCAACTTGTAAGTATGCTTCTACGTTATTTTTCAATTTGATTCAAAAACTATAAATGTTCTTTAATGCACCTAAAATACTGTACTAAGCATTCAATATATTTTTTATTTAAATTAGTTAAGATAAACCTTAAACTGAGGGTATAACAACTAGTTTTATTGCAAAAAAGTTAAGATATGGCATTGTTATGAGGCCCAAGCAATGGTCAAAAATATATTGAAGGAAAATATTGCTAGTATTGATGAAATTTTGAGATGGCTGCTCTATATTTGCGTTTTGTGTGAAAAACGTCCACTTGTTTTTGAAAAAAATAATCTTGGAACTAAATACTACTTTTAAATTAGTTAAAAAACTTACCTTACAGTAAAACCTGGACCGTCTCGGTAAAATATATGAAAGACATTATTACTCAACAAATTATATGTTAACCCTGAACAGGGGAGGTGCGGTCTCACAGACCGCTCAAAAGTTCATCCGATCACCCCTACTTCATTTTCAGTTCGATTGAATGGTTTTTCACAATAAGTTTCTGTTTTGTGACCTTGAACACTTCCCTTGCTTATCAGTATCTTTAGGCAAGTGCATCTGGTTAAATTTCATTGCATTCTTTAGAAGCGGTCTGTGAGACCACACTTCATCCCCTTTCTGTTTTACATTTTTCGGCAGTAGTAGACATGGCTCTCAACGTAAGAACCGCGGATATAGCTTCATTTATCTTATCCGCGTTATGCGGAAGAGATGCAAAATATTCTAGATAAGGTTGAGATTTGGCTGAAAAGTTCACAAACCTTACGCAATGATGCTCTGGAAACAACGAAGGCTGAATTATTACTCGAAATACGACGCGAAATACTAATAGTTAAAGCGTTATCAAAATTTTTCCCGTAACGTGATATAATCAATTTTCTGGTTTTAAAATGTTCTTTATATAAAAAAGAAGTAAAATGAAATCATTAATAAATAATAGATTCGTTTTTATTAGGAGTAGTTAGTTATTTACTGCAGCATAAGATTTCTTTGAAAATTCTTATGACTATAGCAAAATTTCCTAAGAAAAGGTATATTTCTATTCCAAATTCAAAAATATTTTTCGCCGTGCTAATGAAAGTTCAAAGAACAGAAATGTATATT
Source organism: Uloborus diversus (assembly GCF_026930045.1). Taxonomy (NCBI): domain Eukaryota; kingdom Metazoa; phylum Arthropoda; class Arachnida; order Araneae; family Uloboridae; genus Uloborus; species Uloborus diversus. Next base: position 166,891,194 of record NC_072733.1, read on the forward strand.
AATTACACGATTTTTAAAAAAAAATGAAAATAGAGCGGTCTCTGAGACCTCACGTCCCCTGTAACGTACTACTTTTTCACCTCCCCTGTTACGGTTTAAGCCTCATTCCTAACCATAATGTGAAACCAATTTCAAACCACCTCTGATTACGAAGAGACCGTTTTCACAACTTTATATAAGTATACTGTTCATCAGAAACCTAGAAAAGTACTGTCTTTTTACTTTCTTTTACAAAAAAGGAAGTATTGTATTCGCGAAAAAAATTTTCACTCAAAAATCGTCCTTAATTTCCATTTTAATCACCCTCGAATGAATGTTGAGTTTTTTTTTTTTTTTTTTTTTTCAATCTGACCATAAGTGGATATGTGCCTAGGAACGTACAGATACTCGAAATATCCATTTTGAAGATCTCCGAGTTAATTACAACGAGTTTTCTCGTGACATCCGTATGTACATATGTATGTGCGTATGTGTGTATGTACGTACATATGTGCGTATGTATCTCGCATAACTCAAAAAAGGTATGTCCTAGAAAGTTGAAATTTGGTACGTAGACTCTTAGTGTGGTCTAGTTGTGCACCTTCCTTTTTGGTTGCATTCGGATGTTCTTAATTGGGTCTTTTACACCTTTTTAGGGGGAAATCATTATTAATTTCAATGCTAACTCAAGTGGTGTTATAATTTGTCAAACACTTGAGGATATATCGGCAAGCTTTTGGCCGGCAAGTTTGGCGAAAAATTTGGCTTTTTTTTTAAACTTTTAAATCTGGTTTTAACCGTTTAACCGCCGAACTATTGACGGATGATCAAATTTGAGTAATTTTTTGAAATTATGTCTATTTATGTCTAGTAAATACAGAAATAAAATTTCCAGAAAAAAATTTTTTACTATGATTTTCAGTGTGTTCCATTTTTGGAACATTGGCGTTTTGCATGAAGTTTTTTTTTTTCAGAGAATTTTTTTAAACTAAGAGGTTTTGAATGCAGTTTTTATCTTAGCATACTTTATTGCGGAAAAAATAATATTTTAAATTGCATTTGTGTACATATCAGAATTCAGAAAATCCAATACTGAAATATCTAATGCCCATCATATGAAAGGAAGCGTTGCTGGTGAAGTCGTTTGTCGCAATGGAAACATTTCTTAGTCGCATTTTTTTGCACACCGCGCAACGTCCTTGGGATGCAGATACAATATAATGTCCGTCAGACATTCTTGACCGTTTATGAAAATGACAACGAGGCCCTGGAGGACTTTCCACTCGTACTTTTCTTCTTAGGAGGTGAGTTGTTATTTCTCTTCGGAACTCTAAATGCTTCATCTTGACTTCGTGTAAATCACAATGAAGTAACCAACTAGCTACAACTGAAATATTCGGCGCATTACTAAAAAGATTCCACCACCATTTTTTACTCCTCAAATGAGGTCTGTAGCTCCCTAAAAGTTTATCCAAGACGTCCACACCCCCCATTCCTTCATTGTATCTCTTGATAAGATGAGGTTGTGGCACATCTATCTTGCATTTCTGCGCATTTGAGTAACATTTTACAGATGCAAGTGGCTCATGTGTATAACAATTAGATGCTACTGTAACCACTGCATTATCTTTCCAGCTGCACATGTACACTGATCCATCAGATCGATAGTCAAAATTTCCGCGATCTTCTTTAGAAAGGGCTTTTTTGGATTTCCGTGGACAATGGCCAGTTCGGTTTTCACGAATTGTTCCTGTTGCTCGTACACTTTTTTTTTTTGATAGCTGAGAAATTAAGTCATTTGATGTAAAAAAGTTATCAAAGTATATTTCATGCTTAGACGTGTCAGTCAAAACTGATAATAGATCATTTACAACTCTGGATCCTAATTGCACATCAGGGGATCCTTCTTTTTTGCCTGAATAAATCTCCATGGAATATGGGTATCCACTTGAAGAGCACAGCATCCAAATTTTGAAGCCGAATCTTATTGGTTTTCATCTAATAAACATTTTACATGAATGCCGACCGTAGTAGGGAACCATAGATTCATCTATGCTTAATTTTTCATGAAATACACCAAATTGTTGAGGGTTTTTACACAATTCTTCGTAAATAAGGAAAACTTTTCTTAGTTTGTCATTTTGTTTTAATTCATGGTTGTCCATCAAATGAAAGTTGTTTTTTATTTTTCGAAAACGATTTTGAGGCATAACTGTTAGTACAATTGGCACAGATGTATCTTCTGCACTGCTCCAATACATATCTTCAGAAGGAACAGAATGGTACCCACTCAATAGCAACAAACCAAAAAATTGTAGGATTTCATCTCTGTCAACATCTATTCTTCCTCAGTGATATTGCCTAGTTCATCAGGGGGTGATTGGCATATATCTACATCTGACAAATCCGAATCTGACAATGTCTCTAAATAAGCCACAGCTTGTTCTACAGTAAGAAATCTTGTAGACATTTTTTAACATTTATGAACAGTTGGTATACGTCAAACAGAATTTCGTTTCGCCCGAAAACAAAGCTAGCGAATTATTGAACTGCATTTAAAATATGAAGAATAAAACTCTCACTAATATTATTTTTTATTATTACGTGACAATGCAGCTGTCCGAGCAGGTGTGGATTCGGAGCCATATAGTCCGTCAAACAGAAGGCTGTTATTATTTTCTTTGCTAACGAAACGTCATATCCTTTCAAAATATAAACTTACTTGGTTTTGCCAACATCTACATCAGAGTACATTCAAAATGAGAAAAAAAAAGAAACATATATTACGAAAAATGAAATTTCCCCTTGGAAGTCGAACGATTTACTTTTTGGAAATTTGACTCCCTAAAAGCGCCAATGTTCCAAAATTGGAACATGCTATTTTGAAGGGGTACACCTTTCGGAAATATCATTGTACATTTCTACAAGCATTTTAAAATCATACATTGAAGTATTTTTCACAACTATAATAAATATCATCACATTTTCTGAAAAAACCAATTTTTGGTAAATTTTATAAGAAAAAGTTGCAAAAAGCTAAAAAAACACTCATCTTTGAAAAATTGCAATAAATAATTGAAAACATATAAACAATCAAGCAGGAAATCAAAAAATACTTTGAAATAAGACTAAACTGTGTTAAAAAAAACTTGTTTATTTTAACGTTATTTCTTGGGAAAATTTTCACTTAAATATGATGTTCCATTTTTGGAACATTGGCGGGTAAACGGTTAATTCGGCCAATGTTGTTGATATGAAAAGAGTTAATCACTGAATCTCATTAAAATTGCCGATAGCGGGGAAATAAAACTGTGTTTTTTTTTTTTTTTTTTGGCTTCGGTGCGCAAGAAACTAGGGGTCAAAATATTTGTGTTTTCTTGCTTACTCCAAGCCTCTTATCATTAAATTGGCGTAAAAGGAAGTCATGTGATGTACACATCAGCTCGTTTCTTTTTTACATGATGTATTTAAAATTCATTAAAAAAAAATGACTAATCAGTTAATAAACAATTCTGTGGAGAGATTCGTTCCATTGCCTCGAGAGTTTGGCTGGAAAAGTATTACTGCTAGTAACAGTCACGAGTCGTTGTCGGGACTCTTTAACTGTGACCTCCGTCTCGGAAAAAAAATCTGTTAGGCATTAACGTCACAAATAACCGTTCTGTCTGCTTTGGTCCAACGTCACAGTCAAACACCAGCTTAGGACCTTTATTTATATTGCAGATGGCGTACCAACTGTTTTTTTTTCCTTCCGTACATTTAAAATATATTGAATAATTCTCCTTTTATTTTTTGTTAATAAGTTAAATTTGTTAATAAGGGATGACGTGAAACCAGATTTGGGAAACTGCAATCATCCGATACAAGTTGCGTTTATTTTAACTAGCTTAAAAATTAAAAAAAAAATAATAATAAAAATTAGCTTATAATCTTTCAAACCGCTGGTTAAGCTCTCAAGCATGTACTGACTGCCCGGTCATGACATCCAGGTACTGCAGTTTGCCTAGGCTTAAGTGCTTATAGTGCACATATTTGAATCAGTGCTCAAAATTAAGTTACTATTATCAATAATTTTCCATGGTAAGAAATCTTTCGGCTATGATAATCATGATATGCATAGTTGTTCTGAAAATTACGGCACATAAAGAAAGAGCAGTATATTTTATAATAATTGAATGTGCAATAAGCTTGTTGTAATATAGCATATTGAGCTGCTACATTTTTGAACAACTATTTTTGACAGCTACTATTCATATTTACTCTAGCAACTGATGCTTATACATTTTGAGCTTTTCTTAGAATAATCTTGTTGCAGCCCATATGTTTTCAAGCTTCTTTATGATTTTTCGTTTGGTTAATTTTGATATGACAACTACAGACCACAGCCAATCTCCCATCAATCCAATACCGGAATCAAATGCGGCTCGTTTTTATGCCTGGAAATGCATCACTTTTATGGCGAATCTTTTCTGTTCTCGTCATTTCAGCATTTGATACAATTTAAATACAGAAACAAAATTCAATCATATCACATAAACGTGTCACTTATGGGTCACTCACTTCTTACTTTTTGGACAACAATGTAGTTTTCTTCCGAAACTTCTAACTTCTTTAGAATAGCGGTTCTTCTCGTATGACCGCCTAGATCTACGATTTTTTTTTTCTGTGCTTTTCTTTTAAGAAAGCTTCTTGCGCTGTAAAGTATCATTTAAAAAAAAAAGAAAAAAAAAACGTGTTTTACTTTATTTAAAAGCTAAAGATAAGTTATCTTTCATAAACACCTCAACGATGCTTCGATTGCTCTGATCGTTTAACCTCTTCCTTTTATCAATGAATTCGATTTAGTACCGGAAAGTGGAAATCACACTTTTGTAAATTCTGTTTTATTTCAATCTTTTAAATCTCTTCTTAAGCAAATATAAAACTCGGTATTCACTGCGTTGTCTAAAAGTGTTTGCTTTCCGATCTTATCCAAGCAGTTGAAATGCGGGAATGTTATTTTTAGTTATTTATTTACGTATCGAAGTCTCAAGTTCTTTTTTTTTCATTTGTCTCAACTTTAAAATGAAACAATGCATGAGTTATTTTGTGTCGCTTAACGGCAATAAATAATGTAGTACTTTTTTTTTTACTGGAGAGTTTTTTTAAGAAATACATTTATTTAGTAGGGGAAGCTGCTGTACCCACGGACAAAATTTACTTTTAAATTTCTGCTGGTCTCTGGAAATGGATAATGGATTGATAAATTTTTTTGCCAGAATCTACGACTTATCATTTAATTTGGCAATTTTTTTTTTCGGGTGAAAATCTCAAAGCTTTCAACTTCAAAAAAAAATCTTAAAAACCATCTTTTTTGTCCGTGGGTACAACGCCCCGTTCACCCCACGGACAGGTGCCTTTATACCTATATGTACATAAAAAATAATATATAAATAGGTCTGAGGAACTCAATTATACTCGATACATTTTCATAAGGCATTTTATATTAAAATACTTGAAACATATATTGAAAATAACATTAAACAAAATATTCAACTTAAATTAAACTTTGAAAATTAACCAAAGGTTTTTTTCCTTTTTTTAATTTTCCTTAATTTTTAACATCAGTGAACTATTAAAAAAATATTACTCTTAAGAAAGTTAATGGTGTTATGAATAATTAATGTTTTTTAACAAAAAAATAACTATATTCTTAATATGTAACTCTCTATGCACCCACATAATAACTTCAATTTATATGCAAATTGAAACCTTTAACAAAATTAACTCATCGCAAAAATCTCAGTTTAGATTAAATCAAAAAAAAATCTAGTCGACTTCAAAAAAGTCGACGTCAAATGAAAACAGGTGAGATTGACGGTCTGTGGATCTTTCAACAGGTGAGGATTACTACAAAACTATATCTTCAAGCCCTACTTCAAATTCATCATCATTGTTGAAAGCAAGTTTCAGAGTTGATGACAACGCACTATTTTGAGGTACTTCACACCGTAAGAAGACTCAGGTGTGACCCAAGGAGACTAAAAGTTGCCGTCCGTGGGTACACATATTTATTTGTCCTTGAGTACAAAAGTACGAAATTTTGGTTTTGCAAGCCAGTCACATTGACAAGACCACAGTTTCACAACATTAAAAGTCAGAAACAAGACCTGCAAAATATAGGGAAACATGGTACACCTACAACCAAAATGAATAATACAATCCACGACAGACGAAAAAATAAGAAATTGCTCGCGTTTTCTTTTACTTAGATCCTACTAAAACTTAAAAAGTGTGATAGAATCTTAAATGTTCGTTTGATAGCGTCGAAACTTCCTGGAGTCCTGGAAAGCGCTATGACACACACATTGAACCCTAATTTGGATCTCTCTGGACGATAGCCGGAATTTTCCGACCAACGTCTGTAGGTACAACCGTCCGTGGGTACAGCAGCTTCCCCTATGCATTGTCTTAAATTAATAGATTTCTATCGTATCCAATTTGCAAGCTCAGTATGTGATTGCTTGCTAAATATTGCAACACATGCAATTAATTGAATTTTTAATCTATCGTCAGCTTCAACTTTCCCGAAAAAATACGAATATTAAGATAAATAAGAAACGGATAATTTTATAGTAGTTTTCAAACTTCATTCCATTATGCTAAGCAATGCATAGGAAACTATTTCTCTTTAGATTTTATTAGTAATGGAATGTGGGGTAAAGAGAAATAGTTAAAAGGTTTGAGCTTTTTCAAATTGAACGAATTCGAAATGTATTTCTAAAGTTACGGTACATAAAGGAATATCAACATATTTAAAACAAAACTTGCTTTAAAACAATATTCTTTATCTTTGGCAGTAAATTTGTGCGTTAAAAAAAAAGTGGATTTTTTTTTTTCATGGGTAAGTGAAAAATATTTTTTTTCCCAATGAAATATTTTGATAGATTTGACACAATAAATGAGTAAATAAAATATTGAACGAATAAATAAAAAGATGATGATACAATAAACAAAAAGTTTAATAAATAATAAATGAATATGTGAAGAAAAATGAGAGAATAAAATAAGATATAAGTAAGAAAATAAGTGAATGAATGAAGAAATATATATGTGAATTACTAAATGAAAGAACATAAATGAATTAACTTATTGAGCGAATACATAAGTGATTTAGAGAATGATTGAATTAGTAAAAGAAATAAACTATTTCACTTTGCCCCATCCAATTTGTCCCGAATGTACTTTACTAATTGCGCAAAATATTATAGATACAAATAATCTTAACCTTAACTAAATAATTACAGCATCGAACGTTAGAAGGTCTCAATTACTATTTAAAATGTTTAAAATAAAAACTTTATAATTTTATAATAGCAAATATAATTTTTGACTTGAACCAAAATATTGTAAAATAAGTATCAATTTTTGAAAATTGTCTGCATTATCCTTTACTTATCTTTAAAAGTAATTTTTTCCTGACTGGAATAGACTACAGGTACCACGACATAGTGAAAATAACAACAGATTGATTGCGCTAAAAGCAAAGTAAATACTTCACTATTTCACTTTTCTGTGCATTTTTACTTTGCCGCAACTCTCCTACAGTACTTTTTATTTGAATAAATATTGAAGATAAAGAACATTTTTTTTAAATGACAGCAAATAAATACTTTTTTATAATTAATGTTTATATTACGCTTACGCGTTTTCCTTAAAGTATGATTAATTATGCAACTGTTGGAAAGCAAAAAAAAAGTAAATAAAAAATAGACTCTGAAATTATTGTAAAAAACTATTTTATAAATCGGGACGAGTAAAAAATACTTATCATCAATTTCTCTACATAATTTAGATCTTGAAAACTTTTGAGTGAGTTGAGGTTATCTTTTTCCGAAGCGGAAATTTAAGATCATTTATTCATTCTAGCTAATTAAAAATCAATATGCATTATACTATAAATTAATAATCACTAATTATATCACTTATTCATTTTGCTTCGGAAAATAAAGGGGTGACACAGAGATGACAGATGTTTACCTAGACTTAATTTCAGCTTCACTTGTGTTACTTCTCAGAATATTTACGGAAGACTAATTTTTCCTAAGTTTAACTCGCGATGAACTTTATTTGTTGTGAAAGTGAATCAGTAGCAATATCATTTGAAAAATGTACTAAATTAACGACCTATTTACCAATGCAGATTCCACATAGATATTAATATTAAATGATACTAAACCCTAGCATTGCCGCAATAGTGAAAATTATAATCATTCATCAAGTAGGATGATAAATATATGTATTTTAAAGGGACGAAAAATTTGATTAATGAATTAGTATATTTAAAAAAACGATAGCAGGTGCGTCAAATATTAGTTGATTTTAATATTTAAAAGTAATAAATTCGATTACTAGAGGAGTGAGTTAGTTTTTTCAATACATAGTGCTATAGTTCCCAACCTTTTTCACATTGCGCGTTACATATATATAGTGTTAAATATGTTTTATTATAGCATAAATGAGAAATTAATTATATGATCATTCTCAGCAATTTACTCGAGAAAAGGTTTGTAACATTTAAATAATATAAATAAAATCAACAATACTTCACAATTAACTCACAAATTAAGCATGAAAACGTAACAAAATGAAAACATAAAGTAATTAAACATGAAAGGTGCTAAAATAAGAAAAACAACGTAACAAAAAGCACAAATTTGCCAATTTTTGCAACTTTGTTTTTCTTATTTTACTGTTCAGCACAAAGGTATTTATTTATCTTATGAAAGGTGTTAATTGCTTTGAGAAAGAGTTATGAAATAAAATAGTTAAAATAAACTCAAATAGTAAGCAAATTAAGCCCAATTGTTTCAAAATGTTTTTGTGAATGACTTTTGAGCGAAAAGTTCATTCTAAAAATTTAATTAAATAATTAGAGTGAGAGCTTATATCTTTTTATTTTGAAGCCACTCTTAAAAATAATTTTCCACATATGTTACCAGTTGGAAAAGTAGGAAGAAAACACTTTCTTTCAATTTCAATTACTCTTAGCAGAGTCATTCAATACATAACATAAGCATTACGTATTTTCCAAGTCTAGTTGTCTTTATTGGCAAGAAGCTAAATTTTATATCTGTCTACAGAAACCCGTCGTCTAATGCATGTCCAAAATGTTTTATCTCTCTTTGTAACATGTTCCTATTTAATGACTCCAATTTTGCTTCAATGGACATATTACAGGAGAATTGCATGAAAACTGGAGATATTCTCTCGAGAAATCTGATAATTTTGCGTCTGAGAACCTCGAGTCATAATTCTTGAAGGCATACTTAATGTCTTCAGCATGGATTGAATAACTAAGTTTAAAGTGTTCAGTTCCTGATAGCCGTCATTTCCCTGGGTATTTCCACATCAGCATCTTTCTTTGCAAGGGCCTCGAGAGGCACTAATGATTGTTTGCCTGTGACTAGTCATTTTCATATCATGCTTATTAACTTTCAGTTCATCATTTTCCCATGCGTATTCATTTTTAAAATTTGAATGGTTTCATCACTGCCAATTATTACCGTCTGATTAATAATATGTGATGCTATAGGAAGTTTTGCTCCGATGATTATACGTCGATTTGAATGAAATTTTCCTTTGTTTACATAAGCAAAAATATTTATTAGTAAGCTTAATGCCTGTTGTAAATTCAAATACTAACCGCTTTTTCGAAGATCAGTACTTTCTTAATGAACAGGACTAAAGCAGAATCATAAAGATGGGCGGTGTTTGTCTATATACACTTAAGTGTATAAAAGCTCCAAATTTTGTGTGTAATAAAAAAGAAATAAGCCTTGTCTTTGAACGACACAGCAAAATGTTCTACCGTTTTCATAAAATCATGTTTCCACGTTGAACGTAGAGGAAAATCAAATAACGGTATCTGGTACTACTCGAATCTCCCCCAAATGAAGAATAATACCACATGGTCAAAGAAAAAAAAATACATTTTATAAGACTTGCGTAAATGGAAATTAGTTTCTTTGATTCCTTTCATGTTTCATTATTTACTAACTGAAAAAAGAACTATCAGCATTAAATTGCACAAGTTTCAGATTACTGCGGGCACGCGTTTCGGCGTTACAAGATACTCCTTTTTTTCAATGCGAAATAATTGATTTCATGGATGAAAAGACATCCTACATAAGTCATCCGATAAAAGCTATCCTTTGTTGAAAGTCTATTAATCGATATACTCAATTCTTTTGAATTAAAAAGACGTTTCAAACAACGCCGAAGCACGTGTCTGCAGTAATCTGGAATTTTTGCAATTAAAAGTTACTTTATTCTTCACTTTTAAATCACAAAGATATTCCTTCAACTCTCATTTGCTAAATGTGCTAATTAGATACTTTTCTACCAAAATATAAGATTTAAACGGTGTTTGTGAAACACTTTTTATGTATACATTTATGTTGATCTAACCCTGTCAATATTCCCCTGGTCTTCTGATAATACATTTAACATATACACTCTACGCAAAATCGTAGAAAGCCTTCGATGTCTGCAGCTGCCTCATGTTTACATTTGGTCGCCCCTGATGGCTATGAAAACACCCCGCTAGAGCCGTAGGGAAGGTAAGGGAAAAGATTTAAAAAGCACACATTATCTTACCCAATGGGAGTTTCAACTTTTTTGAGCCTAGAGTTTAAGTTCGGTAGAAAAGGAAAGGACTTGTTTTTTTATGGGATTTCAAATAAACGTGAGAGCAAAATTATTTGCTTTAACAGAAGATTTCAATGAACTGCGTCGTAATAATTGCAAAATAAATATAAATTTCAAAATATGAACACTCTTAAAAATTAAGACTCCGTGCAGGAAAACGTTGAAATGTACAAATGTCAATTAAAATTACAGACCACTTTATGGATTTACCGAATATCTGATAACTATCCAGTATACGGCTAAACTAAAATCTAGTTTTCGGTGAACTTTCTGAATGATGTAATAAAACTCTTTATTTTCTTTAAATTTTGCTTCTAAAACAAAAATTACAGGTTATGCTTCCACCTTTTTACTGGATATTGAAGTTCTCCTCATTTTTCGCCTTTTTTACTATTTTCAGTTTAAGAATGATTTGCTTCAGCTTTTAAAAAACAATGTAGCATAAAATAGTTAACCAAAAAAAAAGAAGAAAAAAAAAAAAAAACAGTACAAATCATTCTGGATTGCGCGCGACAAAAAAGAAGGAAAAAAAAGCAAATTGGCTTTGAGATGGGGAAAATGTGTGTCTGTCCGCCTGATTGTAAACAACTTTTGAGGAAAAAGTGCGATTCAAGCAATTTTTTCATGTTTAAAATACCTTAGTGAGAACATATCATTCCTATTATTTACTTTTTAAATTGAACATTTTGTTTGTACAAATTTGAACAGGTTAGAAAACCTTAACATTAACGCCCAAAGGACACTTTAAGGTAAATAAAGATCCCAATTTCAAAGGCGGATTTGCTTCAAGCAAACTTTGTTGAAAAAAGTTCTTGATGAAAAAGTTGTATTGAGCAGATTTTTAAATTTAGGTATTTTGGAGCACTTTTTAAAAAATTCAAAATGTTTTAACGGTAATGCCTACGGAAGAATTTCCAACCTTCTTATCTAAGAAGCCAACAGCACTAAAAATTATTTATTGGTAGTACCAAAATTTGAAAACATTGTACAGATTCTGAATCTGTTCTTGATTTTTCGTTTCAAGGAGTAGGAAAAAAGTTATTCATAAAAATCAAAATGCTATTTCTCATAGGGGGGGGGGGGTATAGCATTACAAAAGTTTTCGATTGATTGACCGAATCAAAATAAAATTGAACGACATCTGTTTTCAAAATTTGTATTTTTGTACAAAATGAGAGAATATTCTCTACGGTTTAAAAAAATAGTTATATTTTTTACTTCATGTTATTTCACATATTTTTTCGGACATTCATACGTAGAGATATTTAAAATTCTGTCACTCAACTTTTTTTATTAATACACATTGTATAACGATCGTTTTATGTCTTCTTGAAAATTTAATCTATCATAGTTATACATGTTTCTAGTGTTTTAGGGAGTAAAGGTTATTTTCTTCCGAGCCCTTTCAAATGACATTTTCAAATAGTCTATGTGTGATTAGACACTGAATTGTATCTCCTACTGCAAATTTTCTTTTCGTCTAACAAAATGTAATCCTTTGTTCGCTTGAGTGGCTCTTTTTTTTTCTTTCGCTTTCAAAAGTTTCACACTAATTTCGTCGAAACAAATTCCATTATTTCGGTCTCGAATTCTTGATTTCATTTTAAAAATCAGTTGATTTCGTTGTTTCTCTCAGAGCCCTTTTTTAACAAACTGTGCGATTGAAGATTCGATTAACTAAAGAAGAACTTTCAACTTGTTAGCATTTCTGTAGTAGCATCCAGAAATAAACGAGTTCAAATTTCGTTTCTGTAAGTTTTTAAGAAAAATATTTTAAAACTTGTTTCTTAAAAGCAACAAAATTTACATTATTTTCTTAAGAAGTGTTGATCATATTTATGACTTTCTTATAAACCATCACAAGAAATTTAAGATCTTAAGATTTTGTTTGTTAATATCTGTAGAACAAGTATCTATAACACAAATTTAAGATTTCAAAGACCGTGCTTATTAATATTATTAAAAATTGCACCTTTAACACAAATTTCAGTTTTAGATTTTGTTACTTGATTTTATCCAAAAAAAAAAAAGCTCCCTTAAATCCCTAATGGTTTTAAACATTGAAAAAGGGCATTATTCTTGCTAAAATGAACAATAACTCAAAAATTCAAATTAGGTCAGATTTTTTTCAATGCAAATGACTTTAATTAACCTAAACATTAATTTTTATTGCATTGCCCATTAAAAAAGAAAATCGTTTACAAAAGGAGCATCGTTATTTTTGACATGTTTTTGTACCAGTCAAGGTTAATTGGTTAAAACAGATGAAGAGTACATATATACATTTTTTTCATTTTATGATGTATGTTTTAATTAATCCATTGTGAGTTAGTGCGGTTTATTGTAGATTTATTACGTCAACAGTGGAGAGGTTCTCCTAGCATTTGTGCTGATTATCTCCGAATTTTCAATTTTGGCTCTTACATTATTTTGCTTCTCACTAACTCATTTGGCCACTAAGCTTGATGCTATAAACCTCATAATCTGTAAGAGCTGAAATATTGATAGTTATATACAACATTATAAGAGTGGTCACTTAATTTAGATGGGACATTTCTTTCTAATTTCTTGCATGTTTAATTTTTTTCCTTCCCAGTAAGCCAAGGAGTACATTATTCTAACAAATATGTATTTGCATAAACACGTTTGTTGGATTTTTTTTCTTTCCTTTTTATTTAACAGCTTTAACCCCAGTTACGGCCTGGTGTTAGTGGCTTTATTTTAGTTACACTCTTAATCATGTTTTTAATTGAAACGCTTACTCGCTGTATTTCCCTTATCATTCCGTATCATATATAACATTACATAAGTATTCTCATTAACAATACGTACATTTTTGGCATCTTCTATTTTTCTTTTAAGTATTTGACGTTGAAAACTATTAAATATTAAACTTAGTTTATTTTACTATAATAATATTTTTGTTTTCCCAATATGTTTTAATTACATTAAAATCCAGATACTTTTTGAAAGAATTGCAGCAATTGTGTTGTTCTTGTCCATTGATTATTGAGCTAATTCTTTATGTAGTTTAATTTTAATGATTTTTTTCTAACTAAATACTTTTCTTACGGTATCTGCAAGCAATTTATTTTTTCTTATTTTGCACTAGCTGTACCCGCACGGTGGTGCTCGTGCTAAGAATTAAAAAAAGGCTCTTGAGTTCGTTAAAATTTCTTAAATTTTCCTGTGAAGCAACTCATACCTTACCCCTACAAAATGTAATAAAATAAAAAATACGTTACAGTTAAGACAAATCAAAAACTTGTCTTCCGAAAAAAAAAAGAATTTAATAAATATACTCATTGCAATTAGAGGAAAATAAATTGCATTCTCCTAATACAAAAATTTCTATTTCATAATAGATAGCAGTCCCTATCTACAAAGCCTGTTCTTGGTAGTAATATAACCTATCAATATAATAAAATGGCCATCAGTTCAGTGTGAAGTGTCGTTTTAAAATTTGTGTTTTCAAAATGCGGGTCAATTTTCTTATTGTTCCTAGGAAACGGGCTTAAAATTTATTTCAGTTATTGCATATAACTTGGCTAAAATGAATAAATTCATTTGTCAGGTTTGTGTTCATTTGAGCCTCCAAGAAACCAAATTGGAAGTAGCATTTTCAGATATTATATGAGTGAAGGAGTTAAATTTGTTCCTTTTGTCCGTTCCTTTGGAAAAGGGTTAAATACTTACTTCAGTTCTGGCTTAACAATGGGCAAAATTACAAATAAATCATTTGGCAGACATATGTTTTTAATTAACCCTTTCCGAAGTACTTACAATTTTGGGGATAAAAATTATTTATGGACATTTTTTTAAATAAAAAGAACTTTGAGTAAAAATTTTAAGGAAACCCATCGACTAAGTTTCGGATTTTACCGTAGGAAACAAACGGACACTGCATTTTTAAGAGAGTACCAACACTGTAGGCATTTCAAAAATAATTTTTAATTCTGAAACACTTTATCGGAATACAATGACACGTCAGGATGTTGAATGAATCGATAATCCTACAACCGAATTCCGCATCATTCAGGTAATCGGACGGTTATAGGACTGCTACAGTAGTCACAAAGTACAATATGTCCAACCATCCAGTATGTGATCTCTGACTGCGATCTGCCTCATCATCGTCTTTCTTCGGCATGTCCTCGGGGAGAGTCCGTAATTGTTTCTTCCCAGACTGCGGAGGACATTTTCGCGCTTATTAGATTCTCTCCCCCCCCTGCCCACCCTAAACCGCATCCAATCTGTCCCCTCTGGCAGTATTAATGCTGTTTTCGTCACAGAACTTGAGATGCGAAATCAAATGTGCTTCACGGATGATTGGCCTTTACAAAAGTCAATACCGAGGCGAAAATTTTCGAAACATTTAATGAGTTCATCGCACAGCAAACAAAGAGTTTGCTTTTATATTTTGATAAATATGCCAAAGGAAATTAGAATTCAGACATTTCCCAGTTATTTGATGATTATTTATTTGTTGTATAAAAACAAAGCGTTAAATTGCTATTCCCAGGAACATTCTGTCAATGTTGGTTTTGTGTTTTTTTTTTTTTTTAATTTTTTCAAGATTATATAATGTCTGTATTGACTTTGTTCATATATTTACTAACTTTACAAATGAGTGTACGTTTTAAGCAACAAGTGTTGTTATTTGCATTTTCTGTCATTTTTCATCATGGTGTCAAGTTCCGCTTTAGAAGCTACAACAATAGTTTTTTTTCGTTGAAATATTTTGGTATATAT
Source organism: Uloborus diversus (assembly GCF_026930045.1). Classification (NCBI taxonomy): domain Eukaryota; kingdom Metazoa; phylum Arthropoda; class Arachnida; order Araneae; family Uloboridae; genus Uloborus; species Uloborus diversus. Next base: position 166,906,614 of record NC_072733.1, read on the forward strand.
TTTCTTCGGTGGAATATTCTGGTATATTTTTCTCTGGTGAAATATTCTGGTATGTGATAAAATTATGCAATGGTATTTTACGTAGAAAAGTCGTCATTTGTACTGCTATTACTTGTTGCTCCCTTAAAATTTTACACAACGTTCCTTTCATGTAAAAGAGTGTCATTGAAAACTTTTTATCCCCAAAACTGTAAATACTTCGCACGAATTGATTAAAAACATTTATGTCTGCCTAGTGATTCATATGTATTTTGGCCCATTGTTAAGCGAAAACTGAAGTAAATATTTATCCCGTTTCCAAAGGCACGAGTGAAATTAACAAATTCAGCCCTTTTATGCATCTAATGTCAAAAAATGCTTCTTCCAATTTTGTTTCTTCGAGGCTTAAATGATCACAAATGGGTTTATGCATTTTTGCCTAGTGTTAAGCTGAAATATATATTAAGCCCGTTTCATAAAAACAATAAGAAAATTGGTCCGCGTTTTGAGAGCACAAATTTAAAACCGACAATTGAGACTGAACTTACGGCCGTTATACTATATTGAAAGTTATATTACTACCAAGAACAAGCTTTGTGGATAGGGACTGTTATTTTTCCTAAAATGGAAATTTTTGTATTGGGAGAGTAGTTCATTTTCCTCTAATTGCATTGCGTATATTTATTATTTTTTTCTTTTGAAGTCATTTTTTTTTTGCTTAGTACTAACTTAGTAATATATATTTTTACTTAATTCTCTTTTCTAGGGAGTTAACTTAGGAAATTTCAATTAGCTGAAGAGATTTCGGTAAATTCTTATCACGTTACCGTGAGGGTACAGCTGGTTTAATATAATGAGAAAAAATAAATTACTAGCAAATACCGTAAGAAAAACAATTAGTTAAAAAATAAACCTTAACCAAAAATGAAACTATTTAAAGTAATTAAATCGATGGACAAGGGCAACACAATGTTTGCAAATTTTTCAAAAAGTATCTAGATTTTGATGTAATTACAGTATATTATCGATTATCCGCTGAATTGAGTGGCACAAGTGACGCGGATAATAAAAATCGCGGATAATCCGCAAAAAGACTAAAATTCAGAAAAACTCCATAAGTTTACCGAAGCACCGTAAGTAATGTTTCACCGCTTTCAAAGATATTAACTTTTCAGTAGTAAATAAGTATTTTCGCTCTAAAAAACGAACATTGTAAAAATGTCGCAAATTTATGAGAAGTTGCAGACATGCGTTTTGGGGTTACAACTTACAAGATTTCCCTAATTTCATAAACTTTTTCAATGCAAAAAATGTGTGAGATTATGCATAAACCATTAAAAGCATTTTCACGCATAAACTAATATGTTTTTGATTCAAAGAATGGGATCCTTGCAATCACAAAACACGAGTCTGCAATTTTTTTTTAACTTATGCTTTTTTAGTTTGCTTATTTTGCTTTTACATCCATTTTTATTTTGCCTCTGCGTACTGTGGTATGGGAATATTTCTTGCTTCTAGAGATTTTAGTAAAATATACAATGTTCGCATGTGCCCACACCATTTCCCCTACCGTTTTCTGTAAAATGTTTCTCGCCGAAGGGTATCGTAATGTCATAACTTTGTTAATATTATTCTCGTATGTTTATGTCAATAAACGTACAGGAATAAATGCTATGACTACGACAAATAGTTATGTAAATTTATGTTCCTATTTCTGTCCTACAACACATTAAACTGAAAATAGTTTTATTATTATAAATACTGTTTAATAAAATTAGAAGTCTAAACTTAAATGGCACATCCGTAGCGTTCAGATGTACTGCATAGTGGGGAATATGCTTATGCTGCCGAACAGCTGATTTAAACAAGCTTGCTATTTATAACGAGTTCCATTGAGCAGTGGATCAGGCCAATCAGGGATAGGGGAGTCATAACTGTCCGTAACCCAACAAAATTATGCGTATAAACACTCTTGCAAGGGCCTAAAATTGCGCTTTTCGGCCTTTAACTTCGAAAATTTTATTATGCCTCTTCCCTCATAAAAAATGCTAAGCCACTGCTGTGGAGCTGTTATTTATGTGAGAAATATTTCATGCCATATATTTTTTTTTTAAATGTATTTTAGCATTACTGCACTCTTTTGGAGAAAATTTTTTTTTCGTTCAAATCCTCCTATCGTAGTACCAACATAAATCTCGGAAAAATTCTTTACTGTTTGTGTATCTTCAAGTTTGATCACTGATCAGCTTTATAAACATCTCTTTGTCCATCTTATCGGAAATAAGCCTCTTGATCGTTTGAAAGAAATTGACTAGAAGGCAAAAGTGCGTAACTTAATTTCTGAAAATAAAAACGTCAAGTTTCGCAAGCAGAACCGAGAAGAATTTCAAACTTTTTCTGTCTTAAGAATTCTCTGCAATGGATAAGGAGATGTGTATATCTTTCCGCCTTTGGACTCTTGAATAATAAATTTAGCATTCGTTTGCAGCCTTGTAAAACTCAAACGAAATGTCTGCAACTGGAGAATCACATTTGACTGCTCTAATGGGTTAAGAAGAGCGACCTCATGCGGAGGCTTTTAGATGAAAAATATAAAAACATTTTCTCAAATACATGATGTTTTTATTTTTATTCATGTCATTTATTCGTTTTGAAACTACACAGACAGTGAATTAGTGATGCATGCGACCTCGAGTACTGAGATTAAAGCTCTGTACATACTTGAAATGAAAGATAGAAAAAATATTAACAGGAATTAAATTATTTTTAGGAGACTACGCTTATGACAAAAATTTTGGTAACGTAGATTAACATTATTAAAGTTATGAGTTAGTTCGCCACAGGGACACGTTATTCTAATATGTTTCGGCGATAGAACAGGCAGTGAAATAATACATCGATGCGAAAGTTATAAATAGTTTCAATTAACTTAGCACTAAAACTTGAACAGTCTAAAAGTAAGGGTTAGCGTATTCAAGATGTTTTAATAGAGTAAAGCATTGTTCAAAAACTTTCCACAATACAAACAAAGTGAACAAACATTTAAATGAAGTTATACATATTAAAGAACATCAACTTTTTAACCAGAGTCGTTTTCCAATAAATTTATTGGAAAACGACTCCCATGCTTTAAATTAGTGCTTTGAAATTATCTAGAATGATATTTATATTTTAACTCTTTAATACCATTTTGTGTAAATGCAGAGATTGCACACTTGAGGAACCTCCCAAAAATATATTTGTTTATGTGCGATATTTTTTTTTTCAATAATAGCATGTACTTTTAAGAAGTTTCTACGAAAGCATATTATACATTGTGGTACCTAAAATGTGTTTATAGCAGAAGAAAGCCATAAGCACGCATTCAAAATTTTGCATTTCTTCAGTTAAAATAAACCATAATTCTCAATCATTGTTTTTGTTGCGAAAAGACCGGCCAATGCTTCATGAATTCCTTAGTCATCATCCAAATAGCGGAAAACACTTACTCTTATCTGGAAATGTGTCGAGTTTCATCAACTATTTCTAAGAATTTGCAAAATTTTTAAATTGAACAATTATTTGTGTAATCAACACAAATTAAATGTATCCATTTTTAATCTTTCAGGTAAAAAAAAGTTTGGGTGCAACCGCCTCCTCGCTCCCCAACCTATTTGTCACCCCTTTGTAGAGGCACCTCAAAGTGCCTCAGCAACATATGAGGGGGTGCCACAAGGAACTCTTAATATTAGATTTTTTTTCAATTACATGAAATCACTGTAATAATTATTTTATAAGAGTACTTATAACTGATGTAGTACTCTTATAAAGTATATCTTATAAGGTACGTATAGTACTGTACTTATTTTATAAGAGTACTTGAGATGCAACTCAAGTACTCTTATAAAATAAGTACGAGCCATAATTTGAACATTTTTACCGTTTGTTTCTGTGGTTTGTCATTTACAGAACATATATCATACGATTGGATGACTTAGGGCGTCGTAAGAAAATTTTAATTATCTAAATATGCCACGGTTTGACTTATTCTTCAATAAAATTTTGAGGAAAATAATTTATTGAACAATTGGTAGTGTGATTTTATATATAATGATTAACAGTCAACGCACTATCCTTTTAACCTTGATTTCTGTAAGAAGATTTATATAGAAATACTTCGATAATAATAACCTATTACGTTTAATATACCTTTTACATTTCTGACACATACTAATGTGATATAAATAGAAAAAGATTTGTATACCATAATAATGAAAAGTCTTTTTTTAAGTAACGATATATAATGTCATGTTTTTTTTTTTTTTTTTTTTTAACGCAGAAGTATCGATATTTATTCCTAATTCAATTTACCAGGGATCAAACAAAATCATCTATATTTTGAGCAATATTAACTTATAATTTCTATCTCATATGTTAATATGAGCTTTTTTGCTGGAAATGTTAATCTAAGTTGGTTTTTTTATGTCATGTTGTTTTATACACATTATACGATTTAACTCTAAAATTGTTACTCTCTGAGTTCAGAGATTTCTTGCGTTATAATAATAATGAAAACATGTGACTTTTTATGCACCCTTAATATATCTAACCTATTTTTCGTGCTCTAAGCTCATTTTAGTTCTTTTTGATATTCTTTAGGCTGCTGTATGGGAACTCAGTGAAATTATTTTACTATCGCTCACCGAAACTGTTCTCAGATTGTTCTTTTGCGTTCGTAAAAATACTTTCTAAAAGTTCTTTTATGTTACTTCTCCATTTTGCTTTCTGTTACTGAGGAAAGTTGGGTCCCTTTTATTGCTCATTTTTATCACGTGACCGAGCAATGTGGATCGTATATTTACTGTTCTTCTTCAACATTATTTCTTATGTCTTGATAAATTCTTTACTTCAGTGCATATTTTTTGTTCTTTCTCGGTGTCACCACTACTTCCTTATTTAGGATTGTCTTAATTTTAATGCTCCTCTTTCTTTTTTAATAAATGAAAACAACTATTTTTTGTTTCTTAAGCATACTGTAATTTAATTGAAATAATATTGTTATCACTTTTTCGAAAGTATTTATTTAGCATTTCTAATTTTTTTTTTTTTTTTTTTTTTGGTAATGGATTTGCAAAATTTAATCTCATAATATTAAAAATTTGCAGGGTAATTTAAATATTGTTTTCATATCTATTAATTTTTTTAATTTATTTTTTACTGTAACAGTTTCTTATGATTTTACATTAACAATGCTTTCTTGTAGTAAAAGACGTTAAATACATATTTTTTCTTCTTCACAAGTGGTTAAATGGTTATTTCCTGCACTTCTCTAAAATTTTTTTAACTCATCTATATTTATATTTTTATATATCAAGAATTGTTTAGTTTTATTTCCATTTTAAAAACAATTTGTGTAATGCTGACCCTCATTAATGCAAAATGCCTCTGCCAAGAGTAGAGGCTGCTGTTCAAGAATAAGTCACTGATCGATACCGTAGTAAACCTAACGATTAGAAAAAAATGAGATCCTATCCTACACCCCCTCCCTCCAAAAAGAAAAAAGCTTCTATTTCATTTAAAAGCTAATAAAAATTAAAACGAAGGAACATATTGCAGCTTTTTTAAAATTAATTAATTTTTTAATGAGGCTTCGCGCAATTATCTTGACCAAAAATATTGTAAAACGTACGAAAAAAAAGGGAAATAATTAAAATGAATCATCACAACTCTACTAACATTTATCTCTAAATGTTTTTAACTAAAAATAAAGAAAATTTACGAAATGATATTGTTTGAGAAAAAAAGGGGGGGGGGAGAGATATCAAGAAGGGAAATCGAAAACTAGTTTTCATATTTGTGCTCAGTAATCTTGATCCAGGTTGCTCCATTCTTATGGATGGAATCGAGCATTTATTCCCAGTTGTGCCAAGAATTTTAACTAACCACCAAACGGCACGATCTTGAGGGTCACGAATTTGGACAAAATTCTAGATATAGGTCAATTCCCACTAGGTATGAACCCAGGTAAAGCGGTTTGATTGCAAAGGCCTTAGTTCGGCTGCAACGGGGGACCCAAAGTCGATCATTTTGACCCAAAAATGCAATGAAGTTTCCTTTAGAATTACCATTTTTACCTATTTTTCTGCTATTGTACTGCAGTATGAGCCGTTTGCATGCACTTACCTTCGAATTAATTACATTGAATACTAATTTTTAATAAATGATTCTCAAATTTAAATTGGATACTATATTTAATTTCAAAAACTTGAATGCTAAAATACCATAGTTACAGGATGTTTATCGTTTTCAAATGAAATTAATGATTTTCGTTTCACATTAATCGTCTGTTAGTAAAAATAATTTATCGTTTGATAATAAAAAAAAAAACATTTACTTTAACTGGATATTTATTGTCTGCTAGCAAAGATATTCCTTAATGATAAGCACAAAAACGGGAGAGGAAAAAAAGCTCTGATTTATTGGACAGGGCACATAAAAACACAAATACAAGATCGTTTTGACTAGAAAATAACGTAAATAATGCCCATTAATAATTAGGTGTTCTCCCTTCCACTAGTTGTGCTAACAAAAGAGGCCAAATGTGTTATGAGAACGAACATAGTGCCTAAATCTGAAATTCCAATGGAAAACGCCATTGCATTTCGGGAGACAAACTAGCAACTTTGTACCCTTGTAGTAGCTAAACTAGGACCTATGCAGTCAAACCGCTTTACCCAAGATCATATCTAGTGGGAAGGGATCTATATCTAGAATTTTGTCCAAATATGTGACCCTCAAGGTCGTGCCGTTTGGTCGTTAGTTAGATAAGCTTATTTCTCCTGTTCACTGTACTTGAGAAAATTGGAGCAAATCTTGTACAGAGGGAAAGTGTTTTTCTGTGACATAAAATGTGAAAGGATGCAGATGTTTTTTACAATATTTTAAGCAAAATTTAAAAAATTTGAAAATTTAAAAAAATTATCAAAAGTGCTTTAAAAAAAGAAAAAACTTCGAGGTGCAGAACTCCAGAGTACAATTGAATTTTTTGACAAATTTCAAGACTGGATGTTATGCGGTCTTCTGGGCATCGCGCTCATACAAACAGGCAGGTGAACGGCAGTATCTACAAAATTCAGCTTTTTAGACATTCAAAGATAAACTTTTCTGATTCTAATACAAACACTTGTAAAATATTGGAATGAGACGTTCTTTCAGCGCTTTGTTTTCAGAGGAAACCAAATTAGCAAATTTAGGGGGGGAAAAAGGCTTAAGTAATATATGTGACAAAACACAAAAATATGCAAATACAAAACGCAAACATGAAGAACGAAAAATTTGCTGATGCTGCTGTTTATTTAACCAAATATATATACATACACATACATACATACTTACATATATCTGCTAACAAACATTCATACATACATATATATGTGTTGAGAGAGAGAGAGAGAATCACACCTATTGCGACAAGTTTGCAACTACAAAATTGTACAAATTGTGTACTAGATCACTAGATGAATACGAATTGTTCTGTTACAAAAGGTAAGTCCAACAGTTGATGCAATGCGTACTAGACATCGACAGCTGCCAGACACGGTTAAAAACACACGTTTTCTTTTAATATTAGAAGCGTAATCGTGATAATTTTGAGCATATGCTGTAAAGATAAGAAGTGAATTCCCCCAGTACGCCATTTGTGCCGATTTCTTCTAGTAAGTGCTTTTCATTAACCACTTTACTGTGTTCTTTAGGATCTTTTATCTCTTTTTCCTGAAGTTTCTGTTGTTTTATTTGCAGCTCTCATTCTCAAAGGTGTTATGTACCTAACTCAAACGGTTGTTGCAAGATATATGAAACATCCTATTTATATAAGTACAAATTATAAAAATTAGTTTTCATATCGTTTTATGATTATATATGTCTTACTTTTTAAAAGTATAGATAAAATTCATTTACTTTTACCAATCCTGATGTGATTTTTTCTCTTTCTGCATATAACACAACGGGAATGTTACATTTCATATTATCATGACGGATCGTATAGTTTTCTATCCAGTAATTGAGGAAACAGCATGAAATTCCCAGAGAAATTTTGACCACTTTGTGACTGAAAACTTTTCTTGGAGAGTCGAAATATTTGATGTCTCCCTTTCCTCGAAGATAGCCCTTCTGCAGTCAAGGTTGATTCTTCTCTTATGATCAAGATTGTCTTTTCCCCCGGCTCATCATCACTGTTCTTCGCGAAATCCTAAGGGGACGTCAGTAATTGTTGCTTCCCAAACTGTCATGGGAGTTTTCACGCTTATTAAGTTCCACCCCTTCCTTCACGCTTAACTTTATCTAATGATCCCCGCTAGCTGTATTAATCAATTTTGTCTGGAAATTGCACTTTTCAGTAAAACTTAAATTTATGTTGCCTTATTTTTAATAATAGATTGCAACATGTAGTATAATGAGTACTTTTCGCTGACTTTAAGTCATTTTTATGTAAAGTTGTTTCTTTCATGGATAAACGAATGTTCACTTACAAAGTAAACTTATTTTATTACTTAATTACTTAGTGATAGTTGATCTTTATATAAGAAATGTTGCGGTACAAAGTATTCTTAAATTGCTAATAGTTGTAAAATATTTTGAATCATTTTTAGACTCATTTCTTATTCTGAATCATTCATGGGGTAAAAAGAGAGCCTTTATTTACCTAGATTCGAAAATGTTTACTGTAACATTTTTTTAAACCCTTGGGAAACATTATGCAAATCACTAAAACTGTTGTTCGCGAGTTATCACAAAAAATAAGTTTTATTATTTAAGCTTCCTACCATTTTTTAGAACTGTCACATATTTATGTTACAGAGTGGGTATAAATCTACTTGAGGCTTTCAGAGCCATCTAGTGTATAAAGTGTATTGGATGAAACATTGCCAAATTTCATGAATGTACACTGCAGACCATGAAATTATGAATTTCTGCAATAAAGAAGTACCACGAGTGGCCACTAGAGAAAATTTTGGCGCTAAAAAGTGTTTTACTGTGAATGCTGAAAAATTTAATGCCAAACAATGCAGCACGCATCAATTTTATTATCTACAACCGGTTGTTACTTGTAAAGAATGTTCAATAAAACCACCATTAAATTTCTATTTTTTGAAAAAAATGTGAAGAATACTAAACGTCGCCACGAAAATGGTGCAAACCTCAAACTGGACTTGAGCTATAGAGTGTGCCGCAGTATCATTTCTCTAAAATAAGTCATTACTTGTGTATTTCCTACGGTATGCATGCCGTGGAAGCAAAAACTTTGGGACTTTTGATGGAGGATATTTCTTACAAGTGTTACTATATGTATCATGGCAATGTTGCCTAGATCCCAGCAAAGGAAAGTCTCGAATAACGGTACAGGTATGATAGATTAGTTTGGATTTGTGGAAAATATGTGCATCGTATGCAGTTCTTGGAATATAACGATGGTGGTCATATTGACCCTTATTTGAAAATAAAAGTACTGTCAATAAACGTGTAGCATATTTTGTCAGTTAGTATTTAATCCTTAAATATTCACATTAGTATTTTTTTTTTTTTTTTTTTTTTTTTTTTTGTGGAAATCGAAGTTTTATGGACTGCATTGCACTCTCATGAAATTTGCAATGTTTCGTCCAAAATTTTGATGGCTAACGGATTCTGAATACCTCGAGTTGTTGTATACTCACTCTGTATATTCGAATTCACGATAATGAAAAAGGCCTATTTATTAAGTTAAACAGCTTGAGCTTAGGTAATAAATCGGTATTCACTATAATTATATCAATAAATCGATCTAGAAACGTAGCTTACAGGCATACCCTGAGCTACGAAGTATCTAATCGAGTAAACCTTGCTAAAAAATCTCCGCGGATTTTTAATACGTGTTACAATGCAGTTCATTTCACTTCCAAAATTGATAAATTTCGAAGGTGGCATGCTCTTGAGTTTTTTTCATGTTTTCCGAAACAAATTAGAGTTGCAATAATATGTATGAAATTCTTCGGACAGGACTGCTCTATGACAATGCTTTAAAAAGTTTTTTATTGTCTTATACTGCTATTTTGGGGTACATTTTACTAAGATTTCAGTGATACATTTAAATCTTAAAGTGCATAAACGTTTAATTGTCTTGTTAACATGGTTAACCCACCCGAGCATTTGTTATGTGCTAATTTATTAGTCATTAAATTATCCGAAAATCAAAACAAATAAATAAATTTAAAAACTTGATTCATTAGGATGTAAGAGTCAATTTTTTAATGGACAAACTGCTGAATCAATTGTTTTTTACTCATTGCTACTTTATCTCCTAAAACACCAAACGAGGATTTGAAATACGATGCGCGTATTAGCGAGGTGTTTTAATTAATAAAAGCTGGGAACTGTATTCAGTTGTCTTAATAAAATATGATTTTGCGAAGTTATAAATTATTTTCCGATAGTTACTCGGCTAATAAAACAAGCCACGTATTGAAAATTCCAAGCTTCATTTACTCAGTTTAAAACGTGCTTTCCGTGTCGCTCATAAATTTTTCGCTTCTTATCGGAGAGGTAAATTATTAATAGCAAAAACTGAAATTCTGTAGTACTCGAACGTAATTAAAAACATTTAAGCACTGTTTTAAAAGTATATTCTTCTGCATTACATGTGGTTGTAATGTAGTTCTGATGGTAATTTTAATTTAGTTTTTAAAGAATCTTTATGTCAACGTATGTATCTATTAATTTGCACTGCTTAAATTTGCTATGTTTATATTTGAAAAAAAAAAAAACATTCTAGCATTTAAAGCAGCTTTAATTATTGATTTAAATGTGGGTTATACTCTAATTGCGATTCGATTTGATTTTCTCAGTGAAATATAGGACACGTTGTATTGCCTTTAAAGCTGTTTGAAGCAAAATTATATTTGTGTTACTATATGGTTACCAAAAAAGAAATCATTCTTGAGGTCTTCTTTGTTTGTCTTTTTTTTCCCTTGCTGTTTTATTATCATAGTCAACCCTTCAGATGTAGAGTATAAACGTTGTTTTATTTAGTAAAAACAAACAGATAATGTGTATTACAGCCAAATACGTCTTGCAATTAGAGGGTGACCTTTGTAGAAAAAAAGCGTTGGTGTTGCCGTGTTGGCGAGAGAAACATAGTAAAACGCTTTGCAGAATTCTGTAAAACTCGTAATTGAAAGCGTACACTTAATTTTAAGGATGCTTTAGAATATATGTAAGTTTGTAGGGTCTGGTGGGTTAAAGTGGTCATAAAATCGTAGGTTTTCAACTTAGTTGGATAATAAACACAATCAATTCTTCAAACACTTCAACTTTTTTTTGTTGTTACTTAACATTGGATTATTAAAGAACACGGTGCATTGAATTTCAGGGAAAAAAAATATTGATTTAAGTAGGTTTATAGCACTTTTATTTCCCTATGTATTTATGACCACTTTACCCCCATGGAGTGGGGGAAAGTGGTCATAGCATAGGGTAAAGTGATCATGTTTAAAAATGGATGCAAAACCGATACAAATAACCGTAATATTTGTATATTTCGATTATTTTTATAGATACAAATACATGCACGAGTATATGTGGGTATACACGAGTATATACGTGCCGTGTAAACATGAGTATACACGTTCATATATGAGTAGATACATGTGTACATCAGATACATGCATGCACGTGCCTATGCAGGTATACACGAGTAATTTCGTGGATACATCCAGTGCGTGTTTGTATACAGCCTGAGTAAAAACTTTAAGGCCAGTACATTTTTTTGTGAAAATTAGAAAATAAAACTAAATTGATCTTAATACTATTATTATTAATGTTCATTGCTAAGAAATAACTCAACAGACAGGATTTGTAAAGTATGCAATTACCAGAAAAACAGTGGTATATTCATAGTTAGTATTTTAGCCTGAGTAAAAACTTTAAGGACACTAGTTTTTTTTTAAACTACAGGTACATTATACTGGAATAAATATGACCGCAGTTACCAAAATTGTGGAAACTCTTCAACTTTCAGTTTTGTCATTAATTTCTTCAAAATTATGGTTCTCTTCGTAAAGATATCGAAAGGTAAAAAGTTAAAGAAATCAGATTATTTTTTTTTCTTCAGCGGCGATGATTAGTCGTACTACTGAGAAAAAAATTGGAAGATTGAAGTCAACAACTTTTTTAAATTGAACCACAGCTATGGTAAAAAGAAAACCGGTAAAAGACCCAATTCTTTGTCTTCGCGTGATGGAGGAAGTGTTTGCAAACTTACATCATTTGAAAAGTACTCAATCAGGAAATTTATTTAAAAAAATGTTTTTAAATGTTTGTCAAAAACGATGTATAACGCAGTTAGAAGGTGTGGAGGTTTAATTTATGCAGTAAAATTGCCTAAACGTCAGTTATTGAATAGGCAGCGTAGGGCATCTGAACTTTAGCCAGGAAATCATAACCTGGGGTAACCAATGGCTACAAATAATTTTTCTGACGAAAATGAGTGGAATTTGGATGGATTAGAACGATGGAAGCTCTATTGGCATGATTTAAGAAAAGAAATGGAAATATTCTCCTAGCGAAAATTAAATGGAGACTCTAGCATGACTTGAGAGTGCTTTGCTTATAATGTTGTGTGCTCAGTTATGTTTGTTTCAGGTAAAATGAATTCACAAGCATATTAAAATGTCCTCGCAAGCCATCTTTTACTAAATGCTGAATTTATTGCTTCAGAAAATTCAGAATATCAGCAAGACAGTGCACCTATCCATTCGAGTAGCAGTGCAAAAAATTGGTTCCAAGTCAACAATGTTAAAACCTTTGAAATGAGCAACTAAGTGTCCAGATCTTAACCCAATATAAAACTTATGGGGTGACTTAGCACGATCCTTTTATGCCAATGGGAGACAATTTGCTTCATCAAACAGAGCTGACATTTACTATCGAAGTTAAATGGCATAAAACAGATCCAAAAGTTGTCAAAACTAGTTTTATCCATGAAAACAAGAATGTTTAAAGCAATTTGAAGAAATGGCTCCTACGCAAGCTGAAAAATGTTTTAATTTTTGTTTTGATTTGCTTTTTTCTGTGTTGGCCTTAAAGAATTTACTCAGGTTCAAATGTTGATCTGTAATATTTTCTAATAAAGAAATACTTACAAACGAATTTTTTATCCTTTTTTACTTGTATTTAAAGTTTATAACTATCACTAAAACGATTCTTTGATCCTAAGTTAAAGATGTGTCCAATTTCTTAAAAATGTTAACTGGCCTTTAAGTTTTTACTCAGACTGTATGTCTACTCTCGTACATACTTATGGAAGCAACCAATATATACGTATGTTTACGTGTAAACACGATTATGTACCAGTATAGACGTACATACGTATATTTACGTGTATATCTGTGCATGTATGTATACACGGGTATATCCCATTAAACACATGTGTGCTTCCAGAGTGAATTCAAGCTCTGGGGCAAAAATCAAAGAAGTGTGAGAGGGGAGGATAAGAAGCAAAGAATCATAATGAACTTATGGTCGCTGACGCGCTACATGCACACTAAGCCAGAAACTGATGGATGCAAAATAGGTCACAAATCTCTTACACAAAGATGTATTTACCCAATATTTAGAGCAGATGTTAATAGTTACGACCTGTAGTAGCTCTAATACACGCATCGCAACAAAGGCACAGCATCTGATGAAAGTTTTTCAAAAGTCTCATTATTGCAACGGAGAGTGCTTAGAGATTGCGACACATTACAGTAGCCAGTCACAAATTTCATCAATCAGTTTAAAAATTTCTTAAGACCTAAAATGTTGGGTAAAATTGTCTTTGCGTAATAAATTTGTGACCTGTTTGCATCCCTCAGTTTCTGGCTTTGCGTGCATGTAGCGCATCAGCGTTGTGTTTGTGACCATATGTTTCATATTTTTCTTCTTTCTTCTCCTCCCCTCTGACACCTTTTAAAAATTTGCCTAAGAGTTTAAACTCACCCTGTATACATGTATGTCATACGCTTGTGTGTAAGTTTCTACTCGAGTTTCGAGTACGTGCGCGTATATACGTTATCTACCTGAGTGTATAAGTGTTCCTATACATAAAAGTATAAGCGGGTATATACGTGTATAGTCGAATGTACATCTTTATAGAAAAAAAATACTTGCAAATACCCATATACCAAGCGTTTATTGATGCATATATGTGAATATGTATATAGAAGTGCTTACACGAGTATATGCGTATAAATACGGATATACTGGTACATTTAACCATGTTTACTGTAAAAACAATATATACTAAGTGAAATTAATGTTTCATTTATGTCTGCATCATGCTTAAAGATTTAGTGACTTAAGAAGAACAATATTCGTTAAGCCTAATATTATGACCACTTTACCCCATCGTACATAAATTTTTCTAAAAAATTATCCAAAATAGATTCAGCTAACTGCTAATGAGTAAGAGTTCTTGAGACATGTAGGAAGCTTCCTGTGCTTTTCAATCTGTTCACAATTCTAACAAACAAATTTCCCAAGGAAGTTAAAATAGATGTTTAGATTTTTGAATTTTTCATATTCACACAAAATATTTTATTTTACCATATAAAATGTTGCCAGTTGTGAAATTTTGTATTCAAAATGCAGTTTCTAACTGCCCTATCCTAAAATAAAATTTTCCCATTCATTTGAACATTTATTTCCAAGCTCTAGTCTTTTATTTGACGTATGACCACTTTGCCCCATTAACCACTCTCCCCCACCAGACTCTATCTCCTATATTTACCTCGGTGTTTTTATATAATGAACCCATTACAGTAAAAAAGTCAAATACAGGTGTCCCTCGTATAACACGGTTAATTCGTTCCTTGTAGTATCGAAACCGTGTTATACGAGACTTTTTTTAAAAATAACATTTTAACCTTTTTTACTTCCTTTTACAAAAAAAAAAGGAAGCATTGTATTCGCAAAAAATTTTTCACTCAAAAATCGGCCTTATTTTCCATTTTTCTCACCCCCGAATGAATGTTGAGGTTTTTTTCGACCAGACCACACGTGGATGTATGCCTAGGAACCTACAGGCACCCGAAATATCCATTTTGACGACCCCTGAGTTAATTACAACGAATTTTCTCGTGACGTCCGTATGCAAGTATGTATGTGCGTACGTGTGTATTTCGCATAACTCAAAAACGGTATGTCCTAGAAAGTTGAAATTTAGTACGTAGACTCCTAGTGGGACCTAGTTGTGCACCTTCAATTTTGGTTGCATTCGGATGCTTCTAAGGGGGTCTTTTCCCCCTTTTGGGGGGGAATCATTGTTAATTTCGATGTAAACTGAAGTGGTGTTATAATTTTTCGGACACTTGGCGATATATCGCCGGTCTTTAGGTCGCCAAGCTTTGCCGCCTACTTGGTGATGAAGTTGGCGATTTTTTTTTAATTTTAAGTTTGATTTTAATTTGGCCACTATTGGTGATACTTAGAGAGTAAACAATTGAAACACATTAAAATTGCCAATGATGGGGAAATGACATTAAATTGGAGTAAAAGGAAGTCGTGTGATGCACACATCAGCTCGTTTAATACTAATTATGCATTTCCATGAGAAAAATCAGGTTAAGATGTATCGTGTTATATCGAAACCGTTTTATACGATACTTAGAAATGATGCAAATCAAGGGATGTGAACCGTGTTGTATCGAAAACAATTTTCATAAAAACAAAGTAAAAACTTATTAGAGTTATCAACAGAATGTATTAAACGAAAATGAATTCCATCTTTTTAAAATATAAGATCCGAGTTATATCAAAACAATGAAGTATTAAATTTAAGTTTCGTACCGTGTAATATCGAAACCGTGTTATAATAATCGCAAATTTGGTACCGTTTAATGCCAAAACCGTGTTGTAGAAGTACCGTGGTATACGAAAGACGCTTGTATGTGATTGGGGTACAGTCACAGCTTGATGTAGTATATGATATTTAAGATTTTTTACTAATAAGTGTCGTGTGTCACCAAAATTTTGTTTTGTTGCATGAATTCTTTTATTAAGTCACTTAAACAGCCAAGAAAAGTAAGAGAAAACGTATAAGATTAAAAATGGAATTTTTATTTTAAATCCATCTTTTAAGACACTAGAGTATATCGCAAAAACTGTACATAAAATTTTAAAATTATGTTGTAATAATTCTATATTTTCTGATCTAACTGATATTTGACAAAAGGAAAACTGGCCTGTATTGGTATTTTCCTTCGGTTCTAATTGCAAACACTATTCATTCAAGTATTGTCTACCTACATAATATTTTTATACATAAAAAACATTTCAATTGTGTGTGTGTGTTTTCTTTACCAATTCTTTCATCAATTTAAAATAACTTAGTTTTGTTCTTATTTGACAAAGAAAACAGATTAATGAAGACAAACTATTTTTTTTATCTCTCCCACATTAGCGTTTATGAACGGAAAGGTACATTCAACCCGTAAAAAATATTGCATATGATAAAAAATGAAGAAAACGTTGAGAGTGAAAATTTCCTATAGAACACTTTGTTGAGAACTTCAAAAAATGTAAACACAAAAATTACTACAATTTTCATGCCAATGTTATATTTTTCTTACTTTCCAGCACAAATCCAAGCGGGTAACAAAGTGGGAACTGTCCTGTATTTCCGAAAGTTTGTCTTTCCCCGGGTAGTAACTCACTGCGAATCTTCTTCACGAGGTCCTCAGGGGATATTTGTAATTGTTGCTTCCTGGACTGTCGAGGACATTTTCACGCTTATTAGTTTCTCCACCCCCGCTCCCAAATATAAGCACTATGCGAAATGTTCCCTCTGGTGGTGTTAATGAATATTGTACTTGGCAGTGAACTTTTGACCAAAAATCAATTGTCCTCATACCATCAATCTTTTTGATTGATTAGTTGAAGAGTCGTCAAGTTGGATTTATTTTTCCTAAGGCTTTCTGTTTATACTAAAAACGCAATTTGTGCTTATTGGATTTTACTTTTTTTGTGATATTTAACTCTTTTCGTAAACCTTACTTATTTAGTCGTTTTCATATTGGTTTATCTAAAATGTCCCCAAGTTAAATTACATTACACATGATTTATTTTAGTAAAGCATTTATTGCTTTCGGTTTCGTACAACTTCCCAATGTCTTCGGAATTTTAATAAATGCAGCGATAAAAATATTTCCTATGTAGTTTTAAAGAGCATATATAATCCAAGAATTTGTAGAAATTAAAAAAAAAACATTTAATTATTATTTTTCATGATTTTAATAAAAGATATATCATTTTGTTATTTTTTTCAATTTTCTTACTCGCGATATTTGTTTTGAGGATTAAGTTACTTCTGGTCTTAGGAATTACGATCTCTAAACTGCTATTTAGAAAATTTAATTATATTAATTATAATATATACTTGTACCCAATTAAATTATAGTAGACACTCAAAGGAGTTACCAAGCCCTGATGGTTTACGAGTACATGCTTATTACAAATGGCTCATTCGTTATCGAAACGTTGTTGATCCAAAAGTATTGCCCGCACAGCGATTTGGAATATGTGAAAATAACCACAAACCAGGATGCGGTATTGTGTTCAACAGGTGGTAATAAAAGTACTCAGTAATTTATGAAATGGCGACAAAACAAGAGAATTTTTTTTTTTTCGTTTCGTGTACAACGTAACGAAATTCAACAGCATTTTTTCCTAAAATTAAGAAACCATTCAACCCAACTTCTAGAACTTTTCCAAACAGACTATACTCAACAAAGGTACCAATCAAACATTTTAATACAACTTATTTTACCAATATTTATTTACCTTTCACGCTTTCTAAGTCTGTAATATGCAGTAAGAGTTAAATATTATGAAACTTAAATAGAATTTTTCTTTCTATTCCTTATGAATGTAGTAGAACTAGAAACATTCCTTTAACTTTTTTGTGTTGGAAAATTACTCGTCGGCAAGACGCAATCCTCTAAAGCTGGATACTTTTTGAAAAAAAAAATAATAATGAGCAGAATTTTATCCATATCATAATATTAGCTTGGGGAAGTGAGCGATTCGATAAGATGTATTGGATGTTCTGTTTATCTTGAATAATATATTTAGTATGCACTTTCGTAGATAAATGCTTAAAAGTGGAATGTAAACAGCTTTCCAAAGTTTATCTTTCTATGTCTTAATGTCTTGTAAAAACAGACTCCGCTTGATGCCCTTAAGGTGTGGCGAAAAAGCAGCATAAACACACCGTATTGAAAAAACACACTGGAGGGAGGGCTTTTTTTTTTAACGTAGGCGCTATGGATGAAGCGGTAGGAGTTCCTTCTGCTCTGACTGCGGGCTACAATGGAAGGCTTTGAATTTGATATTAGTTTTATTGAAAATAATTTCATAATTACTGAAATTAAATAAATGATGTTAGTAAAGTTTTAGTATTAAGACTTGATTATTTCAAAAAAAATGTACAAAAAAAAGTCTGTGATACGCATTTATTTTTACACTTTTTTTGAAAAATTGAAAGAACACCATAGTTTGCTTTTAACTATTACACAGGCCAACAAAAAAAATTGTTTTCTTTGGTACCCAGAGTTTGACATTTGATTTTAGATATGCTTGAGGCTCTGAATCGAATTATGGAATTAGGTTTTCTCAAGCAGCTCTACTTTTTTAAATAAATGCTGCTGTTTTACCCAAAATGTGCAGTTTTAGCTCCATTTTGCACACAATTAAAGCAAGTGTAGGCTTCTTAAACAAGGATTGCTTCTGGCATATTTACCCTGTTGTCAGCCTGCAGTCTAGTAACTTAAAGGAAAATTCACCAGATTCAGTAAAAGTTTGACAAGTTTAGTAAAAACGCTTCAACAAGTTAAGTTCAATTTGTAAGCTCTTGGCTTACATATATTCGCTTCTTGCGATGTGTGATGAGTTGGATCTTTGTATACAGTATTTTTCAGGGCCTGATTAATATAGCGGGTGACCCGAAATAAACTTTTTTTGTGAGTTCCTCTGAAGTCGAACCTTATAAATTAGACATTAATGGTGAACCACCGTTTCAGAGGTGTTGAGGTGTTTTTCCACTCGTTCAAAATATTTGTTGGGGTGCAGAGTATCCCATACTTAAGTACACGTAAAAAATGTAAATAAATAAAGGAGAAGACTTAAGAAAATGAAAGAAAATTAAGGTAAAGTTTTCTTAAGTAACTGTACTACAATTTTAGTAATTCTGAGGCTCTTAAAAATTGTCCAATCCCCGAGACCAATGTCCAAGAGCCTAATTGGACAGTTTGGTAATCAACCCCATTGTGCGTCGGGTTTCGGAATGGGGGGGGCATCTAAAAATTGCTGTTTTGGGTATTTTTCCAGAATTTTTAGAGTAAATTTAAAGTCAGAATATTATGTCATACTAAATTTAAAAGCATAAAATTAAAGGTGTTTGCCCCCAAGAGGGATGACATAACCCACCAATGCTACAGAGCGCCCTATCCCCGTAAAACGAAGCAGTACCCCCGAACCCCCCTCCATACATTTCATATGGAAATATTATTTTATGCAAAGTTTAATTCATGCAAAGTGCTCCATCGCACTGGGGCGATGGAGCACTTCCTCCCAAATCTACAGCACCCACCCCCTCCGCCAAATAAAATAATACCTCAATCCCCCCCACCATTCCATTTCAAGTAGGAGTACTATTTCATGCAAATCTAAAATGCATTAAATCAGGACTGTCCACCCCATAAGAACAATAGCTCACCTCCCGAAATGAACTTATATACTAAAAGATCTCCTCCCCCCTCTGATGGCGCACATTTGATTAAATGGTTAAAAAATTACACTGAACTGTTTTTTTTTGCTTTTAAATGATTTCTCCAAAGCTTATAACAAAAAGTCTTCGTTATCAAAATCTTTTTTGGAATCTAGATCCTCAGCAAAATCGTTATTGTTGCAGCTATGTCTAACACAGTTTGTGCACATAATTGAGCACTTTAGTCCATTTCAGACTTTTCAAACATTCACTATATCCAATGAACCCCTCAGAGGAAGCACAAGATTTGAGGCGCAGAAAGTCTTCTAGAGCAGAAGGTTTGGCTGTTGTGATAGGACGCAGATTAAATTTCTGTAGTGCTTTCTATGTACCCATCAAAAATGACACTAGCTTTCCCATACTTACAAGTGACCTATATACTGCATTACTGGCATATTTCCTTGAAGCTTGCAGATCATTACCAAAAAATATCATCGAGCAGGTATCTTCCATCTATTACATATGAGGCAGTTAGGAGCAAAGGAATGTATGTGGCAAAATCAAAAATTTGGAAATAACCAGTACAAATGGTAGGTGAACCTCTCCTCTGTCTTGGGGCAAGAGATGGTACTAGTAGACTTGGTAGTTACTGCTATACAGCATGATTAAAAAAAAATCAATGAAAGCCTACCTAGGAGCTATTCTTTAAACGCGTTTTACTCAAAACTTCAAAATGTCCACTTACACCCCTTTCGCCTCTCACTGCCTCATATATGACACCAGCTGTTCGTTCTGTGATGGTGGATGAATCTTTTGCTTCAGATAATAGTACTTTAACGATACAGAATTTTTTTCCCTTTTGAAACCAGATTCATCGAATACTGATGGAGGATCAGCGCATAACTCATACTAGAAGTTTTTAGCAATTTGCTATTCCTTCTTTACTGTTCATATCATTCGGTGTAAAAGATGGTTTGGGCTTACACATCTTTACAGATATTAACTACTCTCGAAACAGAAGCTAAAGACATAACTGCTTACCTCCTTTACAAAGAAATGCCCCCAAATTGTTTGCCTTCCATATCTTTTAATGTTACTACCCCAACGTTAAAGGCCTTGTCACAACTCACCTTATCATCCGCGACCGACCAGTATCAGCGAGCAATACCCTACCAACTTGAGTCAATACACATAGAGAGGGAAGAAACTTCTGGTGGCTTTTTAGAAGCGGATTGTGATTTCCAAACTGGGAGACAAAAATGTGTAAATATTTAGCATTCTACTGTTGTATTGCTCTTATCAAGACTTGTTCAATCGTTGAATCAGTACAGGTTCTGGAATACCGGAATTTGTCACTTCGTTAGATCGTTGGATAACTGATGTTCGATGCGATCAAAAATTTTTTTTTTAAATCGCATAATGTACTTTAAAGTTTTAGATAGTGTTGCAAGTGCATGTGCGCATATTTAGCATAATTTCACATAACCTGCTGCGTAAAATAGAGGCAGCTTGCTGTTTGCAAATGAGAACACCTACCGACTTAGAGGGTGCAGAATTGCAGCATTGCCCGTCTCACTATTGGCAATTTCGGTTTGTCCCCCCTTACGGTGATGGCAAAAGATTGTAGAAAAGTTGAAGTAAATTATTCAAAAAGTAGATAAACTTTAGTCAATTTGGACCTTTTTATGCTGCACAGGAATTTGGTTTTCCAGCGCTCTAAACAGTTTAATAACTCCAGTCACAAATAATTTGGTTACTGAGCTCGCTTAGATCTTTTAGGATTATCCTTCTGACATTACTATATCATTGTGTGGCATTTTGTACTTCGGAAAAGTTGAAATCAGGTAAATTTTTTCGTAAACTTAACTGCAATCGTTGATTTTAGAATGCAAATTCAGGGTTCCCCTCCCCCCAAAAAAAGCGATGGCGCACCCCTTAAGTGTGACGGAGTACCCATCTAGAATAAAAGCCCTCAAAAAAGAAAGAAATACCCCTTGAAAAAACTGCCTTAAAAATTCCAATGACGCAAATCTGCTACCATGGATCCCCTCCCCATTCCCCCCACCACCTGTGCACTCCTGTTAATTAGAATTTTTTTCTGCGAGAGTTTATTATTTTACTATTATAGAGTGGTTTCTGCGAGGTTTGAGAATGTTTTTAAGTAAGAGAAATTATTTTTATTTAAATAGTGGATTATTTCATCCCCCCACCTTCCCCCCAAAACCCGACGCGCGAAGTGCTGGGACTTTTTACCCCTTCTTGCTGGAAGGGTAAGAAGTAATTTGCAACAGGTTTCACCTTTTTTTTTTGGATGTTTGGGTTTGGCCATTTTTTGGCCTAGTTTTACTGTACTAAAAATTGAGTTTCTCAGCAAAAAATGATGTTACATTTGAACTCAACCTCTCAAATTCATACGAAATCAGTTCCAAAAACCCCAGCACCAAAATTACTGTTGCCCTGCGTTATTTGTTACACGTGGTTTTGTTTTGAAGTGTTAGGGAAAATACGGGGTGTTGGTTTTGTTTTAAACTCTGTTTTTGGTTACTAAAATATGGATCAGAGATATGCATTCAAGCGTAAATAATGATCTTTCACATCCCATTAAGTTCAGAAAAAATTTAAATCATGCTTTGTTCATTCGGATAGAGCACGGATAGTAATCACGGTATAGTTTTTTAAATGCCGGGTTCTTAAAGGAATATAATGTAAAGCACACCTAGTTATTGATTTGGTTTTGTACTTGTAATAAGTACAAACAATGGCAAGTAACGGGCAAAGCTTAGCCTACGAAGATGCAACCTTAGAGCAGAAATTAGTAACGGGAGGGCGCTAGAGCCAATACATATGTTATAAGGACCCTGTGAGGAGCAAGTCCAATCATTCGTTTAGGAAACCCTGAGGCAAATATCCCAAACCACGTAGTTCACTACGATCATTGGGAAACAGCTTTTACGTAAAATGAGTGAAAGGAAACTGATTTCGTTCAAGAATTTACTTCAAAATATATCACGTGACTTGAGATCCTTTTTCCACGATTTGAAAGCTTCACTCTCCAACTTTTATCCCTTTTCAATGGGATGCAACGCTGCTCGTATCCTCGTAGGCTGGGACAAAAGTTGTTTGCCCGTCTTCAGACGCTTGCCCGTTTACCAGTTGGTCTCGGTTGCCCGTATAATCGGTTCGTCGTTCTGTATATTTTTCATACTAAATCTTTGATTTAAAATCGCGAGCCCACCATGATTATGGTGTTGGTAAATGTCAGAGATTCAAGTTTTTTTTTTTTCGTGATAAGGTCATCTCTCGTCAAACATCGGACGTTTTGGCACTCAATTTCTAATGAGATCATTATCGCATATTTCATCCTGATTGTTTTTCATAATTGCGGTGAAGTTCTTTCATTCTGGAATCGCTAGAAGGACATAGTGATAGTAGTATTTGTAACTATTTCTATAATCATATGAAGAAATGTAGCTATGAGTAGAACGAAGAAAAACATGTAATTTACTATCTCATAGGATTGATATTAAAACAAAAACTTTTGCAGATGCTTTTAAACATATTTTATTGCTATTTTTTAATTTAAGAAAAGTACAAATAATTTGTTGGGTTTATGTTGAGTTTTCTCAAAAGAAACCGATTAAGCTATTAGAAACTTTAATTTACCAATCATATTTTAGAATCAGGTAAATAAAATACTTTACTTCGGGTATACAAGCAATACAAAGAATATGTTCCTTGCTATGTGATTCGAGGTTACAAGGAAGCTCTTTTTAAAATCGAATATGTTTCAACCTCCCCTCCCCCCTCGAAAAGAACTTCACTTATAAAGAGATGATTTTAAAAAAAACACACTAAAACCGCTTCAGGCTCCAGAAAAGATAGTGAGTTGGAGCTTAATGATTACTGATTTTGGTAATTCATCGTCATGTTACCCAATGGTAGTCGTGCATTAAACTACATCATATCGTCGCCTCAGAGCAACAGTAAGACATCTAATCCCATAAATAACACTAAGATATCTTACTGTTGCTTTGATGCTACGATATGTGACGGACTTTTCTTGGTTGATGCAAAATAAATGTGTCATTTAAAATGTGAATTGGATACTCGTTAATCGGTATATATGTTACAAAACTGCGCCAGTTGCTTAATTGATCTTTAAATATTATTTTTTTCGTACTGTATATTTAATAATTAAAAACGTATAGCATCTCTGATATTTTTACTTAGTTTCGATAAAGATCATGTCCTTGAGGGACTTTACTATTATTCAAAAACAAGTACCAGATGAATATTTATGGATCGTGTGGTTTATGTAAGGATCATTTTGTCCTTTGCTTTGGTTTTTACTAATTGCAATATTTTCATTAAGTCCCCTGAGTATGCACCATGCAAGTAAGTTCCATTTAAAATTTATGTATTCAAAATGCGTGTGAAATTTCCAAAAATGCACTTTTTTTTACCAATGAGCGACGAAAAAACTCCAGCACAAGAGTTAAAAGGAAGTTTAAATATGTATGATCTCGTTTTAAAGATTAGAAAAATTATCATCAATTGAGCCATCAAACTTAAACGAATAAAATGTTCAAATGCGTTTCTTATTAATGTATCTTTGAAAAATATTAATTAATGCATCACCAAATGACTAATGAGTAACTTTTGGTATTGCGTGCCCCATTTTTGTGAGGAATTAATAATAGTGGATGCGGCGTGTGGGAATTAATTCCGAGACAAATGAATTCCACATCCCTTTAACGGAGAACAGTTGCAAGATTCCCATTGGCTGAAAACAAATTTGAAATGAAATGAGGAACTCAATTACGTTCGACGTATTGTATATAAAAGCCGGTTCAAAAGTCTTGTCTTCTGCTCTAAAGAGTAATGGCATTAAAATGAAAAACGACGAAGCAATCGAAATATTAGCCGCTCTTTTAATAGAAATTCTACTCATTTTCTCCAGTGCATCGTTGCGTTATTTATGGTCACTGATTTGTTTGCATTTTAAAGGATCTAATTTAAACAATTTGAAGTAGACACCAAATAACTAATCATCAGCTAGATTAAAAGTATTTCGTAGTCATATTCGACTTTCTTACTAAGTATTCAGTCGTTTTAAATTGCTTCAAATTTTCTAATATGTTCCACTAACATAATTAAGACTGACGTATTGTATGTAAATTCAGTTTAAAAGCCTTCTCATTCATTTCCTTTTTCATATAACTTTCGTTAAAAAGAGAATGGCGTCGAGGAAATAAATATAAATTACAAATTATGAGTTCTGTATGCTATGTTTTATTTGCTTAGTGATAATGATTTTCTTTATTCATTTCACAAAATGCATTTAATGCTTAATTTTATAAAGTGTCTACGTGTTTTTAACTTGACATAGTAATAACTTCATGAAAAATGAAAAGGGACTGATTAAGCAGCAAACACAAAGTATGAGCCAGAATTATACAACAAAAGACAATTGAGGCAGTGAGAAGCAAAGGGATGTAAGTGGCAAAATTAAAAACTTGGAGATAACCAGTACAAATGGTAGGTGAACCTCTCATCTGTCTTGGGGCAAGAGATAGTACTAGTAGCCCTGGTAGGTGCTGTTATTCAGCATGATTTAGAAAACTTTTCTATGAAAGCCGACCTGGGAAACTATCTTTAAACGCATTTTCCTCAAAAAGTGTCCACTTACATCCCTTTGCTTCTCACTGCCTCATTCTTACGTCTAATGACTTACTATATCGTCTATCTATCTCCCGTCAAGGTATGACGGGTGAAAATTGCTCCTACTTTTGAAGTGTTCGGTGATATTTTGATAGTTGAAATTGTAATCCTAACTTCAGAGGATTAACCCTAAACTCCAGTAGATAGCGTTCACAGTTGACCTCTTCTGTTTGACTCCTCTTCATTCCATTAAAATGTCAGTCCAGTCTTACCAGTAAAACAGTTCATTTACCGGATCCAGCCAGCCTTGTCAAAATAAAGCATTTCCCTGCGTGTCAAACATTACCAAAAAAAAAAAAAAAATCATCAAATTATCATGCCGTGGCGCGAGTTTCATTGTTGATGACGTCAGGAGCGTTACTCGATCAATACGCTATTATATATATATGAGGGTGCTTAATCATGACATTTGCTATCGTGTAAATTTTTAAGTCTCATAAATTACAAATGCTCGTAAATATAATTAAAGATTATCAATTATTGACAAAGAGAATTTTTGGTTATGCTTGTGACAAAAACCAGAGCCTTTTCAAAAAGCATTTAAAACATTTTTTACATTATCATTATTTTTATCGTGGTACCTTTCCCGCAGTTTATTTTCCATCAACAAAATATCGCGAAAGATAATAAAACGAATTATCTGTCTAAATAGTTTTCTTTCGCTTGAAAATGCATTTGGAACTAGATCTAAAATATTTTTAACACTGCAAACAACTTGGTTTTTCTCGAGAAAAATAATTTAAGAATCATTAAATTTTAAAATTTCTCCGAAAAGATCTTTTGCTGTCATAAATAAAACAAAAAATAGCAATTTTAATTCTTTGCTACGGCATTAGTTCTTGGAATAAAGTAGATTCCAATTAAAAATGCATCATGTTTTGAAGAAAAGAAAAAACCTGTAATGTATTTGAGTTTTTTGTTTTTCAACTTTGTTTTGAAACCTTGCATAAGCATTTTTTATGCTTTCAGAATAATATAATCGAAAACAAAATACTGCGTAGTCTCCGTAGTCAAGATCACAGTGACTTGTGTTCCTGTTCATGCAAAAGTTTATTAAAAATGGCTTGTTTCAGACGTGCTATTTCTACTTTTATTTGATTTTAAGTATTTAATGGGTACAAGAAAAAACCCTAATTTTTCTTCTTCTTCCGTACTAATACAACTTATTGTATCTGACTTGCTTTTCGCCGAGTATCTATCTGTCCAGATTTCCACTCCTAAAATTTAGTAAATGTGGGTGCGCCGAAGGAGGTAATGTGTTGACTAACATTGCCAACTCCTCATTTTTCTGTGCAGAATGGCACAAATTCACTTGATCTTAAATTTTATCACAATCAGAAAGCCGAACTGATGGTAAAGCATTATCAACAAGCAGTTTGTTATCGCCAAGCAACAGTGTACCAAGCGTTATTACAGAAGACGCTCGTCAACATTTCTTGTTCTTATTCAACATAAAATTTATGTTTCTTCATGGTTCTTTGTAGGTTAATAATACGTAATAAAAAATTTTAATTATTCTAGAAAGCCTAATTTGTATAGCTGACGAATTCAAATAGAAAAATGTCATTGTGTTTCGTCGTATTTTTCTTAGATTTTAGAAACCTTATAAAATGGACGGGAGCTCAACAACCAAATTATTGGCATTATTAGGAGTCCTACGGTCCTTACAAAGGTGATGAAGAATCGAATGGATGATATGCTGAACTTATGTTCACTAATTACGCGCAAGATAAATAAAACCAAAAAAAAAAAAAAAATGATTTATCAGTGCCCCCCCCCCCCCCCCCCAAATGTGACGATTGATTTTTCTCTTTTCCAGTAAATATGGTATTCCCTTGAAGTAAATATAAAAAAAAATTATGATGTTTTTGAGTGAATCAAATGTGGTTCATTATATTTTATTGTTAAAAAAATAATAATATTTTTTTTTGTTTGGCAGTACGTTTCGCCTCTTTTTCAGAGTCGTCTAATCGGGGACCCACTCTCCTAGTAAGGCCAATTCTCCATTTTTTGTTAAACTTAAGCATGCAGATTCACACGAAAGGATTCATTTTTTCATTTAATGAATGTACAAATACTTTAGGCAATTTAATCATTACTGAACGAGACATTATGCTCCGTACCTTATACCTTATTTGGAGCGCTTACCTTATTTGATGTAGAAAGAAGTTTTGTTTTCATACAATTGTAATGAAAAATATATACGAAAGTAATAATATTGTAACGCAAACGTTTAAAAACGTAACGTAAAAAAGAGATACCCTGTGCGTGTACGCACTTCATTTATCGAACTTCGGGAAAAACATAATAAATAAACAAAAATTTTGAGGCTGTTTGTGACATTTAGAATTTTGCAATTAAAGTTTTCTTTATAAAAATAGCATTTTCTTCTTCTAACGTTTTCTTTTTCTTATTCTTCTACTAACATTTTCATCATCATCTTCTTCTTCTTCTAACATTTTCTTCTTCTTTTTCTTCTAACACTTTCTTCTTCTTCTTCTTCTAACATTTTATTCTTCTTCTTATACTTATCTCCCACCTGGTAAGACGAAGTCATACCAAGACTAGAAAACCATTCACATTTAAAAAGTCATAAACCTCCAGAGGCGAGGTGTAGATGTCGTCCCTGCAGAGTCCGACGCAGTCTAGGATTTGTTTTGGAGAGGTTTGATGATTAAGGCATTTGGGAAACATAGGAAAGGTCTTAGTTCCTTTAAAAAACTTCAGGCACTTAATGTGGCCGTTAGCCAGTCATGAAAGGCTTCTTCCATTAACAACACCAATACCTCTGAAGTTATTCCGTTTGTTGGGTGAAAATATTCACATTTATTTACTAAATAATATTGCATTAAAGTATGCACGTTTTGCGCAATAAACGTATGTGTACATTTATACGCACATAAAATTCTAGTAAAAACCTTTTTTGTCTGCATACGAACAGGTTGAAAACAAGTAATATTTGATTGATGGAACAACAAAATGACGTCGTTGTATTTGCTCCTAACGATTCATCTATCGTGTATGAAGTTGAATTTAAACGAAGACACGGTAACACTAGAGAAATTAAATACATTTGAACTGTTTTAAGTACGTGTTTATGACAACTTGATGAGTGACACTTATTACGTTGTTCGGCACATGCTTCGATAGTGATATATCTTACTGTTATTCTTAGGACTAGTTATCTTACTGTTGCTCCGAGGTCCTATGATATGTGGTCTGGCCTCATCATAATAAATATGATTTACTTCTTTTTAAACAAAACCGTGAAATTATTCAAAAATGTAGAAAACATCAAACCAGCACTTCTTTATTTCTTTGTTTTAAAGACAAGGCTTGCTTCAAAAAAAGATACGCATTTTGTCACAATCCTGTCAAGAGTGCGAAAGCAACGATTATAGTTTCATCGTACAGATAATACTGCTAAATGCATTATAAACTGCATCATTTTATTTTTATTCATTAACGGTCAGAACTTTCCGGAAGATTATAAATAATTGTTTTATTGATTAATTTTATTTTCAAGGCATTAATACTAAACAGGTTGACTTTCATAATGTACTCCAGCCGCTTTTGTATAAAGCCATCGTCACTAAATTAAGTTAGTGAAAACTATTATTCATTCTAAAAGGATTTTTTTAATTCTGTTTTGTCATTAGTAGCTGCTGTTTAACAATTTATGGTTATTTGCTTTAGTTTTTTACAATATTCCGCGTAAAGCTCCCAAAAAAGTAAGACATACAATAAAATTTGTTGTTTTTTTTAAAACTTCTATCGCATTTGAAATATTTATGGGTAGTGGCTCTTTCGAAGAAAATTGTGTTTGGGAAAAAATGAGTTATTCTGTTTTTTCCCCTTATTTGATAGTAACTACTGTATGCATGTTTTATGTGCATAAACATATGTACTACAAAACTGGCAGCATATTTTTTTTTCTAAAAAAATAGTTTATGACATCTCAAGAAATACAAACAGTATAATTTGTAAAATGTTTCTTAAAAACTCTACCGAACATCTTTAAAGTATTTTTCTCACAAGAAAAATAATTTTTAGTAAGAACAATTAAACAATTCCTTTTTTTCTCTTTTAACTTGTTTGTCTAACTAAATCCTTAAATGGTCTGCTTTACTCTAAGATGTCTCTCGGAAAACCCAAATGCGCCAATTTTAGTCAAACGACAGAGACGAGGCAATGGAAATTCCTGGTAAACTTAAATGAATCAACAAAATATTGTAGGAGGACAATAAAATGCACTTAACTAGTTCAATACTTAAAATCTATTTGCAATTTCTTTAATTTAACGAGCCCCGAAAAATTCGACCATTTAACTGTTTTAAGAACGTTGTACGGCAATTTGCTTTCAAGAATTCTGTAACGACATTTTGATTTTTGATTAAAGAAACAAGTTTTGCTTGTTTCTTTGCAAGGAGAAATATGCAAACAGAATTAATTTATTTGCTTTGCATGTTTTCTTGTACAATTTTCGATTTATTTCGTGTTTTATGCATCATGAGAATTAATTTGATTTATATATCTTTTAAATATAAACATCAAAGATTGTCTCACTATGCGTGAGTCCGTAGATTGTAGATCCATTAAGCGTATTAAAATTAACTTTTATTAAATATGTAGCAGAAATACTTCGGTATAATGGATAAGATCAGCTGTATGAGTTCTGTTAAAAGTCTATATATTGCTAATCTGTTTGTTTTTATGAACTCGAACTTTAAAAAAAAAGTGCGGATTTTTTGCCACACCCTGTAAAATAAATTTTCCAAGCGCTTCACTTGTTCATTTCTTTTTCTCATAGTTTTGAAATTTGTTATACTGATTTAAATTTAGAATTATATTGTTTCTCTGTAGAGGCTTATTTTAATGCATTTCAACATCGTTCCAGATAGTATAAAATACTTAGAATTACTGGGGGTACTTATTCAAAATGTCATTTTCATTTTGTTTAGGAACTCGGGTTTTGAATCCTTCAAATTACGTCACATATTTAAAGAGCAAATGCATTTTAAAATATAATCCAAAGTGAAATACAGTATCCATGTTTGTTACATTGTATCACTTTGCATTTTCAAGTAAATTCAATAGAATACATACTATATGTTATGTTCAATGTTTTTTCTCTACAAGTAATCGAACCACTTCAGTTATACTCGAAAGTACGATTAAAAATTTCATAAACTTTTCGCCGGTTCGTTTTCATGGATGCCGTTTAACAAACACTTCCCAGCAAAAGCATAAGTGCAATGAAGAAAGTATTTCATCATTGAAGGAAGAATTGCATTTCCATTGTTCAAAACGAAACCTTTCAACCAAATAACTTCCCAACTCGCTCATTAAGCGCCTTGTCTGCTGACGCATTTGAGCTGATGTTGGTACTTGTTAAGAAAGATGGATGCTAAGTGTTTCCATCCCTTAATAAGACTTTGAGAGGAAAAGGGCTGAGATTGAATTCCGGGAAATCGCGATGCTCCGTACAGCAGGCTAATCTATTATCACGGAAACTTCGCATTGGGAGCTAGCTTTAAATGAACCTTTTCCCATTCGTTAGAGGGAGTAATGAAAGTTCTCTTTGCTTCTTTCACGTGAGAATTTTCAGGCTGCTCCGAGTCTCCGTTTTCCAAATGTGTGCAACGGAATGACTCGGGTTCGGTACGTAGTCGAAAAGCAGCCTCTAAATGAAGTTTTGCGTTGCTGGAATTGATTGCTTTTATTAAACTTGACGCGTAGTTTTTCGTTAGAAAATTCTAGCGCGTAGTGTAAACAACTATTCTAACTTTGTTTCAGTTTTAAACCTGATTAAGTCCTCCAGGATAGTTGAGTTTATTTTCAATTTCTTCTCGGCTTTGAGGTAGATAAACAAATGATAGAATTTAAAAGCAAATAGTTGAGTGACATTAGGATACAAAATAGTTTTACACAGGAGCTAAAAAGTATCCCTGAATACAAGAAATTGTACAGAAGCTGATAAAATTTGTCATATGCTTGTTTCGATACGTTGCAAATATTTATTTTAACTTTTAAATGAAACTAGATGAGTCAAAGTCTCCAAAGTCAACACTTAAGTTCTCACATGACACATTACGTTTCATTCTAGTCTTGAATGTGTCAATATCTTAAACTTGCGTGGTTACCAGTTTCACTTTTATACCATAAAACAATCTAATGGAGTAATACCTGCTTAGCTTTCATCAATATGAAACAAAACGTGGAAAGAAATGTAATTTCACCATGACGTTTTCGAGTTATCAAGGTTGCTCAGTTTGTAATTTAGTAGCCCAATATTTTTTTTTAATACAGATCTTAAGAATATTTGAAACAAGCACATACCTAACCGTATTAGTGAAAGTCTTTACTTTAGTGTTCCACGGAGGGACATTTAATAACATCAACTCTTCAACTAGATTAAGTTCAGCTTTTTCTTGCATACCATTTTGAGAAGGGAACTCAGTCGATTTTGTTCTGTTTAGTTTTGATAAGCTTGTAAAATGAAAAATGATGTAGAATTCAGCTATCAAGTGAATTCCTATTGCTTGAGTATCAAATAAAGCCTGGTAGTAGGTTAAGAATTTGACGCATCATCGAAATGCAGAATTATGAATGAATATAGATTTTTTAAGTCTTTCAAACTATTTTTGACAACATAAGAGGTTGCACAGACCCATCAAGACACTATTTACTAAGGAATCCAAATATCATACCATATGCAACAGCACTTCATTCACCGGTGTTTATTTCGCAACACCCCATTTCTTCACTCTTTGGGGATCCTTTTTTTATGTTTTCAATAGATTCACGTTTTTTTTTTCTATAGTTCGTTGACTTTCAATTTAACTGATGACAATGCGTGTAGCAGATCTGTATTAGCTCATGCTACTCGAGTAGAATGCTACCCTAGGAGCCAAAATAAGTTTTGTACATAAAAATAAATGACCGCTTTTTAAAAGAAAATGTTTTCCAACACTTTGTATATTATACATACATACATACATACGTTATGTATGTGTGCTTAATAATATTAAATATGTAATGTTCAATATATGGATTCACGTCTTTTAAATTCTTTGTACGGATGAGTGAACTATAACGTTATTACTCTAATCATATCTTCATCTCTCTAATATAAGTAAGCATAAGAGCATTAAAATCATTTACGCAAAGTAATTTTGAACCACTGATTAGAAATGTGTTAGAGTGAAACCCCAATTTTACGTCCCCCGAATTTACGTTTTCTCCACATTCATCGTTTTTCATCTGGTCCCATCATCAGTTTTGACGCAATGTTTTTCCCGCTTTTTACGTGTTTCCCGTCCTTTACGTTTTTGTAACCCAGTCCCTTGAGAAAAGTAAAATCGAGGTTTCACTCTAAATTGTTATTAACAACGAGAATATATCTGCTCATCAGTGCAGTATATTTAAAACATATTTTAGACAATAAAAATCTCGTAATTCTTCAAGAGCCAAGATTATATCATCATTCACTTGTTTGTCCATATGGCTTTAGTGAACTAAGTTTCAGACAATCTCCGAAAAATGATAAACTTATTTTGAAGTCTGTAGCCAATCCACTCCAAAAACTGCTTCTAAGCTCAGTGCTGTCAATTCCTTCTGGGTATTTTTACTTAGCCTAAGTGGCCGTCATCACGCAACCTTGTCACCCACACCCAACCTAATGAACCATATTCATTGAAAAATTTATTTCAACGTTTCCTAAAAATATTTCGCTCAACCCTATCTGTCTTGGGTATCTTTGCTTTGGACAATTTAATCTGCTAAGGGAGAAATCTAGAAAAAATGTTACGGATAGGTTACCGTCATAACAATTAAAAGAGCAGTGGTTAATTATAATTATTCGTCCCCGTAGGTAATTAGAGACAGGAAGCTTGACGAGCCCAATTATGTCTAAACTGCTCATTAGTGGCGTTTGTAGGGGCGTCTGGGTTCTATTTAGATTGGAAAGAAGGAGGAAAGTTAACGAGGAATGTAAAAGTTTTGCTAGTTGATTCTTTAATAAATGGTTAGTTTAAGTTATGAAAATAATTTTTATTTTGTACAAATATTAATTTTTTGTAAGTTAGGTAAAAAGTAGGATCTTATTACTAACAGATGAAACACTGAAAATTATGTTTCAGTATTTGCTATTCGGTATGCAGTTTCATAAAACACAAAATAATAAGCAAGATAACTCAAAAAATATTATGGTAACTGAAGATTGCGATAGGACATCATTGAGAGGATCGGAATGATTTCGTTTCTCGTGCAAAAGTTAGTTCACCTCAGTGAAGTGGACGCCGTTTAATGTAATCATTGGTTAATTGAGTAAACTGCTCTAGTGAATTAAATTGTTAAAACAGATCAAAATCAAGTTTAATTAAATAAGCCGTTTTATTGAATCAGTCTTTTTATGGAACCACAAATGTTTAAAACAAAATTGATACAAATAAAAATCGACTACTATAATGATTTCATCATCTGTTAAACAACTGAAACTTACATGATAAACAAACTTAGAACAAGTTCTATTATTAGCTTTGCACTCAGACATAACTACCTAATATATTGCATAAATCCCGGGACGCGGGAGATTCTCGGCCGCCAAGAGAACCAAACGTCAGCAGTCAACAAAAGCAAATCCACCGCCAAAAAAGACGAAAGAAAAAAAGCGACTAAGGAACAGTTTACACGACAGAAGAAGTTGGGGTTTTCTGGGTTTTTCACGCCTCTGTATCTCAGCCCCATGAAGACCCTCGGAGTTGATTTTTGGTATACTCAATCTCTAGTGGCCCCTGACAACATAAACCAAAATAAAATCCCCAGGACAATCAGGGGGAGGAGGAATTCAAGTTAGAAAATCGCTGTTCAAAAAAGTTTTCGCTTTCTTTGACAGGGCTACAGCCCAAACGAAAAGACGAATCAAGCTGAAATTTCGCACACACATTCCTTGTCCCCTACTGATGTGCCTTTTGTGCCATTTGACCCCCTCCTCTTCCCCCCACGTTTTTACCCCCCAAATTGTACCTTCCCGGGGTTCTGTCACAGCCCCCAGGGGAGCTATGGTAATGATTTTTGGTATACATATTCTTGGTGGGCCATTGAGTACATATACGAAAATTCAACCCCCACAGATATGATGGGCTGAGGTAATTAAAGTTTGAAAATCACTAATTTCCCTTAAATTCTTATGTACTTACTCTCAGCTCATAGGGTTTGCTTATCTCTGACTGCAACTGCAAGGTTAGAACAGATCTAACAGTTATTCCAAAGTTGTCTTAGGAAATGAAATTCAATCAAGGCTAACACAGATCCAACGGTTGCAACTACACTTTAAATCGCGGATATCTCAAATTTGCCACAGCGACTGCGCATGCGCGCGAACTTAGCTCATTGGGCTTTCTGTTTTAAGATTCCACGTTTGTTTATATTTAAGCACAGAAACAAATTAATGAATGAGATTTGAATGCTATCTCCCCCCCCCCCCCCCCAGTTTTGCCGATACGAAATTTCCTTCCCCCTGTTTTTCAGTTTTGATACATTTAAGGGGGGGGGGGAATTTTAAATGTCAGTGCGAAACTGGGGTTAAACCATTAGAATATTTTACGTGACATATATGAAACTATACGCATATGAATATGACACATCTAACTTTATAATTGAAAGTGAAAAATAGCCCTTTTTTTTATTGGTTTGCTTATTTTCTAAATTAATGCATTTTTCACAAACATAACACATTATGAACTGAAAATATATGAAATACGTGTGTGGATATCCGTGTTTTGCAGTAATTTGATAACAGACAAAATTTTTGCAATTAATTTAATCAAGACTTTTCAAGAGCTAAGTCTGCGTGTATCATGCGCAGTCGCTGTGGCAAATTTGGGATAGCCGCCATTTGACGTTGAGTACAGTTGTATAGCTCTTCTGATACTTTTAAATTTAAAGTATTTAATTGCTTAGGTTTTTTTTTTGCTTCGTAATAACATGCGTTATTTCGTCCTTTTAATGAACTTTTAAACAAAACTAGGCATTAAACAAGACAAAGACCTCCATCAAAAGACAGATAAATCTCCAAAAAATACAAATTATCCCATAAAACGTAAAAAACTGAAAACGCAAATACGATGTTTTTTCTTAAAACGTAAATACGATTTAAGAAAATAGTCATGAAATAAAAAGTGAAAAGCTAGATTAAAATAGCCCGTAAGCTGTAAAACATTAAAAAAAAAAAAAAAAAAAACCTTCATGAAAATGTTGAATAATCCGTCAAATGAAGAAACTAATAGAATTTATTGCGAATTTGTAAAATACTCGAAAACAATGTAATTTAAAATATAGTATTTTATTGTCCAAGAAGTTTTCTATGCAACACAGAGGATACAAGAATTGCAATAAAATTTAAACAGTCCAATTCTCGCAAAACGAACATAGAATCTAAATGGTCAGAAAATAACTTGACGTAAAATTATGCTTGCCATTATTGTTCCTTAAAAACACAAAACAGGGTTGTTTCAATTGAACATTTTCTGACTTGAAGTTCTCAATTCTAAAAATACAGACAAAGTAATAATATCAATGCAAAAAGATGTGATATCTCATCAAAAACAACCCTGTTGTAAAAATTTCAACGCCAAGAAAACCTTTAACTTTTCCGCCCAAAAAAGAAAGCCTTGATCCTAAACCCTAAAACCCTCAGCCTTAAAAAGTTGTATCTAGTTTGCCCGCCAAGTATCTGACAAACTATCATCTCCTCCCTGTTCTCCTCTTTCATCACATCTACTTCCGTTAGAACCTCCCGCTGATTGGAATCACGTTTGTTCTAAACAGTTTTGATTCCATAAAGCGACTAAGTCGATAATGCAGCTAATTAAAAAGAATGGATTTTGTTCTGTTTTTGACAATATGATTCATTCAAGCGGTTGATTCAATTAAACACTGATTCAATTTTACGGCAACCACTGTATATAAATTATATACTTATGAAAACACATTTACGACATTAAAAACTGCCAGTTTCTGTTGCATTTTTTTAAATTCCTTGGAGGAATATGTTAAATACTGATACACAAATCTAGAAACTATTAGAAAAGTATAGAATATTAGAAAATAATAGCCCACAGATGCTCCTCTCCCCTTCGATTTTCTTCATTCAGCCATTGAAAGTAGCCACTTTTTTTGTCTCATCTCATTCAAGAAAGAGCTAGAAATGAGTTCAGTAATTTAAAACAACTTTGCACCACATTTTCTCTACTTTTCACTTACCCACACTTATATTAGTAGGACTGTTGCATCTATTGGTATAAAACGAAAGAAAACTCCTAATGCCGTTTACCAAAATTAGGAAATAATTATCATTAAGAACATTTAAAACGAAATTTTAAATGGCTCAAAGTTAGCCTAACACGTTGGATATTTCTGAGCCACGGAAGAAATCTGCTGTAAATAAGAGATTACTATTATTTTCTTTTTAAAGTATTGCAGCTCCGGAACTTTGAACCAGAAACATATAATTTATAAACATTTAGAAACTTCCTTTTTTTTCTCTTCTGTAGCTTCACAAGCTTTATATAAGTTATTATATGGCCTAAGATATTGCATGTGTGGAAGAGTGGAAGAAGAAAAATCATTTATTTTTTATGTAGTTAATAAAAATGCAGAAAGAACAAATTTTGAACTCTTAAAGTAAGAAATACACCTGTGTTTACAATATTATATTTGAAAGTTGGTAAAGAAAAAAACATTAACATGT
Organism: Uloborus diversus; assembly: GCF_026930045.1. NCBI lineage: Eukaryota > Metazoa > Arthropoda > Arachnida > Araneae > Uloboridae > Uloborus > Uloborus diversus. The sequence continues at coordinate 166,943,822 of NC_072733.1, forward strand.
CACTCAACGTAGAAATTAATATCAAGAAAGCTCTGAGCTACAATATACACTTATACAGGGTGTACCTGAATATCGTATACAAACTTGGAGAGAAGGTAGAGAACACAACACACAAGCGAGAACTAGTATATTGGAACATAGATGCATTATAATTGCGTTTGCAGCCATATGTTCCAATATAAGTCTTGCTTATTACCGTGCTCTCTACCCCCCCCCCCCTTCACGTTTGTACATGGCATTCGGGTTTACATTGTATGTATTGTCTGCATTACTATGACTACGATAGAACTTTTTATGCGAGTTTAAATTTCTAATTCTAAAAATAGTGTTTGTCAGTTATATACCAAATAAAGTAAGCACGTTTTGGAAAACTAATAACCGTAAAATTAACATTTTCGTTTTTATATAGAATATATCCATAGTAGGAAAACAATAACGTTAGGTCTAATGTAGAAGTGGCTCAAACTTAGTTTGAAAACTTGAGAATAAATGGAGTTATGTGCGTGCACTGTATGTTGTTCGAAGATATCTAAATGGTATTTAAGTTCATCCCATGCCCCCAAATGGCACACACATTGAGCTCTGGTAACGAAAGGTACAACTTTCTGTTTGATAAAATGATTATTCACTTCATATGAGACAGTAAGAAGCAACGGAATATAAATGACAAAATTTAAAATTTGGAGATAACTAGTACAAATGGTAGGTGAACTCTCCTCTGTCTTGAGGCAAGATATAGTACTAGTAGCCCTGGTAGGTGCTGTAATTTAGCATGATTTAGAAAACGTTTCAATGAAATACCTAGGACCTTATCTTTTTACTCGTTTTACCCAAAACCTGAAAATGTCTTTGCTTCTTACTGCCTCATATGGCATTTGCTTTTCTTACTGTGACGATACTGCGATTAAATATAATTGCACTTTTTTTCCTTTTTTTTGCCTTTTATTTTATTTTTTTTTTTTTACGATGTCATAAAATTTATTGCACCTGTGAAGTATTACGGCGCAAACTGCATATTCATACTGCAATTTGTTGCGTTTCTATGTATTTTTAAAATGTGTCAATGACTTTTCGACACAACGTACGTTTTACTTATACCATTAATTGAAAATTTAATTTATCACGAAGCAGTTTACACAACGCATTCAGTATCAAATAAACAATAAGCTTTGCTATTTTTTTTATAAACTATAAATTTTCGAAGTTTTTACGACTTTTTTGTGGATTATTTTACATTTTTTTTACCCCTTGATTTACACCTTTAACTATTTTTCTCTACTTTAAAATAAGTGACTTATGCATGAATAAATAAAGTATAACAATTTATTCTACACTATATACCAACTTTTTCTTCCCTTTCCTTCCTATACGTGCGTTTGCATACCAAAATACGGGATCGAAAACGTTTCTTCTTATTTCCTATCGCCTTTGCTTTTCAGTAGGACTTTTCTTTTTAAATAATGGTTATAATACATTCCAATGGCTCTACTTTTCTATAGGTTCCATTTTTCAAGCTTTGAGATATGAGAATTGTTTAAATATTGATCGAAATCTTACTTTTGGTTGAGAGGAAAAAAAAAGTCTAGAGCTGCCTTCTAAAAAGTGTAAAATATTTGGATATTTTTTCTATCATTTTTGTTACAATTGAAAACATATATGTCTCGCATTTCTCGTCTTTCGTGTTTAGATAGACATGCGTAGGCAAAGCAACTACGTACGATAATTGTAAACCTATGGGGATTTGTAGTTTTTAAATCCTTTTTCTTGTTTTTTTTTTTTTTTTTTTTTTTTTACTTTATTTTCTCTTGCCTTTGTCTTATCGATCACCATTTCATGCCTGTGTTTTAATTATATAAAAAAATAGAAAATACATTAGCACAATAACTGTTAAATACTAATCAGTACTCATATAGAATTTTTTACTATTTTAACTCTTTCACTAGTCACTTTTAATTTACGAATTTCCAACGGTACTTAATATTTCCTTCTTTATAGAAGTACATTCTCATCTATTCTTTGCAGATGGTTTCAAACTTTGACATTCATTGAAAATTTTATTTTGAAATGTTTCACTGAAATGTTGGTAGGTCTGATCTTAGACATAATCAATGAGGTTCATAAACAAATCGATTCGTTTAATAAGTAGATGAACTAAATTTAAGAAGGGGTGCATGAATATCAGAACTAAAGTTTAGAAGAGCCCATTAAGTGGAAGAACCCTTCCACTTAATGAACCTTTCCACCAGTAAATAAAGTCAACTTAGGTGGCGCTACGAATATGTACTTTAAGTAACTATTTATTTCAATATTTCTTGCATTACAACTTAAATTATCCCTTCTCTCACTAGTTATGTACTCTGATGCTTAGTTGCATGAATAATGTCTAATAAAATACAGTAAAATCCCTCTTATGCGGACACTAACGGGACAAATATTTTTGTCCACAATAGAGGGATGTCCGCAGGACAGGGGTTTAATAATGTTATTCGCATTGGAATCGGGGAATTAAAAAATGTCCGTATAAGAGGGATGTCCGTTTCAGGGGTTTTACTGTATTTCCATTCAGCCAGTCTTGTGCTTTTCCCGAACTTGCTACCCATGCTACCAATTTCCTGGCAGATTTCCGGTTATGGGATCATATTTTTCCTTTTCTTCATAAAAGTTGTACCTCTGTTTATCATACACACCTGTTACTATTTTCAAAGCACAGAGTAGTCGACTTAATTTCAATAGAAATTGTCCATATATAAATGATGTAGCATTTTTTTCAACAATTTTGATCCCCTCCTCTTTTAGTCACAAAATGTCATACTTTACTTTACCCCCTCCCGTTCACTAGTCACATGTCACACCATTTTGCATAAACATATATTCATTTAAAATACGTTATATCCCTTTTCGTGTTACCCTGTACCGCCATTTGGTCACAATCTGTCAGAATTTCAAGAACCCTCTTCCCTCAAAGCGTGACGTAATTTATAGTTAACCCCTTAACAGCCTCTAAACTCGAACCATGTTAGTAGTTCATGGCTATACTAAGACTGTAAGCGAAAGCGAAGGGTGTAAGGGATAAAAAAGAACTATTATGAAAGTTTTTTCGTGCACACTTTATTTAAATCTTTAAGCAAGTTTTATTTTGGAAAGCTTAGTTTTTTAAGTATTTAGGACACAAGTTTCGTAAATGATGGTTGGATATCTATTTTGATCAGTATTTACTAACAGTATGCGGAAAATCTCTTTACCCTTAAACTTTAACCCTTATCTATAATAGCTCAGTTTAAATAATTGTAAACTCGTTTACATTGAATAAGTGGTTAAGAGATTATTTTTTGTTCTTTTTTTTTTATAAATACGCAGAATTTTAATTTTGATTGCTGAGTTGGGAAAAAAAGTTTATTTCTGATATAGTATTTCAAATTAAAGATTTTACTCGCTTTTATTTAATGAATCATACACCTACGGATTTCATGAAAGCTGTAGGCTATTAAATTAAATGGTTCTGTAGTTTACTGAAGTCTAATTAGTTAATTATGGCTAAATGAAACTAGTTTAGTTGATGGTTTTACGAAGTTAGTCATTTATTGAGTTGAGAAGTGAAATTTTGCGAAGTATTTTATTACTTAATTAGAGAATAAGAATAGCTTTGTAGTTAGGTTACCTAAGTTATTACAAATGCTCATCAAACTACTATCTTGAAGAACTGACACTTCTTAACCCATCTTTTGTCCAACATGTGTATTCTAGGCTGATATTGAGCCGCCATATTTAATATAGAAAGCACTCATATCTCGCTGAGTGGCATTTTCTCTCGAATGATCCGCAACTACGATGTATTGGATTAGTGTGATAGGTGAGGTAAATGAACCGTATTTATGAGAGCAGAACGTTTATTATATCCTGATATGGTCTTCAGGAAAGGACGTAATTTATGAAGATTTATATTGGCTTTGAGAATGTGTGTGAGCAAGTAAATGTTATATGATTCTTGGTCACTTGTGTAAACTTATCTTGCAAGACATAAACTTTATTGCCGGTAATAAGAGTCTGCATAAACTTCGTGGGTATAATTAGTCATGTCGTTAATGCGCTTGGAATGTTAATGCGCTCAAGAAATTATAATATTGGTGGATGCATCTGCAGAAGCACTAAGATTTATACAAATTATATTTCTGGTGAAACAAAAAGATGTAGCATATTTTAAGACAGTAAAATTATATGAAGTTTTTAACCAATGTGAATGTTTTTAAAGACATTTTCAAAACAAATCTCCATATATTCTACTATTTTATGTGTCTTATAAAATTGTGTACATTTTTTTCCGCTGACATTTTTATTGATGTTGTAGGACAATCATGCAAATGGTGCTGCACTTATAGAGGAAGGTGGCCCAAAGCGGGTGGGTCTTCGTATGAACCCGCCACCCCCCTGCTGTGTAAGTGACAATGCATACGTATGTCGTGTTTACATGAACACCCCCGAGTTTTAATCAGTCCCAGCGAAGCAGCAGTGAAGCGGCATCGCGAAACCAGGCTTAAAATTAAAAAAATGATATATTTCTTAAAAAAAAATAGTTTTTGAATCTTGTGATTAGTAAAAGACCGGCTTATTTTTTGTATTGTCTATAAATATTACGTTATTCTGACACTATCCACCTACAAACTACGCTAGTAGTTTAGTTTGTTTTCTTTTTTAATTTAGGGTTATAATTATTGAAATATAAAACGTGCCTTCGGAAAAACCGGGTCGGGCGAAGCAGGTATAGAATTTAATCAGTATACTTATTTATAATTTCTTGACTCATATGCTGACTCAGATTTTCTATATCAATAGGGTAAGTATAACTCAAAAAAGTTATTTTTTAGGATGGCAATTAATTAGTCTATTAATTTAAAAAGTTATTTCTTTATGATTTATAAACAAATGTACTGACTTTAATTGAATAAGTGCAACTTTTTGAAATTTTTTTTTTATAATGACAGGTAGCTAGTCAATTATTTTAATCATTTATAACTTCATATTTGATAGGTAAATGAACCAAATCACAATTAGTTAAACTTACCCGCTTTGGTCTCGCTGGTAGGGCAAAGTGGGTTTTTCAAATGCTTGTAAAGTTTGATAATAAATAAATATTGAGTTTAAAGTAATACAAAAAATCTTTTTTGATTTTAAAGTTCAAGAACCCTACTAAAAAATAAAAACGACATTAAGATAAATAAATACCTTTGTGCTGAACAGTTAAAGCAAGACAAAACAACGTTAGAAGAAGCACAAATATGTAAATTACAGCAGACACGTGTTTCGGCGTTATAGGGAACGCCTTTTTCAATGCAAAAAATAATGAGCTTATGGATAACACGTGTCTGCTGTAATTTACATGTTTGTGCTTCTTCTAACGTTGTTTTTGTCTTGCAAAAACGACATTGTTACGATAAAAATCCAAAAACGACAATTTTCGAGCGTTCTTCGAAAACCTACCCACTTTGGGCCACCCTCCCGTATGTATTTATTATAGTTGCATCAAAATTTTACGTTGATTAAAACAGTAAAAAATTAACCGTTTGAAAATTATTTGGATGTTGGTAATCATTTGAATGATGTGCTGTGGTTCAGTTCCTTGAAATAAACTTCATTTTTAAATTATATTAAAAAACTAACATTATATTTCATTTATAGTTCTGGTATAAAAAGTAAGGGTTCTTTTCGGTCTCATGCGTTACGGATGGAAGTACATTTTTCTCTTTTTTGAGAACGATACTTTCATTAATAAGCACTTTATGTAAGAAAACTAATGTTATGATATTTCTACATTCTGTCTTAAGACTTAAAATGTGTTGCTTGAAAATATGAAATGCAGAAATGAAAAACTTTATAAAACGTCGTATCTTACCAAATATTGTATATCTTTTACTAATATATATATTTGCATAAACACACTTTCGTTACACTGTTTGCAAAAAAAAAAAAAAAAAACTTATAAATTTAATGCAGCAATTTATACATTTGAAAATGAAAATCTTTAAAGTTTAACTACATGGGAATAATTAAAATAAATTGTGAATGAATTTTGAACTTCATGGATACGAGGAGGGATCATTATGTAAATATTAAGCATTCAGAATGAAGTTTTAAAAACATCTACCAAAGTTTTAGGCATTCAGCAATGCCCTGTAGTAGAAAAATGCAACAGTTCAATAAATGTATTTTAAAGAAAAGGTCGACGAAAATTGGAACTTTAATTTTAATGTAAAACTAATTTCAAATATTTTATTTTTAATTTAGAAAAAAAAGTAAAAAATGGAAACTCGTTAAACATGAATTTATTCGTTACATCTTTCATTTATTATTACAAATTCAGATCAAATTTATTGGTTAGCTTTCTAAAAATATTTTACATTATTTAATGCAAAAGTATTTAGGTTTAAGAAAATATAAATGTTTTTGAAATACACCATTAGCTAAAAATAACATTTGTTTAATCCTAATGCATCAGAAAAAAAAAAAAAATACAATCAAGCCATTACTTGTTCTTGTCATGTCCATTCAGCGCAGTATGAGTGGAACAAACAACAGAAATGAAATAACATAAAATAATTATTCCTTCAAATTCAGGTTGTTCTGCTGCGAAAACATTTCCGCATAAATACAATTAAGATGCAAATTATTTCGCAATTTGCTATTTTTCCGCAAGAAATTCCGCATTTTTAAAATTAAAATTCATTGTATGCCTAAATGACGAAAAACTATGACCAAAACTGCAAAACTCAAACTCGTTAAATTTTAAACTATCATCGAGTCGTATAATTTGCTTTGAGCATCGTTGACTTTGAATTCGCGGAAATTTATGTCGTTCGTGATACTTCAGATGAATATGAAATGAAGTTTTCAAGTCTTGCTCCTTGAAAATTCAGGAAAATTTGAGAAGACCAGTGCAGCAGCGTAATGTCTATTGTAAATTACAATGAATATTAAAAGGCAAATTAAAATTTTGTGAGCTTACTTGTATTTACGTTTTGTCGAATGTGAAATTTCTAATGTTATTGTTGAATATTCATGTAGTTTTGGGATGTTGCTTTAGGCATCAGAATAAGAAGTGTTGCTACTATGCCCGCACCAGAGTGCAGTCATTTAAATTTTAAAATGTTTGTGTAAAAAGATATTAATTTTGCACTAATGAGCTGAGTCAGCAAAAGATTTTTCTTCGCTGCATATTTTTCTCAAGAAAGTTATTCTGCTCAACTAACTGATCGTAGTCCATTAATGTATTGAAGATGACATGCCCTGAATACGCTTTCCTAGCTTAACTTATTTTGAAGATAATCTTTGCTGTGCTTTTTGTTATTCCTATATAATTAATGGGACGATAATAATCATTTCGACTAATAATTTCACTAAAATCTCAAAAATTGCTCTTTTAAGTTTTCAGTATCAGATGTCTCTTTTTTGTAGGAACATAAATGTGGAAATATAAACAAAGAATTTCAGTTCTAGTTCGCCATATTTGCTTTTCATCTTGTAAAAACATTTGGTTGGTAAAACAAAAAAATATATGTAGTATTTTTACAATTGAATCCAAATTGAATTTGCACAGGACTCACCACATGCTCTATATTGTACAGGATAAATATAGGGCTTCTACGGTTCTATTTTTGTTAGAAATTAACAATTGGGTTAAATATTTTTTAACTTGATCAAAGAATGTGTTATGGTAACAGGTGAAGTTTGAAAAATAAATATAGGTTCTTTACAGTATAACGTTCTGGGCAGGTAAAGGGCAGTTTCTGCAAACTTTTTTTTTTTTTTTTTTTCGTTAGCTATTACACCATAGCGTTATGCAGAAGCTTGCTTCTTTGGTTTACGCTAAAAAAAAAAAAACCACACACACACACACACGCAAAAAAAAACACACACACACAAAAAAACCCCACACACAATCCCCCCACACACAAAAAAACCCCCCCACACACAAAAAAAAACACACACACACAAAAAAAAAAGTATAATTCTAACATTTATCTCTTGTCAGTATTGAATTCAAAACACGTTTCTTCAAGTATCTCGGATGCTCATTTCTGCTGATACTGCCATTTACTTACCCACAGCAGAAGAATATTGTAACATTACAGTCGCTGTTCACAAACATTTTTCTGCTCTATGAAAGAAAAATTATTTATAAGTAAGCCTATTTTCTCTTATCTTTCTCGTAAATTAAAAACTGTTATGATTTAATGAAACGTTTTTGCGCAGTGTGCCTAATCTAACTTCTTAATTAAGGCATTAATTCCCGACTTACAACATAAATTTTGTGTTTTAAAAGCATTGCTTTTGCATCTCGTTATAAGATAATATACAAAAAAGCGTTTTGTTATCAGACCTAACACTATTACGTTTTAATTCACGTATAGTATTACACATTGAGTTTAAAATTCCTATAATGAGAAACTCCATGCTGAATTCGTACGCACAATTTCATTTTTCCCTGGCATCCCTTTCTTCACGATATCCTTCGTTTCATTTCCTCGGCCAAAGCTCTCAAACAAAAACAAGTGGAACTCCCCGACCAGTCGATAAGCTGTATTAGCACTTGGGCATGGGAAAGATTAGATTTTTTCGATTGCAGGCAAAGTGGGGATCAAATTGATTAGCGCCTTGTCCCCGGGGTAATAGTGGCCGGCCCCGAGACCTTCCGGCCAAGAAGCATCCGGGCATTCCACCTAATTAAGTTATGGTTTCTGACCCGCGGTTGTGGCAGCCATATTGCCCTGTCTAGAGTCGTATTTTTCGTTTTCCATTTCCTTAACTATTTTCCATTACGTCATCGGAAAGATCTGCTATCACCTTGATGATTATGGTCCCCAGGGAAGAACAGAATCAGATAGGATAGTAGTGGATGAAAGTCACTCAGTCGAAAATTTCCTGCCAAGCATTTCCTTATTTTTCTTTAAGTTGATCACTAATAAATAGCCAGTTAATCTCCCATGGCAATTCTAATCACGGGGAGTAACCTGAAATAGAAGAAAAAAAAGTGTTGATTAATATATGTAATTAAACTGGTTTTATATAAAAGAAGGTATTAAATAAATGAAATGAAGCATGATTTCTTATTATTAACTTCATTGTGTTTGTTTCTTTAACTAATATTTAAAAACAGCACACACAACAAGCATTTTTTTTTATTATTATACACGGGTGAGCTACCAATATGAAACTTTGACAAGCGACTCAGCGCGATCTTCTAAACTGATGACGGAAGGTTCTCATATTAAGTTTGTACGGTTTGGTATTTATACCAAAGTATAATAATCCGCTAAATATAACTCAAGATTGCGTTAGAAACACAGAATAACTTTCATGGAAAAGCCTTGAAATTGTGTTTTATTGAAACTTTTAAACATATTTTTAAAATTATGAATATAAATTTAAAAAAATTAAAAATAATGTATACCAATAACATGAATAATCAAAAGGACCATTTGAACTTAAGTACGCATACTTTTGATAAATATTTTTCAGTTGTATAAAAATATTTCTTATCATAATTTAAAAAACGTGTCTAGATAACATATTGAAATGAAAAATACGTATATATATATATATATGTATATATATATATATATATATATATATATATATATATATATATATATATATATATATATAATTCAATGTTTATATTAATAAAATAATTTAGAAGAAGATGATACATTAAATTACATCATGTTTAGTGCATTATAATATTACATGTCTTTTAAAAAACGTGTTAATGTAATGTAAACTGTACATTTGTTTCTATGTACCAAAATTTAATACAGTGTATAACCATATTTCTGGGGCTTAATATTTTGATTAGCAAAGTAACTAAGTAATCTATATTTCAACGTTAACACTTTAAACGAGATGTTGCAAAATAATTTGCGTTGGTTGGACGCGTTCGTATAATGTTAACACGAATATTTCAAAACATTTTCGTATCTCACTCGAAATGAGTTTTCCGATAATTTCTCAAGACTGTTTAAATCGCAGTAAACAACTTAACATTGAAGACCTTAGTGTGTGTTTACTTTTAATGAATAATAAATGGTTTGTTAAGGCAAATATTTACTTCAATTCTATATTGTTGAAGGTGAAAGTATTGTAAGTACTTCTGGAATATATAACATTGTATATGTACTTTTTATGACTGCATGCAATCCTTATTTCAGTACGTGTTATTGGATATATGTGGCCAAAGAAAAAGCTCCCCCCCCCCCTTTAGTCTTGAAATTTACATGCAACTTTCGTTTTAACTTGGTTCCTTATTCTTCTAATGTTTAGCTTTCTGAATATTTTAACGCATTTAAGTGAAATGGCTAAATATTTACTCCGATTTTAGTACCACATATCTGGTAATATTCAACTATGTAGTAACACAATTAGTCTACTCCACTGAAGATTAAGTAACCATGGAAAATCAAAGAATATAATAATAAAAGCAATTTTCAAAAAAATGATACTCATACTGTAATAATTCGTTCTACGTCAAAAATTGTTTTTGTTACTATTAAATGATACAGTTCTTGTTATTAAGGTTTTAAATATTAATTGAGATCTACTAATAGTCGGTGCAGTATTTATTTGTTCAATATTAAGCTTATTTGTGTTTAAAGTAATTTGTACAGTTATTCAACTGCATACGGGGCAAAATGGATGGGGCAAAGTGAAATGGCTCATTTTGTTTACTTATTCAATGCTTTATCAAATCACTTGTGCATTAATTATTTCACTTACACTCTTTCATTTAATAATTTCCTTATTTTTTTGTTCATTCACTTATTTTATTTTTCATTCACTCTTTTATGCGCTCGCTTTTCTTTTCGTATATTAATTTGGAGGTACAAAGTTACTGCAAAAAATAAAGAATAATGTTTATATGCAAGTTTTACTATAAAATAAAATATTCTTTCTTTATGAACCGTAGATTTTAGAACAAAATTTCAATTTGTTCATAATGAAAAAAGTAAGTGATCTTATCCTCTCTCGCTCTCTCTCTCTTCGCTTTGCTCCATTCCCCTACATACATAACACCCTATATTCTTTCAATTTTAATTATTTTTATTTATTTTTTTTCTTTCAAGAAACAATTTTTTATTGCAACCTATGAAACTTTTAATGCTGGTTTTTAAACCTAAACAAAAAAGTGCATCGAATAAGATTCTGTTCAACATTTTATTGAATTGCATATGAGTGACATTATTTAGTAAGTACTTGCAAATATACATTATTTAGACGTATTTTTTGTACGACTCAGGCTCATATAATATCATATTTAAACGAACATCATATAATATCATATTTAAATAAATTACGAAAATTATGAAAAATAGAAAAAAAAGTTCAGCTGCTGTTCAAATAACACCACAAACTAAAATAATCAATTGTTTTTTCTTAATAAAAAGTTATTAATGCATATAACTTTAAGTATGACTAAATAATAGTTTATTGATGTTAATTTTAAAAAAATATATGCATAAATAATAATTAGTACAATAATAAAAACATAAAATACCTAATAGATCCTTTTGACTAATGCAGAGTTTAATAAATGCTGTTTCTGAAGAAAAATGAAAAAAAAAAAGATTGTTCGCTGATTTATTATTCTTTTAAGATTTGAATTAAAGTTCGGGGAATACATTTAAAAAATAATTTTAAATTAAAAATTTTATTGAGGATATGTTTCTCTAACTTTAATAAGTGAAAATATGTAATATAGGCTCCTACAACGAGTAGCTATTTTATCTATTATATTTTTCAAAAAACCAAATAGCAAAACCATGTGTATGAAAATGTTGGTAATATTTTAAATATCTTAAAGGGATGGCTGAAAGAAAAGATAGATATAAGATGGCTTTTGATTAAAAGAAAATTTTTGTTCCATCTTTCTTTTAAAAATATACCCAAGCTAACTATTATCAATTAATGTTGTTTATTTTCTTTCTTTTTTTTATTTTGAAATTTAAACGTCATATTTCATGCACAACCAAATGCTTTTAGTATATTTTCCCCAGAGGTAACACATAATTTATGAGAATAGTTAGTCAGATTTTCAAAGAGCTCAGGAATAAAAAAGCGCTATTTCGTATGTAAATGAAAACACATTGAATACCTTAAAAAATTGCGTTTCAATAATTTGATTATTAAGTACTTAAATAATTCTTGACATCCACTATGAGGTAATAAACTAATGATTAAAATTTTCTCTCCTGCTAAATTCATTTTTAAAATTTAATATACGCAAAACTTTTCACCGCATTGAATATTACAGAATGATTTTTTTCCCTCTTGTTACAAGCTAATGTTTAAGTTCCATGTCTTTCGAATCACTTCTAGCTTAAACTCATCTTAAAAACGAAAGATGAGAAGGAATGAAAGCTCAAGGGACTCTGACTCATTCCCATTTCTTAACCATTTTAAAAGTAATTTGAGTAAAAAAAGCTTTGAGTGAAGATTTTTTCTAATCCCCAAAGTTAAAGCAATTAGTCTGCCCTCCACTCTGTCTCTTTTCAAACTGTATTTAATATTCTTTTAGCATTTTCCCTCTTAAACATATTTAATTTCTTTTGATATGGTAGAATTCACGTTTTGATTAAAGTAATTATTAGTTCTAATGCTTGTATGAAGTGTGTTATTTTTCCCCCCGGTGTACGTGTTTTAAAGCATCATTTTATATTTCAGCCTAAATTAAATTTTGTTTAATTATTATTTCTCTACTATTCTCCATACCTGGGTATTAACTACTTGTTTTCATAAATTCTTCATGTAGATGTACAGGGTGTTTATAAAGTTTTTCAGTGATAAAGAAAATGTATTTAACCCTAGAGAAGTCAAGTTTTCTTTTTTTACTCTAGTGCTCACGCTTCGGTCTTTTCCACACCGTAGCGATCCGTGAGACGAAAGCAGAAGAAAGGAAGTGCCGGGGAGAAAATGACACCTGACTAGGATGGCGCCCTATTGGTCTAAATGACCAACATACATTTCCAAAAGCTATGCAACCTTGAAATAATGAAGAAAATTCTCAGAACTAAGTGAGTGGGCTGGGGAGAGTCTGATCTTCAGATGGGCCCCATTATTAGAATAAGGGGTGGTGGGATAGAGCGAAATTTTTGACAACAGGCAGGGAATCGACCGAAGCGCGACTTCTATAGGGTTAAAAAATACTCAAAATGTACGCATATTCTTTATATATATATATATATATATATATATTCTTATCTTATAAAGTTTTTTTTCTTCTCATTGGTGTAATATTGGGTACGAGTTTGTAGATGGCGCTATCATCGGAAAATAAAAGTGGCGTATATCCATGAAGAAACTACCAGGCCCGTTGTGAGGGGAATTAAAGGGTCAGCCCCTACACTCACTTTGGATTTAACACATATTGCCGATTCTACAATCACAGTTTACATCCATATAAGGATTATCATAATGAAACTCTCCCACCTAAAAAAAGGTTAATGGGGTTGTTTCCTTCAGTCAAAATTACTACTTTTTATTCACTGAAATCGATATAATGAGCAAATAAAAAAAAAAAAAAAAATATATATATATATATATATATATATTTGTTTGTTTGTCTATTTATTTATTTATTTATTTATTTATTTATTTATTTAATAGCAATATAAGGACTGAACAAGAAAGAACAAATTTATTTTAAAGAACGAAAAATTGGAACAATCCTAAAATTCCCTGGGGCCCTAATCAGGGGGTACTCCCCAAGGGTAGGGAAAAACCTTGAGAGATTTCGTGAGTGCTGCCTAAAATAGCAGCACTAGTCCCTGACATCTCACAAAACAAGCAAATGGGGGTACCGAAAATGCAGAATATTAGCATGACAAGAAGTAAGAACAATGAAGATTTACAAACCAAAATTACAAGCTTTATAAAAAGATAATTAGAACAATTTCATAACTAATTTACTACAAGAGAACAAAATTCACAATTGAACTCAATATGAAAAAAAAGAACGTATAACAATCAAATGAACAGAAAAATTGACCTACCGCTAATCCTCCACAAGCTTGCCAATGGAATGTTTCGTAAGATGCTCTGGATATTGGTTCTCAGTTAGGGTTGCAGTTAAAATTTAAATCTCTGTTTCCAGATTTGTTTTATTATTGCAGACTTTTGTATATCTAGTAATTTGTGAAATAATTATATTTTTGAACACTTTTTACTGACACAACTGTGAAAATGAATTAAAGAATACACTTTAAAATCAAAATCCTGACGTTTATCATACAAAGCTATACTGGGATTTTTATTTTTTAGTTGAATATTGAGATCAAGGAAATTAACTGACTCATCCTTATTTGATTGTTTCAGCAGTAGTTCATTTGGGTAAATTTCTTTATGTAAATTGTGAAAATCATTGTTGTTAAAAATGATGATGTCATCAATATATCTAAATTCTTCTATACTGTTGTTTATTACAAAAATAGATTCATAATAATGCAAAAATAGATTGGCAAATGCATTAGAAAAAGATGTGCCCATTGGTATTCCATTAAACTGTCTGTAGAAATTGAAACCAGTGTATAAGTAATCCTCAAAAATACAAAATTTAACAAGGTTAATCCAAGAGTATTTTTCTAGATTTATGTATTTTTCATATTTATCAAAAATCCTATTTAAAACATCGATTATGAGATTGTGGGGAATGTTAGTGAAAAACTTTTCAAAGTCAAAAGTATTAATACTATGAATATCTTATATACCACTGTTTATGAAATCCAAAACTCTCTGGTATTTCAGAGTTATAAAACTTTTTTCTTCTGCAATTTTGGCTAAGATATTTTTTAGTTTTTCGAAAAAAATGTAACCTGCTTGATTATTATGGGGGTATGTTCCACTAGTAACAAATCCGAACTTTGTTGGACTTTTATGAATATATATATATATATATATATATATATATATATATATATATATATATATATATATATATATATATATATATATATATATATATATATATATATATATATATATATATATATATGCAAGGGACGTTTTTAAAGTAAGGTCCGTTTTGAAATAAAGAAAGAGCGAGTACAGATAGAGCAGAGAAATTTATTGCACAAAAATTTACCACCCTTACGCTATACTTCGACATTGCTGCCGTGATTTTCCAAGCATTTGTCATAGCTTGGTACAGGTTTTAAGTTTTTGTATACCTATTCGTAGACAATTGCCGCCTGTGTAGTCAATCATGGGGTAATATGCTCTCTCAGCTCATTATTGCTGTTGTGCCACAGACCACTTAGGAAAGATCTTAGATGCGAAAACAAATGAAAGTTGCTGCAAGCGAGATGGGGAGAGACCAGAGGATATTCAAAAACGTCCCAGCCAAAGCCCTAAGAGTCATCATGGTTCACTACACAGGCGGCAACTTTGTACCAATAGGTATACAAAAGTCTGTACCACGCTATGACAAATGCTTGGAAAATCACGGGAGCAATGTCGAAAAATAGCGTAAGGGTGGTAGATTTTTGTGCAAAAAATTTCGTTGTTCTATCTGTACTCTTTCTTTTTTTATTCCGAAACGGACTTTACTTTAAAAACACGCCTCGTATATATATATATATATATCAAAATATTTCAACAAAATATTTATAGATAAAAGGCATCAAATTGAATTGTTAGGTATTTTTTCGCTTTATTACGTGTTGCTTTAGTGTTAGCAATCTCGAAATAGAAGATCGTTAGCTCGTTTGGTAACAACGTTGTGCCAATAGCTCTATAGCCATGGGCTTGATCCTACCTTAGGCCAGAAAATGAAGTTTTTGAATGCCTAATCATCCTCAGTTCAATTCTGATCCACATTTCAATCGTATATAACCTTTTTATCTTGGGGCAGGATTCAAAACCAGCTTTGCTGTTGCATTCAAATCAGAAAAGAAAAATTTAGCGTGGCATACATATTTTATTTCCAAAAGATGATTTTCGTAGATACGGCATAACTTCCTTAATAATTCATTAGACTTCAGAAGAAGGACATAATTTTATAGATGTTTTCATCACTATTAGCGAAAAATCAAAATTATTCACATTTTTGCTATTCTAAAAAAACCCGAATACTCCTTTTTTTTCTCGTTGAATGCGAATGCTTCACACTGGTTCACTAGTAAATAAAGTGCGTATATAAATAAATTCTGAGTTACAAGCATCACCTTCTTCACTTCTTTCTTTTGAAAAAAGGCTAAACTTTTGACTGTCAGCGATGTTTACAATATTCTTGGTGACTGCATTATATTTCAATATTGGTTTCGTCACAAATTTGTTCAATAGCATTTAGTTCCCGCGCAAAGACAAACATTTACTAGTAATAAAAAGATTTAAAAAATAACAGTAATAGGTGAGGTAAATATAAAAAAATATTTTTTTTCAATAAAATGAAATTAAAACTAATCTTGTCATTATCCAAGTATCCGAAAAACCAAAGCAGAAATCCTTTTGCTGAAATAGCTTTATAGTTCTAAAAATTCCTCTACGTCAAAACAGCACAAGATTCTATCTCTGATGACGGCCTTATACTCTAGATATCCCCACAATGGCATATATCATCTTCCTTCAATGGTCTACGCGATTTTACTTTTCCAATCTTGTCCTCCCCTCTTCCTGGTGCTTCCCTTATTCCCCACTCGCTAATGGCCTAACATTGATCAAACACAAAGTTTATTCCAATAGCACACGATATTTTTGTGCTTGTAGTTGTGGGAAGGAATCCACCTGTTCTATCGGACCAATTGGGGAAAATTGTTATGCCACACAACAGAACTGCATGCGAGAATGTTGTTCCGTATATTATAATCCTATGCACCGGTGAATTCTGAGGACGAAGTGGTTTTTTTTACTTCTAACGGAGATTTATATGGCCAGGGAAAAACACAAAAGTTTTAGTGCATGTAGGAATAAAAGCGTGAAAAATTAAGTACGCGCGCGTTAATCCAACAATAAATGGACAAGAATCACCACTTATAAGTTGTGGGAATGGGAGTGAAAATGGGATGAAAAAAATAAATAAAAATAAAAATCTAAATTTTTTTAAGCGATTCCTTCTCCAAGAAAAAAACAATATTTTATTCCTTTTTTTTGGATCTTTTGCCCAAAAGTTTTAAAATTGTTTAAATAGTGGATAGTGATTTTCCGTTTAAGGTAAAAAAAGAATACATAGGGTTGACCGGGGCACGTTTACTCGGATTTTTTCCAATGAACTTTCTAATTTTTATGTTTTAACTTAAGGAATTTTGGACATTGCGATTTTATGAAGCAGTTAATGGAGTCAAAAGTAGTATAGTCAGTTGTTTCTCAGCTTGTGTTTTTAACCATTATTATTATTATTATTATTTTTTTTTTTTTGTGTCCAAGTCGGTTGCGTAAACTTGCCCCGCACACAGGGCACGTTTACGCATATTTATTTTGACACCTAACGTGGTTCTATTAGACAGCACTATATGAGGCAGTGAGAAGCAAAGGGATGTAATTTGAGATCTTCAAGTTTTGAGTAAAACGCGTTTAAAGATAACATCCTTGGTAGACATTAGACATCAAACGTGTTTCTGTTAGTGTTTTGAACATAATTTCTTACCGTCGCTAAAATAAAGCAAATTTATTACAGACTGAATAGTGTATAAAGTTGAAGCTGAAGGGGCATGAAGACAGCACTATATGATTGTAAGCTATAAGATACGAATGTGTAACTTAATTAAAAATAAAATGGTAATTTTCAAAACTAAATAGCCAGAAAATACTAAAAATGTTAAGAGACAGTTTGGAGCAAAAAAGGGTCAGGGGCACATTTAAGTAAGACACAGTAGGAAGGATCGTGAAGGTGCTCCTACGTTCAACGCGTAGACTTGCCCAGTCGCCAAGTTTGAATTTATTTTTAATGTGAAAAAAACATTAATAAAATTTCATTTCATACAAATGTGAACAATTCTCAAAAACGGATGAAATTCTACGAATTTTTATATATGTGTTTTTCTTAACTAAGTATTATTTATTCACAATAAGCTTCAAAATGTTCAACACAAAATTTACTCTACTTGGTAGAAAGCAGATTATTCTTTCTGCATGCTCGACTAATGCTCAAAACTTGTGAGAATATTTGCTACGGAGTAGCATCAACCTGTTATGACTGTTGGCTCTCCAGTCATAATTCGTTTTGAAAAAAGGGCACTGCGTAAACGTGTCCCGGTGTACCCTATAATGATGAATGTATTTTTCATATCATGTACAGTATCGTGTGCTTAATTTCGGCAGCTCAGAGTTAACGTTTAATGTTGTTCACGTTTTGAACTTCCTTTTCGAAATCAGGATAAATATCTGGGAAATATATTTATTCATTTATACATAAAGCGATTCAAATTGGTTAGTTTGTTTCCAATGTCCATTGAGAAGAGGACCCTATGTATGAGACAACCGAACAAATAGGATGTACAGCGCAAACAGAACCACATTGTAATGTAGTGTGCTTTATTGATGGAGAAAACAAAACTTTAGACACTATGAGAACAGGAAACGTTCAACAGCTTTAAATTGCATTACTGTTGCTGCAACATGTTTATTTTTTCTCATGTAAAATTGAATTTCAAATATTGATAGTTAGTGGAATAATTAAACGATTTGTACAGTGAAGTGAGTGTCGTTATTCATGTTTAGCAACATTTAATATCGATACTGAGAAGTCCTTACAGACGAGATAGTGGTGTTAACACGGAGTTCATAAAAGAGTACAAAAATGGGTGATATCTTTTTTTTGACCCGTAATACAGTAATTTATGACCAGTTTAAGGTGATTAAATGAAACACTGTTTTGTCTATGAATTAAAAATTTTCGTTTTATATGCTTATATTCTTTTATTTTTACATTCAGATTAATATTCGATTATTTTTCTCCCAGTTTAACAGTAATAAATTGCATCTAGTTTCTGAAACCTTTTCTTAACTGCTTGGAAATTTAACATTTAAAGCATATTAACTCTTCGCAAATATCAGAAGTTATGCATTATTTTCGAATATTGAAAGTGTTTTTCATTAAAAAAAAATAATATCCACTCTTGAGCGTAATACGTATTTGTTTACGAAACATTAACGTCTCTTGATGCTGGTAGGAGTTGAGGCTACATTGAAAATTGAACGTACGCTTTAAAAACAGCTCGAACAAAACTGTTTTGGATAAAAAGTAATGTGGTAAATCACTATCGCAATAAATGCCTTTAATTAATGATTACGTATTTTTCAGGAACAACTTTTTTTCCTGAAAATAAAATCTTAATTTGAAGTGCAAAGTCTATTATTTCATTGGTTAAATTTTATTCTTTTTAAATGAAGAATTTATTTGCAAATTAATACACCCGATTAGCTTTGCTTTTGTAGGAAAAGTCTTTAGATTCAGAAATCATTATTCATTGTTGAGTTTTTTTTTACTGCTTTTGACAGTTCTCTCATATTTGATTCTTCTAGTCTGCAGCTATTTTTTCTAGTTTTTTCTTCTCCAATAGAACGCAATACATGGAAATTATTTGTGTATGATTAAGTTTCATGGTACATATTAGTTTAATAAAGTAATTAGAGTTTAAAGCACTAAAAAAAGAATCATGATTAACAATTATCTAAAGCTTAGATAGGTTTTTCCTAAGCTATATCAGCCTCGTTTAACTAACGATTAAACCAGATTCACTCTTAGAATATAATTTTGATAGTTTTGCTAAAATAAAAAACTGTTTTCCTAAGATGGTTCATGTAAAAAAATCGAATTTATTTTTTAAAATATCGAACTGTTGGAAGAATATCAGTCGCAAAGAAACCAATGCGGGTATACCCGGAAAAGACGCGTAAAAATTATAATTAAATTAACTCTTAATATTTCGTTTATTTAGAGGAATTCATATTTTACATTACTACGACCTAAATTAGTGATTATTCATAAAATATTATTATTATATAGTTGGATAAATTGATCATATGAAATATTATTATTTATATTTTTCTCTTATACGACTTCAAAGGGAAATGAAATTAAACCAGATCATATAAAAAAAGATCCAGTGATTCCTAGCCGTCAAAGTGGCGTATTTGGTTAAGCGTTTGTTTTTTTGTCTAAAGGCGCAGACTCGAACCTGGGCCATAATCGGTTGATTTTCAAGGTGCAGAAAATCATCAGCGTCCATGCCAGGTGATTATGCGTCATGTAAAGCGTCTCCTTGTTTGACCCAGAATAATCTTGAGAAATTAGAATTCCTAGTGCAGTTTCGCATTAAAGAGATCTCTGGTGTCTTCATCTGGTAAGAAAACGGATCGTCAAAATTCGGTGGTCATCACTATCCACCAAAAAAAGATTCCACATAAAATAATAGATCCTGAAGATTGCTCTAAATCTGCAAAAAGTAAATAAGTTCTCATAAAAAGCAAAAACGTTTGATACAATTTATAAGTTATTATCTTAGTTTGAATTTTCGTAGTTTTTTTTACTTACTTAGAAATAGTTTACTATCCGTTACCGTCAGTATTTCATTTTACCTCGTAGTGTTAAATGGAATAAATGGACGTATTTAGATTTTTTTATTATTGTTGTTCATTAAGGATATTTTTGCAAAAATTTACTAGCATTTCTGTATTGTTGAATATGTAAAGAAAAAACCAGTGTCATTAAAAAGGGGGGGGGGGGGTATTACAAAAAAAAAAAAAGTCAAAAACTTTAGCACTCTTCTCTACAAAGGGTCTGGATCTGCATTCAACAACAGTACAAAAAAAATTTTTTGGACTAACGTACCATCTGAGTTATAAGCGTAATTTCTATTTAAGAAGTAGATCCGAAACGCTTCTAAAAAAGATTTTATTTCTGGAATATTAATGGCAGTTTGAACTTACTAGTGAAAGTTTTCGATTTTTTTTTCTCAGAAATATTTACCACCATTTTGTAGCCTTATTTTCTTCAGGTGTAAAATGTGTCTAAATTCTATCTATTTAGGAAAGTTTACATACGAAATACGTTATTAAAACGTCATTAATATATACGTTTTAATAATGTTTACTATAGTTTTACTTTGCACGTTATAGTAAAGAAAAATAATTGAAAATTATTAATATAGGGAACTTCATAAGTGGTATAAAAAAACACGCATGAAAAACTTTTATTTCGTTGAATTAAGAATCTATGAAGTTTTTTTCCGTCATGCATAGTGAGTCTTGAATTCTAAATGAATTGCGTCACCTTCCATAAACTTATAGTTGAATTTCAAGTCACGTCTTTAGTTCTGTACAAAAGCAACTTTGCGAATTTTTAATCTTAAATGCTTGAGGGACTTAAATCTTTTTCCAATTTTAATTTCGACAGATATATATATATATATATACCTGTATTTTGCTTTTAATATTTTTTTTCTAAACCCTGAAATAAACTAAATAATCCATAAGTCATTAATCACGAACTTGGGATCATTTTTATTTCCTCTGTTCAAGCGATCTCTCGTGTTTGCTTTTCCTCGGGCGAAAGAACATATTCTTCTGCTAAAGGCAAATAAAGAAAACTGAAAATCATTTGAAACTGCAATCTACAGCCATAAGAATCCTTCGGCCAAAGAACGTTATCTTGAAAAATGAATACAGCTGCAATGGCCGATAGAGCTCCTCGGGAGAAGCTCTAAATGAGAAATATTAAAGAATATATATGCTTTATGTGTAGGAATGTTTGAAACCAAAAGAGTCATGAATCCGAAAGATAAAGAAAAGTAGCCGGTTTGATGGATTCGAAAAACGGATATAGAAAAGAGATTTCGGAGTTAAAGAAATTGAAATTTTGTCGGATCCACTCTAAGCAGGTGCATGGAGTGAAGAAATAAATATGATGGGCTATAGCTGGCCAACTCTAAAGATGGTATCTGAATCCTTCACGTGGAAAGTGTGGTCATAAATCAAAAAAATTCATTACCGAGGAAAAGACCGTATGGCAGGCAAACTTTTACCATTTGGGTAAAACTTCAAACTTCGTGTAGAGTTATCGGTTTTTTGTATAAAAAATGTGTTTGTAAAACCGTTTCAGGACATTGTTTTTCATTTAAGTTGGTTAACTATCAGTGCATTACAGCAAGGGAAGCGTAAGAATAGCATATATCGAAATAATGCTACATCTTGTTTTCCTAAATGTAAAATTTCTTGCTCAGGAATACACATTCAAAGAACCATGAGCTTTATATAGTATCAAAATCTCCATTCATAAAAACATTTAATGACCGTGAACTTTAAACAAAATAGTGTGTGAAGCACCACTATGTAAAATTAATTCTAATGAGTGTAATATGACCTTCGTATTCTTTGGAAAATAACAGATATTTTGAATTAAAAGTCGGTTATCTTTTTAACGGACGCTCTATTTAACGACGTTCTATGTTTAAAGATGACTTTTTACGGTCCCTACCACCCTCCACTGTAGTTTTAAAAAATCTGTTGAAGAACACATTTTACATAAGGACGATTCTTTGTGGTCCCTTGAGAGTAGTTAAAGAGAGATCCGACTGTAATGCGTATTTGTTTAAGTTACACTAGGAAAATTATCTCAGTTTGTAATCATGTGCACTCTGAGCATTACTATTGTGTTTGGTGCTTACGGAAAGTATTTAATTGAACATTATTATTTTTTCAGTACTTCAGGGGTACCACACTAGTGTGAAACTTTCAATGACATTGCTAACTGGAAATGAATGTTGAGTTAATAAAATATTCGGCTATACAAACTGTCTTCCTAGAGTGCATTTAAATTTTTTTGGCAGCATTTGTGTTAATTATTTAGTTTTGTATTTTAACAGTATTTGGGTTTAATAACTAATTGATACAATTTTGAAGTTATTATTGTAGTTTTAGTTTTCGTAGTTTAGTTTCCGGCTAATAACATTACATTTTAAAAAGGTTAATTCGCAGTATGGCCGATAAAATGACTTAAAAGCTATTTTAAGATAGATAAAAGACATTTTAAACCACGCCCTTAGTCGAAAAAATAATGAAAATCCTTTCAATTTTACTAGTTGAAGGTACGTTACTTTGGGAAATATAATTTAAAAAATGAGAATTCAAACTTTGTGTTTGGCTAATTTCCAAACATAAAATAAATCTCCAAACAAAATAGTATTCATCTACTAAAACGAGTTCATTTTGAGTGGAACAGAACCTGCTGGAGATCCGAGCTCAGAAAATACACTTTTCCGTTTTAAGTCTAATGTGGATGATTTTTGGTAATGGTCGCATAAATGTAAACTTGTTTTTGAATTGCATTCGTTTATTACTCAAATAGAAGTAGAATAGTATCGTTTTGCGTTTTTTGGCTTTTTCTCATGGTGGTTCTAAATCCGAAACTGGAATATATACTATCCAATGGTACTGACGTCGTACTTTAAGTTTATACCTCCAAAATAATATTAATAACAAAAGCGCAAACAAGGCAAAACAATTATTCAGCACACTTGACCTTGAATTCTTCATTTATTCGTTAGCATTTTTTTTCACTTTTTTTTTTTACAGTCGCTTGTGAAGATGAATTCACGCACCATTAAATAAATTCTTTTTAATGATCTGGGTATGTTAAGATGTTAAACTATCTGCTATGTACACTTCATACCTCCAAAAATTGTGAATATATTGTACTGATCATAAGTAAAGTTTGGATATTATACCAATAGTTTTGAAGATTATTACCTCAGCTTTGTGGATCCTTTTGGATACTTTGCTCCACCTCATCCCATCTCTTACTATATAGCCTTGGGTTGGCGTTTTGTATACACGACTGCGGTGTAAATTGTAGAATTCAAATAAGTTAGAAAACACTAGGAGGTAAGTTAAAATTTATTCACACTGAAAAGGATTAGTAAAAATTAGGCTTGCGCCGTCAAAACACAACAGAAACTAGCACATTTCGACCGATGCAATCTGTTTTTATCCTTTGCCGTTGCCAATTACATTTTACAATATTTTACCGCAACGGCGCCCTCTTCTGAATTAATCCAACCGTGACAAACTCCCCCCGATGAACTTTAAGTTCATCTGCAAAATTCTTTAAACACAATTATTAGTAAAACATATTAAACCATTGTTAGAAAAAAAACACATAAAATACAATTAAACACATTAAAGTTAGTTTTAAATTTTCAGTCATTGAGTTCTAGTTTATATAGAAGCTGAACAGGTCGTTTTAACAAGCCTGTAGATGTTTTTACGCAACATGATCTTATTTTTCCATCTCGACCTTTAAACAGTTCTATCACTCTCCCCATTTTCCACGTAAGTCGAGGTTCACGAGATCCACCTAAAAGAACAATGTCATCAATCTGAATACTTTGAGTGCGTATAGGTGACACTATATGGTTTGATCTCAAAGATAATAAATACTGTTCTTTCCATCTGCGCCAAAAATGTTCGACTAACATCTGTTGGTATTTGACTCTTTTACGCAAATCACTGGAAGAGGAATTGCACGGATAATTTCTCGCAGGGAGTGAAATTAAGCGTCTTCCAATCAAGAGATGCGATGGAGTTAAAGGGGATGGTTCACTGGCATCTTCATGCACAAAAGTCAATGGTCTTGAATTTACGACAGCTTCAACTTCTGTTAGCACAGTATACATTTCTTCATATGATAAAAATGCCTTACCTAATATCTTCTTTAGACATGTTTTAACGGTTTGAACCATCCGTTCCCAAAAACCTCCCCACCAGGCTGCTAGGGGGGCGATGTATTTCCATTGAATTCGCTCGCGACTGAAATAATCTTGAATTTTCGACTTATCAAGTTTACTCCACTGCTCTAATTCCTTTTCTGCCTTTTTAAATGTAGAAGCATTATCCGAATAAATTATTCGAATCATTCCTCACCGATTAATGAATCGCTTAAAAGCCAAAATAAAAGTCTCTGTGCTGAGATTCAATACCAGTTCGAGATGTACTGCCCGGCTTGTAGCGCAAGTAAACAAGCAAATGTAAGCCTTTTGTGTTGCGTGTTTATCCTTTATATAAATTGGCCCTGCAAAATCTACTGCTGAAACTTCGAAAGCGCTGGTTTTCATAATACGATCTGCTGGTAAAGGAGCAGTAACTTCACAAAATGGTTTTGCACGATGTTTTCTACAAATTAAACACTTCTTAATGATACTTTTCGTAACTTTTGTCGCCTTTAGTATCCAGAATCGCTGTCTTAAGTTCGTTAGAGTTGCAGATAAGCCACCATGAGCAACTTTTTCGTGATTTTCATGGATTAATAGCTTTGTAATTTCATTGTTATTTGATAACAAAATGGGATGTTTTTCTTCTTCTGTTAAACTGGAAAATTGTAACCTTCCTCCTAATCTTATTATTTTATTCTCATCCAAAAACGGGTTAAAGCATTTAATTTTCGAATTGTTTTCTAACTCTTCTCCCTTAATTAATGCGTTTTTTTCTGAAAAGAAAGCATGTTCTTGAGCATTCAAAATCCAGTAATTTTCAGCTTCATTAATTTCATCAGCGTTTAAAGAACCAACTCTTTTATCGTCGTGTCGACAATTATAAATAAATCTTCTGATGTAAGCGGTTACTCGTAGAACTTTTCTGTAACTTCCGTAACGTTTCAAATCCAATAGATCTTCATTGACTGTGGCTAGGAATAAAACTTCTTGTTTTCGCACTTTCATTCCTAAAGCTTCATCGCAGAAATTATCAACGGTTATTGATTTTGGCCAATCTTCTTCATTTTTTAACCATTCGGGAACAGTAAACCATGCTTCACATTTTATCAATTCAGATATACTCTTTGCTCTTGTTATTATATCTGAAACATTCATTCGGCCGGGGCAAAATTCCCACCTGCTTGGATCTGTTAATGATTGGATTTCTCGAACTCTGTTCTCAATAAACGGTTTCCACTTAGTAGAAGAACTTTTTATCCAACAAAGCGCAATGTTACTGTCGGTCCAACAGTGATAACTGACTTTCGAATGGAATCTTTTAAAAATAGGCGTGATATGGGAAATTAAACGAGCTCCTATCATGGCGGCAGTCGAGTCTAGGAATTGTTAGTTTTTTTAAGGGGTGCAACTCTGCTTTTAGATGCAAGAAAGGATGTTTTGGTAATGTTATTTTCATCTGTGTAACGAATAAATATAACTGAACCATAAATTTTTTCACTGGCGTCAGTGAAACAGAGAACCTGTATGTTTCTTACATTTTCAAATTCAGTCTGTCCGAAACAATGCCTGGGCATTTTCAAAGTATTGACTAATGACAATTCTTCATGCCATTTTTTCCATTCCTGAGCAATATCTTCGGGCAATTTCTCGTCCCAATGAACTCCACGTTCCCATAATTCTTGGAAAAGTAATTTTACACGAACTGTGTAAGGGGAGATAAATCCGAGAGGATCGAAGATTCTTCCTGCAGCTCTAATTAACGTTCGTTTAGCGTCATTTGATTCCTTAATAAATTGTATTAAACTAGAAGTGTCAAATTTAAAATTATCATTTTGTGAATCCCATAAAGGTCCTAACACCTTTAAAGATACATCAGATTGTTCACAAGTACCCGTATCAAATCCCAAATTATTCCATTTACTTTCCAGGGTTAATGAATTACTCTTCCACTTTCTCAATCTCATACCTGCATCTTCCATTATAAATTTCAATTCTTTAGACAATTGGAGAGCCTTTTCTTCATTTGAAGCACCGGAAAGCAAATCATCAAAGTACATTGATTCCCTTAACATTAAACTTGTTTCTGGGTATAAATTAGAATACTGATGTAAGTGATATCTTATAACAGCTGCTAACAAAAAGGAACTAGCTGTAACGCCAAAAAGAACCCTTGATAGTCTACAAACCTTCAGTTTAATTTTAGTTATATCATTTAATAATTTATCTATCCACAAAAACCGGACAACATCGCGATCATTCTCCGAAAGTCCAATATTTAAAAATGCCTTTTCTATATCCGCAACAAATGCGATTCTGTGGAATCGAAATGAAAGAATTAAATTTAAAAGATCTGGGTTTAGATTAGGACCCGAGTGTAGTAAATCATTTAGTGATGGGGCATGAGGGGGATGCGATGAGGCATCAAACACAATTCTCAACTTGGTTGTGCTTTATCTTTCCTGATAACGGGAGAATGTGGTAAGTAATACGTAGGATGACCTGTATTGCGAGTATCACTAACTTCCTCCACAATTCCCAATTTGAAGTATTCATCAATCACTGCTTTATACTCGACGTACAAAGAAGGATCTTTATAAAATCGTCTAATTAATGAATTTAATCGTTTTCGAGCATTACCATAGTTACTAGCTAAATTATCATTTTCGTGCTTCCATGGAAGTGCAACTACATATCAACGGTTTTTAAAAGTTAAAGTTTTTTCGAATTTTTGAAGAGCCTCCCCATCTGAAATAGACCGTTTAGAAGGGTCATTCTGGATTCCGAGAGATTCTAATTCGCAAAATGATTTCAACTGATTCGTTATTTCATCATCTAAATCTTTCGTGACAATAGCGCTCAATACTTCAACTGATGATGTTTTAAAATTAAGATCAAAATTCGAAATTGGACCATGAATTATCCATCCCATCAAAGTATCTAACAACATTACTTTTTCATT
This sequence comes from Uloborus diversus, assembly GCF_026930045.1. Taxonomy (NCBI): domain Eukaryota; kingdom Metazoa; phylum Arthropoda; class Arachnida; order Araneae; family Uloboridae; genus Uloborus; species Uloborus diversus. The sequence continues at coordinate 166,971,467 of NC_072733.1, forward strand.
TATACGTCGAGTTGTACCAGAAACTATTTCCCAAAAATAATCAGACCCAATTAAAATGTCAATTTTACTATCACTATATCCGTTTTCGGAATCCGACAATCCACTTTAATATTAAAATCTGTTCGCGTCCGTCTGTCTGTCTGTCTGAATATCGATCTTCTCAAGAACCGCCGCGAATCAAGAGTCAAACGAGATACCGATCAATCCGAAATTTTCCAAAGAAAACAATAGGACCAATTTCGTAATTGTGCTACTTTAATTAGCGGAGATATTAATTAAAACGTTAATTAACATAACGTTATTCAGGAATTTTTATTTCTTTCCTGTTGCCATTTTGCATATGCGTGAGCAAGTAAAATTCTAATAATTGTTTTAAAAGAGATTTTTTTGGCTGCTGTCCAAGTCTTAAAACAACGTTTCCATCCAGAATTTCATTTTAAATTAGTTTAAAATTGGTTGCCCTATTCGGACATAGCCTTTATTTTATCGTCTGTCCTTTGTATATTTTTTACATTCAACGTTCTTAACTCTTTTCTTTCAGCATATGAAAGTTGTTTCTTTAGCTATGTTTATTGATTGTAGTGTAAGTTTATCATTCACCGGCCTCATATTTTGGTACACTTAGGATGTGCGACTAACTATGTTTATTTTGTTGGACTTTTTCCCGTCACATGGGTGAGTTTTCGAATTGTAATAACTCTCTTTTTCCTTCCTGTTTCTATTTTTAAAATACAGTTTATATCGTTAAAAGAACATGTTAAATTAAGATTGTTTGGATTTCTTTGTGAAACAGAGTTGAACAAAAAAGATTGTTTTTAAGGATTTTAACTAAAGCTAAATTAGAATATGATGACTTGGTATTAAATTAATGCTTATTGGTAGTCATTTAGTCTTGGTGCTTTAGTTTCACGTAATCAACCAAAAAGTATGTGTCATTCTATGTAAAAAGCTGATTGTAATTGTACATAAATAGTTCAGATATAGTCTATCAGATGTAATTCATTTTAACGTGAGCACAGATTATTATAGTTGATAATGCATATATTATCATCTTTTGTGCTAATTGAAAATACTCATAACTTGTATCATTGATAACTATGACTAACGTTAAAGAGATTTTTGGCAAAAATATGCTCTACTGGTGTTTTGCAAACCTTGCATGACGCGTATTTATTTACTACTTAGCGCTTTAGAAACGGTTGTCAGAGTAATACAAAAACATCAATTGGACATCTCTTTCATTTTTTCAAGTAGCCCGTGCAACGCCGGGCACGCAACTAGTTTAATACCTAAAGACTGAACTTGTTCACGCAAATCTTTGTTGGGTGCTTCTATTGATGTGTTGCAGATTTTAGGGAATTCTAATGCCTCGATACTTAAACATTTATTTTCGTCTCTTATGTTGTGTAGCAAAAACTTGACGCGATGTCTTGTAACGTTAATAGCCATACAATTTCCGAAAGTATGCAAGCTTATTTTTTCCCTATCTACTATTGGTAATTTCAATTTATTTACCAATCTTTCATGAATAAAACTTCTTTGGCTCCCTGAATCAATTAAACCTCGACAGTATAGTTTAGTTTTTCCCTCTGAGTCGGAAATTATAGCTTTTAATGTTTGGAGTAGAACAATTTGTTTACTATTTTCAACTTTGTTTTTATGTGGAATAATTGATGTTAATATTGCATCAATATTAATTTTGTCTTTAGACAGGGGAACAGGGTCATTCATCGGATAAGCTATTTCACGCAATCCCTTTCTGTGACTTTGTTTGTGACAGATACTGCAGTTAACTTTTGTCCTACAGAATTTTTTAAGATGAAATTTTTTTGTAACATAGAAAACACCTCCCGTTTTTCTTTAATACTTCTTTTTTCTCATTTATGTTTAATTGATTGCATTCATCCGATAAATGGTCACACAGTCTATTACAAAACACGCAAAATTTTTCAACAACAGTATTTAATGTGGCAGCTGAATAATTTATTTCCTTGTTTCTATAATCGTATCTATTAAATACTCTACGCTTTTGAAACCTATTTTCATACGTATTTGTATTTCTAGCCTCATCATGTTTTGTTTTTGATAAAATTAAAGTCCTTTCCCACGATTCTAACTCTTTCTTTAGAAAGCATAATAAATCAGATACTTTATTTTGTTCCGAATCATGGGATCTGTTAAATTCCAAAGCCATATCAATTGGAATACACTTTATCAAAATGGGAAACAAAAGTACCCCGAAAGAATCTGGTCAAATCCCCAAACTTTCTAAAGCGGATATTTCTACTGAGCAAATGTCATACAATCTACGTAGCGAATATACATCCCTTGAATTTTTGCACGGTGTTAAACTTAAAAGGTTAGACATATGACTATCAATAATCAGTTCCTTTCTACCAAAGCGAGATTCCAAAATACCGATAGCTTTTTCATAATTATTTGACTCTAATGACAACCCAGAAATTACAGTTTCTGCATCAGCTAGTAAATAAGATTTTAAATAATTAAACTTTTCAACGTCAGTGAACGATTTGTTATCATGTATACTACTTTTAAACTGTGCCCAAAAATTTGGCCATTTGCAAATATTCCTATTAAATTTTTCTATTACTAATCGAGGAAGCTTGACAGACGTAGTATTTGGCGTACAAAGACTGGAATCTACGGGACTAATTTGCACTTGATTAGGAACTTGTAAATTATTCTTGAGATATTTCTTTACCCGAGCTTTACACATCAAAATTTCTTCTTTGTAGTTTTCTACTGTAAGTATTTCTTTTTCTAATTGTTTGTCGTCGGTAATTTCCTGTTCTATTACTTCATTAAGTGCTTTTAGGCTTTCTTCCTTTTCAGTTAATAGTTCAAGTGTTATTTCAATTACTTCAATATCAGGTAATTCCGTGCTAATTAATGTTTCTAATTTCTTAATAATCCTTGTTGTTGCTCCTCTTAGCGTAGCAAGCTTCTTAATGTATTTATCCAACGTTTCCATAATGAACAATTCAAATTCACCTTATCTCATAAATTTTCTTCAAAGATTAAAATATTTCATCTTAAAATCCTGGAAGTTTCTGCACCATTTTTTAAATTGTAGGATTCAAATAAGTTAGAAAACACTATGAGGTAAGTTAAAATTTATTTACACTGAAAAGGATTAGTAAAAATTAGGCTTGCGCCTTCAAAACACAACTGAAACTAGCACATTTCGACCGATGCAATCTGTTTTTATCCTTTGCCGTTGCCAATTACATTTTACAATATTTTACAGCAACGGCGCCCTCTTCTGAATTAATCTAACCGTGACATGCGGTTTTATTTCTATAATAAGTCTTGAGCTTAAGAATTGAGCTAGTTTTAATTATGCAAGATCTTTAGGGCAAGGTTACAAGGCGATGCTTATTTATTAATTTCCATATCTCCTTTTTTTACTCCTTTTTACAAAAAAGGAAGTATTGTATTCGCGAAAAAAAATTCACTCAAAAATCTACCTTAGTTTCCATTTTGCTCAAACCCGAATGAATGTTGAAATTTTTCTTTCGACCCGACCACACGTGGATATATGCCTAGGAACGTACAGACATCCGAATTATTCATTTTGACGTTCCCCGAGTAAATTACAACGAGTTTTTTCGTGACGTCCGTATGTACGTATGTATGTGCGTGTGTGTGTATGTACGTATGTATATTGCATAACTCAAAACCTTTGTCCTAGAAAGTTGATATTTGGTACGTAGAATCCCAGTGGGGTCTAGTGCACCTTCCCTTTTGGTTGCATTCGGATGTTCCTAAAGGGGTCTTTTACACCTTTTTTTGGGAGGGGGGAATCATTGTTAATTTCAATGCTAACTCAAGTGATGTTATAATTTGTCAAACACTTGGCAATATATCGCCAAGCTTTTGGCCGCCAAGTTTTGTCGCCAACTTGGCGACAAATTTGACGATTTTTTTTTTTTTTTTTTTTAATCTGTTTCAATTTGGCCACTGTTGGCGATATTTAAAGAGTTAACCACTGAATCACATAAAAATTGACAATAATGGGGAAATAAAACTGTGTTTTTTTTTTTTTTTTTTGCTTCGGTTCGCAAGAAACTAGGGGTGAAAATATTTAGAGTTTCCTTACTTACTCCAAGGAGCTATTATCATTTAATTGGCGTAAAAGGAAGTCATGTGATGCACTTATCAGCTCGTTTATTTTCATGGCAGCAGTGATTGTTTTTGAAGTGAAACATTATACAGAAAAATACATCATTTAAAAGAAGGTGAGGGTTACTTATCATGTTTTGTTTTAAAGCTTCTCTATCTTTGGAATTTTTTTAGGTACTATTTTAGATAGAAACTGCAAAGCAATGACGGGGGTTTTCTGCTAAATTTAAATCAAATACAGTCGAGCCCGCTTATTAGATTATCGGATAAGAGAATACCCCGCTTAACCCGAGATTGCTCGCGCAGGGTATGACATACCCACCTCTTGACCTCTTGGCTTTTAATCAAATTTCTCCCCACCTTTTTTTTTTTTTTTTTTTGGAAGTGGACGATTCCTTGAGTAGCTGAACCATAGGTCATAACCTTGAAGGGGTAGAAACGGTGGGGGCATTCTAAAATTTAGTTGCTTTGGAATTGAGTTCTACGGGTGTATCATATCCTGCACGAGTATTTCTGCTACAGTTCTGAGCTAAAGCATACGCAATGCTTCCAAGAGACTTAAAATTAAAACTAGGATCTAGTGAAGACATTGCATCCCCTGCTAAAAAAGCAAAGTCAACGTACAAAAGCGGTACTGAAAACCCCAATATAAGAGACAAAAACCAAATTTGTGTGTGAAAAATGTGACGAAAACATTTGCATGGACCATATGGCATATATTTGCAAAAAACTGTAGAAATTGAATGCAAGTCTTTTGCAAGTCTTTCTCTAAATATTTTATAATTACTCTTTTCTCTTATTTGCATTTTCAACCTTTTTGAAAAACAAAATTGAACTCGAAAGTACTAAAAAACCTCCTCGGGTATGAGATACCCTGCGCAAACACTCCCGTTCGTTTTGGTCCCGCGAGCAATCTCGGGTTAATGCATTACATTTTCAATGTACCAAGCCAATGTAATATGCTAGTATTTTGATTCCGGTTAATGGAATATTCCGCTTATTAGAATATTTTTTCGGGACAAATGGCTATTTCCTGAAGCGGGTTCCGCTGCATTATAATATAGGTACGCTTGTTTTATACTGTCTCGTATATTTATACGAATCGGCGCTGTTAGTCACTATTTCAAGAAGTAATAAACAAAGGAGTATAATGATGCATACCCAAAAAGATAAATATACATTAATACTGCATTATAAACACGCTCATTTTCAGTTTTAGTCATAATTATATCTTTTAATTTAACCTGAAGGAACATAAATAATACAGAAAGTTTCCCCAATTAAAGATTACATATGCGACTCTCATGCAAGGTGCAATGCTCCCTCGATTTTTTAACAGTTTATTTAAAGTTTTACAGCGTGAATTTTTTGTTATATGGGGACCCATAAAAGTAAGACAGATACTCTGCTTTTACACCAAAACCTATTCATTTCTTCACACTCGTTATAACAGTTTAATTCACATTGGATGGTTTATTAAATTTAAAACTAGATTTGTTCCGTATAATTGAGTGTTATTTACTGTCTTAACTATATGGAACAGACTTCTGCAGAAATATTATCTTTGAATTCAGTTCTTCAGTACTAATTTGCAGATTCTTAGAGCATACAGATTAGAAATGCTCTTAGAATTCGCCACGGAAATTTTCCCTTAATTGAAAAACTTATTGACCTGCTTTACGCCGTTCATATTTGCATTTATTCAAATGTCCAGGCTGCTGATGAACATCTCCGTTTATTGTGTTTTGAAATCATAATTGAAGTTTAGATTCCTGAGGGCAAGACGAACGTTTATTAAATAAATGGTGTGCCCTAGTTTCAGAAAATTCGTTTGAAATTTATTCGAAAGATAATATTCGATTGATATTATTAAGAAACGTTTCTGCTCTAGGCATCAGTATGTTTAGTTTTACTTTTAGTAAGTAAGATTTTCAAAGGTTTTTAAAACTTAAAATGCTCTGTTTTTTTAAAAATTGCATTGCTTGCTATTTAGTTACATTGGAAAACAAGAAAAGTGTCAATATTCATTAAAAATTGCACATATCGTCACCTCAGAGCAACAGTAAGACATCGAAACCCAGCAATACCTGTCCTATTGTTGCTCTGGGGGGACGATATATGTAAATATATCGTTAGTATCTTAGCTTTTTTTTTTTTTTTACTGAAACTCCAGTTTGTCAAATTTCACTTTGAAAGAGTAAAAAAAAACTTGTGATCTTTCGAGTAAAGAAACAATATATGGTTCATGCATTGATTTCAACAGTTAAAAATCATATATCTTTATCTGCTTTCATCTGATTTTCATGTTTTGTCATGTTCTCACTGATTTAAACGTTAACACAAAGGCAGTATCTTTTTGTCGGACACAAAACAGGGCAGCACGCATGCACATCACGCTTATAAGAAAATGTAAATGATTTTTTAAATAATCGTTAAAAATAAAGTGAAACGGTAGACTAGAAACTTTTTGTTCAAATTCCACAAAAAAACAAATTGACTACGATTTGTAATTTTGGGTTGTAAAACCTACAGATGTTTTCCTCACAGATTTTTTTTTCCAAACTGATAAATAAATTCATATTCTTACATTGCTTTACTGAAATACGTTGTGGCATTTTAAAGGAAACCAGGGAAAATGTACAAGACTAGATCGCTTGAAAAAATTATACACAGTGTAATAAATACCTAATATTTAACAATGTGAATTACAGTTATAAGAATTGTATCTGTGTACGTAATCTATTATACGTAGAGAAGAATTTATGACGGTTATGCCTAATGTTATACTTTAAAGCTGTTACACTGTGATGGTGAGATTCAACAAAATTTAGGGTTTGGAGAAGAAAAGATTATTTTCTCTTCCGCACCTTGACTATCAATTAAAACCTTAAGATTAACTTGGTAAAGAGGGGATTCAGGCCGATGATTATTTTCACAGAAAGCAGTGCAGTATCAACCAGTGACCGAAAAAAGGTCACACGGTTCTGTGTGACCTTTTTTCGGTGTATGAATCAAGTCGTTATTCGATCGTGATATATTGAACCCTTTAAGGGGTTTCGGTTTCCTGCGATGATTAACATGTGTGATGCATAGCTATCGTTTTGTCCTGTCAACCTTTAAGAACAGTAAATTTACATCTCGAACTCTGGGCACAGTACACTACATCTCGAACCGTGAGAACAGTACAGCTACATCTTGAACCCTGAGGACGATACAGCTACATCTTGAACCCTAAGTCAAGAAGTTGACTCGCTAGCTCTACAAGTATCCCGTTGGACTCCACGATGGCATCTGCATTGTCATAGACAATCAACATGGTTCTTGTCTACTACTGTTGCGTTCATCTTTAAAGCTGCAATAGTAGAAAAAGCGCATGTAACGGTGTGATAAACGACGACGTTGGATGCAAACTAATGTGCTTGGAACTTGTGAACCTGGTATCTTTCAAATAACAGTTCAGTAGCATGGAATCTTAAAGGAGCGCTGTTTCTAAATCTTGTTTTTTTTTATACAGGGTGTCTCAGTTAAGTTTTTAAGAACTCCTAAGAGGGATAGCATTGCTATTTGATTTCGAGCCGTCGAGATGCACCTAGGGTCAGGTTTGTGTGTAGTTATGAACATTGTTTTGAGCCAAAACCTGACATATATCAAAAAAGTTTACGGTACAGGTTAATTTATTCATTAAACGCACGTAGAGGAATACGGGGCAAAATGAAATGGTGAAATATTTACTCTACTTTTCGCGCCACCTATCTAGCAATATTTTCACTATTGCGAAAAACATGTAGTCTATTCCACTCACGAAAAAAAAATACCACCGAATATTAAAGCCTATGATAATATAGGCAATTTTCAAAAATTGGTACTCGTATTGTATTTCTTTGTTGTAAATCATTTTTTCAATTATAAAATAATAAAAATCTTGTTATTAACATTTTAAATATTGTGATCTTCTAATATTCAGTGAAATATTTTTTTAGTTAATATTAAGCCTATTTGTACTTTTTTACGTATATTTTGTACAATTAGTCAAGTACATGCGGGCAAAATGGATTGCACAAAGTAAAATAATTTATTTTGTTTACTGACTCAATCATTTTCTAAATTAGTTACGTATTCATTAATGAATTCATTCATTGCATTCCTTTATTTATTTATTCATTCATTCACATATTTTCTAATTCATTCACTCTTTTACTCACTCATTTATGTTTCTTCATACATTATATTTTTTAGTTTAATTTTTAAAAAAACTATTTTCTTTGAAGGCGCAGATAAATTGCCAAAAATAAAAAATACTGTTTCAATGCAAACTTCTTTATACAATACATGGTTCTTTCTTCATGTACTGTAGTTTTCAAAACAAATTTTTAATTTGTTTATTTTGAAAAAGCTCTGTCATCTTAACTATTTCACTTTGCCTCACATTCTCTTACATATATTGTTGTAAATACAGTTTATTTTAAAATTAAATAGTATTTCTTAATACGTTTGAACATTATTTTAGCTATAACATCACAGCACAAGTTAAAAACATCATATTTTGTATCGGACAAAAACCTCTCATAATATTGGTAACGGCGACTTAGTCAAAGTATTTGTCAAAACTTATTTCCCATTTAAAAACTGTTATTTCTAAACTTATAACAGAACAGAAAGTGCAAGTCCTAAAAAACTTATAGCAAAATAAAGGCAGTGATTTGGCGTTCTTCGATGCGATATCACAGCCGGGAGCCGTAAATTCGGCCGCTCCTTCCCAGCATGCTTTTAAAACTACGCTATAAAACAGAATCTCATTTCACTTGAACATTTCTACTCCCTCGGGTTTACTTTTATAGCTTTCATGGCTTAAGAAAGCTTTGTCTTGTTATATTCCTCTGATGTGAATATGCTACTTTAATGACATTGACCAAAGTGCAGACTTCAACTCGCTCCGTTTTAACTGGGTGAGCACGTAGTGGGGCGAAACTAGACCGGGTCTGGAAAAAAGCTATGCATAGCACGAAAAGTCACGATCTCTAGTATTTCTATAAGTTGAAAAACAATTACTTACAATAATTATTGCATTTATGACAGACTAATGGTACCCGCATGGCTTTGCCCGTAGTTGAAAATTAAAAGATCATTCGTTACGTCATCCTGTATATTTACAAATAATGGATGACGAATTGCTCGCCAATTTGCTATGTTCATTTGCTCGCCAATGTTACGGTTCCACGTTATGATAATTTCGTAATTTACTCTTCCATGTTGTGATAATTTTCTCGGTAAAATGTTTTAAAATTGGAATAAAAAAAGAACAAAACCGAATTTTTGAAAAATCGCTTCGAGGTGCACACCCCCATGCTACAAACTAACTTTGTGCCAAATTTCATGAAAATCGGCCGAACGATCTAGGCACTATGAGCGTCATGAAGATTCAGACATCGAGACAGACAGACATCCAGATATCCAGACAGGGAGACTTTCAGCTTTATTATTAGTAACGATTTTCAATTTGCGGTGGTAAATAAGGGAACGTTTGGTACATTTTGTGGCATTGTTTCACTCAACTCTTCTTATGAGGATACCTTTCATCTCTGAAGCTTCTTTTTTAAATCTTTAAATAGGACGCATTAATCTTAAATGAAATTTTCAATACTTATAACTGCAATGCAGGCATTTGTTTTTATTTTTAGAACTACAAGAAAAGATAGGCATTCGTGTACACTAACTTCCGTAAGAAATTAAAACTGTTTTTTAGAAAGTTGTGCGTTTATAAGGATATTTTATAGTTTGAATTTCATTTTCTATCCATACCATTTCTACAAATCCATCTCTGAATACAACGATATCCGAAACATTGATTTCTTCTTTACCAGCCATCAATGCCATGAAAATTAATTTGTTACGTAATAAATTATTTACTTGTTATACGGTGACAAGCTAGCCACCGGATTTCAAGGTTTTAGTTGAAATTAAAAACGTATGCACTCTTTCTCTCCAGAATCGATAACTCGTTAAAACAATCAATGATCTAAATTGTATGAAGTTGTCTTATTTCCGTCAATAATACCTTGTGGAAATTTTCTTTCTTTCCTAACATAAATTAGTAGTTAAAATGGAAAGTAAATAGTAGTTTAACATATCTCAAAGCATTTTCTATTCCACTCTTGCTAAAAATAGTTTGTGTTATCTCAAATTCATGCTCAGAGTGCTATAATTCTCTTAATAATTTACGACAGTCAAGACAGATTCAGCTTAAGAAAAATATCACTAGAAGTGAACTCTTGCACAAAATAATTCATGTTAAATCATTTTTATACGTTGTGTCTGAAATAAAAAGAAACAATTCATATAACTGCTTCTGTTTGAAAGTAATTATAACGAATTGTAATAGTACAGAGTGGCGACAGGAACTGTGAAAAAAAGTTCCCTGACTTTTCCCTGATTTCCCTGATTAAGTTCACCAAATTTCCCTGATTTACGTTACCAATGATAATGGTTTTCTTTCTTTGCCCTACTTGAAATCCATAGTATGTTTGTATAAAATGCAGTATTTTAAACGTTTTAAGTTGTGTAAAGATGTTGAACTAAAGGTATATTTTTAAAAAATGCTACTTTTTTAATAAAATGGTTAAAAAAAAAAACATATCAAGTCATTTTTTTGGGGAAAAAAAACCCTACAAAATAGTATATTAAATTTTTCGACAATGGAAAGATTATAGAGAATTAAAAAAAAAAACTTTACTTCCAGAAACCACTTAACATAAGAATTTTAAGAAACTATTAAAATCACTCTTAAAAACATATGTGTATTTATGATAGAACTAAAAAGTAATTGAATTTATTTTGAACTAAATTTTCAAACAGTATAATAATTGTTGCAATAATAACAAGCAAAAGTGAAATAATAGAAGTAATGTAGTTATTCTTATATAACTAATTGACATATTTATGCAAAACAGATGAAACCATTTGACATCCATTCATATGGAGCTTTTCACTAATCAAGAACATAGATTTTAATGAATGAATACAGCATTTTAACAATAAAAAATAAAGGTATTTACTTAAGTTACTTAGTTAACTCTATTTCAAATGATTTCAGTATGTAATGAAAAAAAAATCATACATCGCTTTTGTAACAAACTTTGAAATGCAAGGGGGAAAAAAAGAAATAAAAAAGCAATTAGTTAATTTCAAAATATATAAAAGAAGAATACAACTTGGTTATAAAATAAAAGAATCACTTAAGTCCGAAGAAAAGAAAACCTTTATAATTGCGGTGATAACAAATAATATAACGGCAAAAAACAAAGTTTTTTTTATTGAAAGTTCAATTTTATCAATCAAATTAAAAACAGGAAGAAGTAATAATTTTTAAGCTTTTATAGTATTAATTGAAAAACCAAAGATTTCTTCTTGAAATTCTGATTACAGTATGCTAATTACTTCGAGACAATGGAATAAAGGCAAAGGAGCTAAGGCATTAATGAAGGCTTCCTCTTTGCCTGTATGGTTGTTTATTTTACGTAGCATTGAAAGCGTAAAAAGAAATTTTAAGCTAGGTAAAATAAAAAACCTAGCAGACACAGAAACAATCTTAGGAAGTTCATCCTGTGAGGAATAATTAAGATTCAATACTTTGACGTTGAAGAAAAAAAATGCACAAATATGCGGCAGTGCATAATCACACCTCATTAATTTTACTTTTTTTGAGCAGATAATTGGCGGAAAATGCGTAGGGAATTAAAATACTTAATTTTGTAAAGCAAAAAAAAATTTTTTTTCCTTCATAAAATCAATTTTCCCTGATTTTTTGTTATTTTTTCAAAATTCCCTGACATTTCCCTGATCACCCTGATTTCCCTGATCTGTCGCCACCCTGTAGTAAGAAAGTAATTGTAACGAATATAACTAAATTCGAAAACTGTCAGACTCATTTACCGGACATTGTTAAAAAACATATGAGATAGTGAGAAGCAAAGAGATGCAAGTGGCAAAATTAAAAATTTGGAGATAACCAGTACAAATGGTAGGTGAACCCCTCCTCTGTCTTGGGGCAAGAGATGGCACTATTAGCTCTGGTAGGTGCTGCTGTTCAGCATGATTTAGAAAAAAAATCAATGAAAGCCTACCTAGGACGTAATCTTTATGCGTGTTTTACTCGAAACTTGAACATATCTACTTGCATCCTTTTGCTTTTCACTGCGTCATATGGTAGATAGAATCTATGTCAATTCAATAAGGGGCGTAATATGATGGTTTGGGATTTTTTTGAATTTAACATATGTTAAAATTCATAAAAAATCAAGAAATTCGTTTTTTTTTTATCCAAAAAAATTCCTGTGCCGAGATACAGGCCGCCAAAGATGGCAATCCTGTCATGATTTCTCACTCGGGATTTTCGTCAAAAATTTTAAAGTCCATTATCTCAGCAACAGTATAACATAATTTGTTGCGGTTTGTTTTATTTTAAGGGATATGTTTTCTTGTTTAAAATCACATGCAAAATTTTGAAATATTAGCTTTAGTTTTTTTTCCACACTCTTTTGAAAAATAAAAGTTTTAATTTTTTTTTTTTTTTTTTTTGACTTTTCTCAAAAATGTCAATTTTAAAAATGTTCATTTTCTTTTTTTACAGTTTATTAGTACCACTGAGCACTACGTTCCCTGAAAATTAGAGCTTCGACTTTTTAGTGTAACAGATTTTATAGGCATTTGAAAGAATGAGGGTATTTAGTGAACTTTTAAGTAAAGGCATACCTGAAGATTCAATTTTTTTTAGCAGCAAGTGGCCAGAAAACACTTTTAACTCAGTCATGTAGCGAAACTTTCATTTTGAGTCACCATTTTATCCAGGATGTTGAATTTAGTGAGAACAAGATGGCATTGCGCTTAACGATTCTTTCGGCGCTACGCCGAAAGGTTGCGTGGGGAAATGCAGCGAATCAGCTGGAGGCGCGTTCTTGTTTTCAGAAAAAAATTAAAACTTCTGGATAAAGTGGAGACTCCAAATAAAAATTTCGCTATATAACTTAATTAAAAGTGTTCTCTGGCCACTTATTGTGAATTTTCTTTCTTTTTTTTTTTGAATTTTCAGGGCCGCCATTACGTAAAGAGTTCCTTAAAAACCATTATTTTTTCCAATGCCTCTAAAATCTGTACAACAAAAAAGTGAAAGCTCTCCTTTTCAGGGAACGTAGTGCTCAGTGGTACTAATAAACTGTAAAAAAATGAAAAAATTTCAAATTGACATTTTTGAGAAAAATCAAAAGAAAATATTTTAAACCTTTTTTTTTCAAAGGACTGTGGAAAAAAACTAAAGCACATATTTCAAAATGTTGCATATGTTTTTAAACAAGAAAATATATCCTTTTAAATGAATCAAACTTCAACAAAATATGTTCTACCATTCCTAAGATAATGGACTTTAAAAAATTTGACGAAAATCCAAAGTGAGAAATCATGAAAGGACCGCCATCATTGACGGCCTGTATCTCGGCCCAGGATTTTTTTTTTTTTTGGGGGGGGGCCGAACAAAAAAAAAAAAAAAAACGTATTTCTTAATTTTTATAAATTTTAACATATGTTAAATTCAAAGAAATCCGAGACCATCATATTACGCCCCTTGTTGAATTGACATGGATTCTTCCATATATAAAGTGCCCTTTATTTATTTATTTATTTATTTGCTGACTCTCCTCAATGTGACTCCAGTCAGGCTATGACCGCGGAACCTTTAGACATGTGCGCTGCACTTAGTGGTTTTAATTATATCGTTGAAAAGTGAAAAGTAGTGTATAGCACGTGCACTAATGGCATAAGTGCTATTTTTTGTGTGTGGCATTTGAAAAATAATAAATAAATAAATGAATAAGATAAATGTTTTTATTTTTCCGAACTGGGAAAACATTAGTGGCGGATTTTTTTTCAATCAAGTGGAGAAATAATTGATCCACTTCTTATTCTGTTTACTCATCTTGAATCGTTTTAGTCGGAATACAAAGTCATTCCAAGAGTAGACATTTCACAAATGTATTTTTCCATATTAGAAAAAAAAATTCCGACTGATTTGAAAAATCATTTATGTAGATAACACATTTCAAAACAAGACAGGTGTAACAGTTGTACACAACAAAAATGTCAACATAAAAACATGGAAAAAATTATTTTAATTAAATTCCGCAAGTAACAATGACGATAGAAAAAAATGTAGATGACATCCTTTTTTTGTTCAAAATCGTCAGCAAAGCCAGTCTCTGATTAAAACTATTTAACCCTTCTCATGTTCAGACAATCAGAGATGAAATGATTTGATTCTTCTTTTCAAGAATACTTCCGTTTGAGGGATTAGCATGATATGAGCGAGGTATTTGCAATAAGAAAAGAAGAAAAATAACTCGTCTCTGTCATCGACAGAATAGTCAGGAATATTTGATTCCCAAATCCCAGAATAATTGCAAGTGGCTTTGAGGCAAGGCAAGCGTACACACACCAACAGAAATTTATCAAGAGGCTTCAGAAAAAGTTTGGTCTCTGATAACAGCAATGTTCGGTGGTCAATACAGGATTAAATTTTACTCAGTGCCTGGCTCATTTCGCTACAGCTGAAAGAGAAGCAAAAGAAGAGCACTTACGGATTATGATAGTATGACGTCTTTTTTTACGTGTCTGAAATTAATTTAGTGATATCTCGCCGCGCCACTTGCCAAGTATTCCTGTCAGCCGGAGCCTGGTGAACGTTAATTTCACGCCATGGGTTTTAGTGATCTGTAATCCCTACGACCAGCGGAGACTTCGGGTTGGGTTTCGGGGCTTTCTGCAAATTGATATTGTGTGCTTTTTTCGGTAAGGGACAAGTAATTTGTATTTACTTTTGTTTCGTTTTTTTGCGCATTGCTGGAGGAGTTTGATTTCGAACAAAGGTGAAAAGACTGACGGAACGTAATTATCAGGGAGTGGATGGTTTTTTGATTTGGTCTTGCAATCAAAATTTTTAAGAAATATAATTTAAGTAAAAAAAGAAGTTGTGACAATTTCTCATTTTTTCCCTTATGTCTCTTTTTCATCTGTCATTGAAAAGATTTACATATAATGTAAATAAAAAAAAACTGTATTTCAGGAATCTGTAGCGGAACAAGAAACAGCAAACTAAAAAAAAAAACGGGAAGAAAAAACAATAGAAAATATTTATGCGCAAATAATAATCGTAATCAAAAAATATTTTATTAAAATTATGATTTTTCCTTACAAAAATATTGCAACTCTTACTAAGGCAGCAAATATATCGAATTGAGTATGGTTGCAAGAAACGAAGTTAAGTTTTTTTTTCATTTTGAAGTTGTGTATAAGATTGGATGTATGTATTAAATTCAAAAAGGAGTCTACAACTTGTGTATCTAAAAATCACTCATCCATAACTGCAAAATTTATTTCGAAAATTGGTCTTAATAACTGCACAAAATTAATACTGACAAATGTACTTCAAATTGTATCAGAAGTATGAAATATTCCGTTTATATTATGTTTCTACTCATTATTAGAAATTATGAAATCCCGTCAAAAAAAAAAAAAAAAAAAAATCCATCATAATTAAGAATGTGGTGCTGAAACAAGAAAAAAAATGTATTGCATTGTTCTAAATGTAGTAAAGTACTAACCGTTTACCTATTTTTAAAACAAATGTGCAATCGTCGTAAAGAAAATTTGTCAAAAACATTATTGTTATAAATATGTGCTGTAGAATAGCGTTGTTTTAACGTGCGTAAAAGTTAGTCATTTAGGTATGCCTCTCCTATTATCCTGCTGACATTAAAAAAAATATATGAAACTTACTTTGAGGGATGTTTTTTTTTATGTGACTTATGTCGAGTTTTACTGGCGTTTCTCAACATATATTGATTTTGATCCACTTACTTAAAAAAAAAAATAGGGAAAAAATGATTGGTTTGCAGGGATTTTTACAATTATTTATTTATTTTTTGAATAGGGAAACTATTTTTACGTGGACAGGTTAAAAGTCATAAAGAACCGGTAAAATAATTTCGTGGACTAGTACCGGTCCGCAAGACTAGCACGCTTGATGTTTTTTGACCTAAACAAGATATAGCGAACTTTCAAGTTAACCGTTAGTTCAGAGTTGTGTTCTAAAACTATGTCTCCACTTTGAGTCTTTTGTAAAACGATCAACTACTACATTTATTTGGATCGGAATGTGAGTGATTTTTCAAAAACTTTATTCTTTCCGAAAATATGTTTCGAAAAGAAGATCTACAAGCATCTCTACTGTTTTTTTTAAATTGCATAGGAAAAAAAGAAAACACTTCGAAATTCAGAATGAAACTCCCTCCGTACATGAGGTTTTCCAAGTTTTTCCAAATGACATCTAATAGCGGGAAAAGACGAAAAAAGTTTTCAAAAGCAATGTAAATGCTACAAAATCCCGCGACGCTCATTGAAATGTTCAAAGAGATCAAGTTCATGTATTTTTGTAGTAGTGACGATAAGCTTAAGGAATCAGATGGAAAAAGTTTGGGTAATTTAAGCATTTCGAAATTTTATTCTCATAGAATGATATAAATGACAGGAAGTCATGTTTCATTCGTTTTCAATGACTGGGAAGATCATCCGTGAATATAATGGAAGGAGTTATTTTTCTCCTTTAAAAATAATTTAAATATAGCTTGTGTATATTTCCAATAATTTTTTCATGCATGTGATAAAGTTTATATGAGGGGTATTTACAATGATAAGTTATTTCAAACTTACAAGTGTATTATTGCTCGCATGATTAAAAAAAATAGTTTGGCAATACAGTATCGGCAAGGAAAAATCTTTACAGTTGGTTGGCAATAGAAAACTTTAGATGCAAACTTCTTGTCATGATTTTATTGGCATGCTTCCTAGTTATTTGGCCGAATACCGTACATTCAGCCTACGTTACGGCCGAATATTCGGTATTCGAATAAATCACTAGGGAGCATGCATATTAGATTCTTGTCATGATTTTAAGTTTTTAATTGCCAACCAAATGTGAAGTTTTTTTTTTTTTGCCGACACTGTACATTGCTTTTTTCTCAGGTGAACTTGTAATAAAAAGTAAGTGTAAGGACAAAGCTGTGAAATTTGAATTCGTGATTTAACTCATTTTTACCTTATCTAAAATTTGTACAAAATATTCTGAAGTTACTGATTTTTTTTTCTTCGAAAATATATCATTTTAGTTTATTTATGTTTTTAATTTTAAAAATATTTAAAATGCTAACATCTTTAGCAGTTCTTTGACAACTAAATTGCTATTTAAACGTGAAATATAGGATCTTTATAAGCATTACAAGCTGAACGTTATTAATAAATTTATTTTGCGATATGAAGTAAAGGGCAGTATTGTATTAATTAAGCACAAAATCTTATTTTATGCATTTTATTGTTCTAAACACTAAAGGTTTATGTCAAATAATGAATAAGTTAGCATACAAGTATTAATTACGCAATGCAAGATGTCTACGTTTTCTTTACAAAAGAATAACAGAATATATCACACATTACTTTTCATGTTTTACCAATGCAATTAACCATTTTAATTTAGGTATTACATTTAAAACATCAAATACATATCTGAAAATGGAATGAACGTTATTTGAAGTGTAATAAAATAGTCATATCTTCCAAATAGGCTTCTTATAGTGTTTTACAGTGCAAGTGTATTTTAGCGATTATTTCTTTCGGTACTTGTTATAACAGTAACAGAATACAATTGTATTAAAAAAAAAAAGAACGTTTTGTGGTTGTGCTGAACAACGCGATTCACCTTGATCTTATAAAAAAATAACAATAATAGCAAAAACTATTACTCCTCAAAGAATTAATTATCCAGAAATAAGTCGGCAAAATACATTAGTTACCTGGTATGTTTAAAAATAATAGGTCGGATATTATGCTATGAATATTAGAAACACACTGCAAACGTAATAAACATACGAGTCTTTCTGTAGAACTACCGGCATTCATTAAAAATTAAATAAAAAAACATTGCTTACTTTTTGAAATTACTCATTCATCAGAATGCATTGGATCAGAATTGATTGAACTATTTTCATCGGGATGCTTTGAGGTGAATTAGCTTATCAATATAACGTTGGTATACAGAAGTAATGGATCTATCGACTGTGTGGGATAAAAAGACCCTGGGGAGTAGGGGGAGTAATGTTGTCCTTCCATTGATCAGTCTCTTTTTGTCTTAAGCACGGTTTTAGGTGCTTTTACCATCGATCTTAAAGGCAGATGGTCCTTGCCAAGTCCGCGGTTTGGGTATTTGATAACATCTGTGAATCCGACAAACAGCTAAGGCAATAAGAGGATTTACTCATATTGTGTTCTGTAAATGTGAAAGTAAAAAATATATTAGTGGAGAAAATTATTTTGATCTGTCCTCTGCATAAAAATACAAGATAAGTTTAAGCTCTGGGTGTGAGTTAGCAAAGGAAAACCATAGCTTTAATTTACAATCTTTTTATTTTACTGATTCTATGTAAATTAAAATTTAAAAAAAATCTTTTTTTTTCGAGTTATGATATCATATAAAAATTAACTTTTTTCTAAGCGATTTTTTTTTAGTTTTAAAGAAACGTCTATGTAAATGAGAATAATACAATTGTGTTCCTGAGGTCATTTTTTTAATTAACAAATAACTACAAAGTGTTTTACAAAGTTTTAATATTTAGACATACATTTTCTTAAACCATTTTAGTTCCAATCTTTCTGAGAGGAGCAATAGATTTTGTAGACTATTGACCAGAATGATAAATTTTCGATCGTGAATGATTTGAGACAGCATATGTTTCTTTTTTCTTATTTATGTAATCAGAAGTGTAAATGGAAAGCGAAACATTAGAGCTCAGAAAAACACTAATTTCTAAATAAACGTTATAGCAAGACATGCCAAAATTTTTACTCCTGAATACGTTATGTTCTCAGTAGGTGAGAAGGATCAATTTGTTGAAACATTTTAACTCACAGAAAAAACTAGGCATTTAAAACAAAATACTTTTTGCCCACCTTACTAAGATGCAAAATATCATAGTGATTTTATGATAAAGTAAAAAAAAAATCATTATCTATAAATGTTGATATCTTCCAGGAAAATAATAGTAACATTTGATAATTTAATAAATTGCTAAAAGATAGATCAGTATTTGATTGTAGAAGTTATTGTGTTAAGATAACTATTTTGAAAAGTTTCATGAATTTTTTATATTAAAGACAATGTGTTTCCTCCAGTTAAATTTGATACATCTTCTTTATTTTTCTTCACATATTGGATAATGGTCTAGTTGTCTTTGTTATATAAACAGTATTTTATTTCAGAAAAAAAATATCGCTTTGATTTTTCAGTCAAATTTTAAATTACTCTAATTGCAAAGAACTTTTATGTATCATTAAAATTTTTTTAATATATCGAATCAGATTTCATCTTCAGAATTTGAATGTTAATTTAAACATGTATTGTTTTTTTTCTTTTTTTAACCATGAAACAC
The DNA here is from genome assembly GCF_026930045.1 of Uloborus diversus. NCBI lineage: Eukaryota > Metazoa > Arthropoda > Arachnida > Araneae > Uloboridae > Uloborus > Uloborus diversus. The sequence goes on from NC_072733.1 coordinate 166,991,131, forward strand.
GCTCAGAAAAACGCTTAACATTCTGCTCGGTATATTAATCCCCATTTGCGTGGGATCTAAGCAGTAAGTACATCTAAATAATTACCGTTATTTACATCTGTGTTAATTATCTTTGTGTGGCCTTGTTCATAATAATGATGTACGTTTTTCAAGGGGAAAAACGCAAAGGAGTTTTGAATGCATTATGATCGGCGTTGCTTTCATTTCCTTTTTTATTTTTATTTTTTGTTTATTTATTTATTTATTCATTTTTTCGTTGCCAGAAAAAGTTTGTTGAAGGAGGAAAAAAATCGGCTGAAAAAAAAGACGAAACAGACGTTTCTCTGAGTTGCCGTAATTGCTGCTCTTGTGCTGTTTTAATGCTTAAATCTAATCATGCTGAATAAAAAAAAAAGTTTCCACTAGAGGACTAAGCAGTAGAAATGAAAAAAAGGTGCCTTGTAACTGGGGATATTCTATTTGCAAAAACACATAGAGTACTTTTGATGATTTTTCGCTACCCGGATCTGCAGCAACCTCTACTTTCTCCATGCTGCTAATGTGTTGTGGCGAAAAGAACAAGTTATTTCTTCGCTTGTTAAGCTCATTTTCTAGCAATTACTCCAGCTGAAGATTTAATGAGACTGATTCACAGGTTGCACTTTCGTGTTGTCAGTTAAGTTGCAGGAAAGACAATTTCTTTAAGTAACCGAACAAAATGATCATTTTATTTATAGGAAAAAAAGGAAAAAGCAATATTTGCATTAAGAAATAAGTTTTAGGAGGAAGGTAATGTTGTTACTTTATAAGATAAGATTTTGGGCTGAGTAAATAAAATAAAAAGAAAAACAATTTTCTTTGTACCAAAATAAATAAACAAAAAATTATTAAATTACGAAAACGGCTAAAATATTGTTTGTATACATGTTTTGTGGTTACAATGAGTCTCTTTTTTATTCAGACCTGCAAAGTTGTCCTACTTTAGGTAGGTTTCCCTAAGAAAAAAATATTTGCGATGATGGTTACTGCTTTACATTAGAAGCTCAACAGTTTTTCTGCAGGGAAAAACAGTTTCTTGCAACTCTCTAAATATTTTTAGCAATAATTTTGCATTTTCTTCTTTAATTTGTCGTTTATGCATGTAAAGTGATATATTTTGATTATATTGTTAGGAATAATATATAAACAACGAAAATGATTCCATTTATATATGAAGAAAGAAGATATAGCTTTGAGCAAATAAGAATTATCTTTGAGCATAAAGTGTAAAATATGAACTTGTGTGTGTCGTATTCTAAATGCAGTTTCTGTATTAAGTTTTAAACAATCAAATTGTGCAAGAAATATTTTACAAAATAATTATGTTATGGAAATAAAAGAATGATACTCATTCTACCTTTTTTAAACAGAAATAATTATCCTCAATCTTTTTTTTACTTGACATCAATCAATTAATGCTACTTATAAAAGAGTGACATATGCAAGTTCCTGTAAATTTTTATTTGGATTTTTATTAAAAATAATACATAAAATCGTTGGGTATAATTTAGTTAAAGTAATACGTAACTAACAAACTTTCCTCTTGTAATTTAAAGTGATGAATGTTATGGTATTTATTTTACCATATTTCCTCCTATACATTTGGTATTTCTTTAAATATATTTATGTTGAAAGAGCACTGGTAACTACGATTAACAAACTTTTCATGAAAACTGACTAACGTATTCAATGCATTTTTCTCGAGTCTCATCTTAAAAGTGATTTCCGACCAAAGGTAAATAGTAATCTAAAGCTTGAATATCAGCTGTAATTTTTCTCCAGTTTCAAATATTTCCCTAATATTGTTACTATTACGAGCTTGAAGTGTCTTTAAAATTTAATCAAAATCTGGAAATGTTTATTGATTTATCTTGTTCCATTAAAGTTACCATTCCGAATTAAAATTTCATTTAATCTTTAAGTTTTCTATGGTAGTAATTAAGAAACATTAAATCTTATAATGAAACTGTTGCGCCTGCTGTTCCTTTCTGCATAATTAATTTTTGGTAAAATGCAGAAATAAGATTGAATCTTACAAACATGAAATTACTCATTTTTCATTTGAAATAAGATAAAATCATTTCTCCTGATAAATAAACTTCAAAGGTTTATACAAATTAAACTGAATTGAGACATCTACGTTATGAGAAACGAAACTTCGCTTGCCATAACGTTTAAATATTTATTTTAGTAAATTAATAAACTAAGAGTTTTGTATAAACTTATGAGATATATATTTAGTACTTAAGGAAGTAAACTTTAAAAAATCTCAGTAAGCATATTTTTGTCGCATTCTTTCTTTATTAGTAAGTTATTAAATGTCGTTAAATCATATTATTTTAAATGTTGATTTTTCTTTTAAATGTACGCTTTAAATAAATTGTTGTAGATCTTTAAAGATATATTATATAACTTTTTTTTACTGTACTCCAGTGCAAATAACAAAGCATTGAATATTTGCTCTTGAACTTACGATATTCATTTTAGAATGTATTTAATGTGACATTTCTGTAAAGCTTTAAATGTTAAAACCATAACTGAATCATATCTTTCTTGAGTTTATCAAATTAAATTTCGCTTTTTTTTTCTGAGGAGAACAAATACAGTGTCAATGAGTTGAAAATGTGGATATGTATTTGTGACGCATCATATCGATCATAGTTCAGGAGCTGAACAAAGGGATGTACCATATAAATTAATTGCTTCGTTTCCACGAGTATGAAATGAAAACTCCCTACTTCCTACAGTTTTATTCAAAAAATAAACGTTAACGTGACGATATCTATGAGCAGAAGCTAATTACGATAGCAAGAGCTATGATAACAAAAAAAAAAAGCCTTCACTAATGTTTCCATCTTAGAAAAAAAAACTATTATATCTATAATTTTGTGAGCATTTGTAGTGAATTTTTTTAGCATGCAACGGACTTTGTATACTTACCAAACGACTCCATGAAGTTTTTTAATAGCCATAGTGAGTAAAAAAACTGAGAAGAAAATATATTTCATTTTAGATGCAACCTATATGTATGCTTCATATTTAAATTGCACAGAAATACTAGTAGCTAAAAGTATACATATTAGTTATTTTCTGTTAACTCTGGAGCCTTTTTTTGAGAAGATATTAATGGAAAATTCTTGTTCCCTTACTCATGCTGAAGGATAGTGTTAAACTCATGGCAAATAGGTATTGCAGTTTGAGTGTTTTTTTTTCTCTCAGTGTTCTGTACATGAATGTCTTTACCTAAATTATTTGACATCTAGAGGATTGATAATATTGGTCAAATTTAAGAATAGCTAGATTGAATTATTTCAAATGATATATTTTAAATTTGAGACTGAACCAAATAGTAGGAGAGCCCGAATGTAATTGATTTACATTTTATTGAACACATTCACGAATTGCTTATTGTTTTCACATGACTGCTGATTCAAGTCCGCGTTCTTTGATTTCAATTATTCTATAATTATAATGCAGGCATCTATGTGCCCAGGAATCGAATTATTTATAAATGATCTTCACGACTTTACACAATCCTTTTTACTCGAGAAGAGTATCCAGCAGACACCATCCAGCATCCAGCCCCTAGCCTTCATTTGAATTTTGAACACTTGAATTTAAATTATAGTACGACAAAAGCCATCAGTAGAAAAAAGAAACTCAACTAGTAAGGTCTTACCGTAACTCGTGATTGCGAAAAACATATTTTGAATTCAAGATCTCAAAATTCAAACTATATTTTTTACATGAGTTTCATATAAAGAATTCTTGCTACATTCCTATCAAATAATCATTTAATCTAATTTGTTGACGCATTTTTCCGTAAATAAATTTTAAAAAAATGTTTGTATACTTTCTTCCGAATTGTACCGACTACTATACCCAACATAGTTCAAGTTAATGGTAAAACTAATTTTTAAAAAAATGCTAACATAATATGCAATGAAATTAAGTTATTACGAGTTGTTTTTTAAGCAAGCTCTTAAAAAACCTTTTTTGTTTTTATTCGAGCTAAATGATAACCGTAAATCTGAATTACAGTAAATAAAGGAATTAGTATGACTGTCCTATCACGCTCTTTCAATTTTTTCTGGAAGATTTCCTTTCTTTCTAGTTTTTCTGGTTATTTTTACGTATTTCTGGGGAAGAAATACTTAAGCTTTGAAAAAGTATAATTGTTGCATGGCATGAACCTGACCGAAATGCAATGCATTAACTTGACTCTATCAAAACCATTGCATTAACTCAAAAATGGTTTCAAAAAAGCTTTGGTGTAAGAAACTTTTGTTAGGTTAAATATTTCTTTCTCATTTAAAGAACTCAGTATCTTGAGCTACACTGTATAATTATTTAATCACCGTATGCGGCAGTCAACAAAACCATAAGAGTTTACTTTCTTGTACGAAGAACGCTTTCTTATGCGTAACTCTTAACCAAACGAGTTGATGTGTGCATCACATGACTTCCTTTTACTCCAATTTTAATGTCAGTTTTCCATTATTGGCAATTTTAATGTGATTCAATAGTTTACTTTCTAAATATCCCCACCAGTGGCTAAATTGAAACCAAATTTTAAAAAAAATCGCCATATTTGTCGCCAACTTGGCGACCAAAAGACTGGCGATATATCGCCGAGTGTCCGCCAAATTATAAACACCACTTGAGTATACATCAAAATTAACAATGATTTACCCCCAAAAAGGGCAAAAGACCCCTTTAAAAACACCCGAATGCAACCAAAAGGGGAGGTGCACAACTAGACTCCTCTACGTACCAAATTTCAACTTTCTAGGACATACTGTTCTTGAGTTATGCGACATACATCCGCACATACGCACATACATACATACATACGGACGTCACGAGAAAAGTCGTTGTAATTAAATCGGGGAGTGACAAGATTGATATTTTGGGTGTTTATACGTTCTTAGGCACTTATCCGCGTGTGGTCGAGTTGAAAAAAAAAAACCTCATCATTAATTCGGGGGTGAGCAAAATTGAAATTAAGGCCGAATTTTGAAGGAAATTTTTTTCGCGAATATAACATTTCCTTTTTTGTAAAAGGAAGTAAAAAAGGTAGATTATCCCACGTACATTAGACAAATAAATAACATTTGGTAGCTTCTTCATAAGAGTCTTAGTTCTTCGAACGTACGACTCGAAAACTAGATCCCTTGTATTAATTTAAACTTGTACTTACCATACCTGGCCTCAACTAATAACATCAGTTAATAGAGGGGCAAATTGTAAAGGCAAGAAGAGTGAAAGACATATTGACATGGTGAAACCCCATACAAGAGCTACCTACACTAAATTACAGTACAAATGCGCAAGTTAAGAAAGTATTAAACTCGATTAGTAGTTGTGTTTTTTCATAGATATTTCAGCCTATGCTTAATTCATTGTACGAACACTTATGATGTTATTCAACAATGGCTTTTTCCTTACATTTTTCAGTAGAAGCAGCTTCTGAATTCGCTTAGCAAAAGTTTTAAATTGAAACGATGCGTTCATATTCACCGGAAGGAGGAGTACAAAGAAAAGGGTCGCTTTTCGTTTCTTCCTTAAAGCCGGAACTCTAGACTTCAAATTTCCTATCGCGTGCACAAAAGCAGCCAATGTTGTTTAAAAAGTGATGACTACTATCAGCCAATATTACGAAGATAGCATTTTATCTCGTGAAAAAAGTATCCTTTTGTTCAATTAACAACTGGGTTGTTAAGAGAGGCTGTTTTGTTAAGAGAAGATATTTTTATCGAGTCGTAAATAATATATTTGGTTTTAGACTCATTTCTAATCTTGCTAATATTTGTTCTACATTTGCTGTCTACTAAAACAAAGATGGTGTGGGACACTTTTCTAATGACTGATAGTAACCGGAAACGTTTAAGCTATTCGGGAAGCTGCTATCAGAAGTGCTAACAGTTTCATGTTTTAAACTGAATGTTGTAGTAAAATATGATAACAACAAAATGACTTTGCACAAAATGACAGTTATTGATTTCAGAAAAAAAAAAGTTTTCCAATGCAGACTAGAAGGATTTTTTTAAACTTTGTGTCAATCGGTCGTTTTACTAAAGATATGTATAAGGCGTATTTTGACACCAACTACATTGCTAATTAAGTATCTACTCTAGGCTCTTCCATGCAACTGCAGCGCTATGCATTAGACTCCAAAATTAATGGTGATAAACACTTTTTTCATTAAAAATTAAAATGAAATTAAAGGACTTTAAAAAGCCCAAATTTTTAACACAAAAATGCACACAAATGTGAAGAAGTTACCATGAAATCCAATTTTTGAAGAGCTTATAGATTATGAATTGTAGAGAAATTTGGTAAAAGCTTTTGTAGGATATGCTTGTATACATTAGTAGAATTTTTTTTATTGAAAAAGAACGTTACTATAGCAAGCATATCTCGTCCACTGTAGGGGAGAACGGCGCTAGTATGGACAAGGGGTTAGTGTGGACATCTGGAACAATTCTGTTATTTATTTTTCAAACTTTCTCAGTTAATTAATGCATAATGACAACACCAACATACACTTCCATGTGTACTTTCATGACAATACAAGTAATAGTTCAGTAGACTATTTTCACTTATTATTTCATGTAAAAGGAGATAATGTATCATAACTGAATGTATTAAATATATGTTTTGATATTCAGTTTTGATGTGCATAGTTTTAATTAATAATTAAAAGGCTTAAAAGAAAAATGGTTCCATGGGGTTAGAGTGGACACATGGGGATGATGCTAGTGTGGACACATGCCCACACTAATCCCTTGCAGCTTTGAGTGAAAAGATATAGAGTTAGTTATAATGTATTTAATGTTAGTTGCCTGATAAGATTAATTTTTATAAGTATGCATTCAATTACAAATAATTTTATGTTTCTTTTTTCACATTTTAGGTTTCATTTACAAAATAAGATAAATTCTTGCAAAGTAATAATTTCTACTGCAAATCATTTCATTTATTTATTTTTTATAATAAAATTCAGGTTTTACTCTTCAGAATTGCTTCATAAAATGATGAATACATTTAGAAAGAATTCTGTGAGTTTTTGAATTTTTAAGCCTTTTTTTCTGTTTTACTAAATAAGTTTGCTTTTTGAAAGGTGATAAACTAATTTTTAAAAAAGCCATTTTTTTTACACATTATTATTATTTTTCATTTCAAATTACCAAGCATGTAAGCCTCAATGACTTTGTTGGTCAAATTTATGAAAACAAGTTTTTTGCACTATGTTGGAGGAGTGGACGCGGTATATGGATCAACTCATTTCAATAGACATTTCTCAAGGAAAAAAGATGGACGAAGTAGTTTTTTGAAGAGCAGCAAATCATTATTTTATTATTATGTAAAAGATGTGTCCCAAATATTGTGAAATGAAATCGTGGCGAAAGTACCATCACTAGATGTTGCTGGTAGCACGAGCCACTCTGTATGTCACATAACATTTAATGTTGTTTTCTTTAATTATAATGTAAAGTAGAAAAAAAAATCATCTGCATTAAAATAGCCTTTTTTCGACTAAATAGCAGTGAATAGTTTTCAAAGGTGTTAATTTTTCTTTGAAATAGTTCCTTTGTTATAAGACAATTCATAGCTACAAATTAACATCTTTGATTTTTTTTCTTAGTCAAAATATGCTGTACTAGTAGTACCCGCACGGCGATGCCCGTGCTAAGAAGTTAAAAAATCCCCACCCCCGCTCCCCTTCTGATGTGAAATGATCATTTTTATTTAACTTAAATGAGTACACATCACATTTTCAAAAGATCTATTAAAGTCTCTCTGGAATTTGTAACTATTCGCCAAAGCACATAAAAATATTAACAGTAGCTTTAAAACTCAAAATAATCCTTCAACTACATAAATCATCGCTAAATGCGCCAAGCAACCACGCAACCGTAACCCTTCCCTTTAGCCAGTGAAGCAATTTATTCCCCTGCAGTTTAAAGTGTGTCGCCAAATAAACAATGCTATAATAAAAACGTTACATAGAACAATCACAATTGAATAGTAAGATAAATCTAGTTCTTTTCTTAGATAAATAACTATCTTCAACAACAAGAACAAAAACAAACATTGAAGAAATAAGGAAAACAAAAGCAAACAGAAAAATCCCATAAAATCAAATTCTGTACTTGAACATCGAAGGAAAAACGCATTCAAAAATTTGTTTTACGAAAAATTCGGTCAATCTGATTTTTAAAAAGCATATAGCCTTCCTCAATAAATGGACTATTCAAAACAAAGAGAATTTTTCAATTCGAACCAGTAGTTCCTGAGATTAGCGCGTTCAAACAAACAAACTCTTCAGCTTTATATTATTAGTTAATAAGAAAAATAAGACAATGATACGTATATTTTTATATTTTTTTACAAGTCATTTTTAGCACCGTTTAGGATTTTCTCTGAAAAGTACCGTCGAGCGATTTGCCTCATGGCTGACTCGATCGAACTGGTTCGCGAAGCCCGAACTTTCAGGCCGAGCCACCGTGGCTACGTATATTCTACGTTCCAAACATTTTATATTAAAATAGAAATTTTCCCGTTTTCACAACATTTCCACTCCTATTAGTCATAGCGTGATGTTATATAGCCTATAGCCTTCCTCAATGAATGGACTATTTAACACAAAAAAAAAGTTTTTAAATTTGAACCAGTATTTCCTAAGATTAGCGCGTTCAAGCACACTCTACAGTTTTATATAATTAGTATAGATTAAGATTAACATTGGCTAAGAATTCTGCTTATTTAGGTTAAAATTGATTTATTATATGTTTTTAAATCCACTGTTTAAACTGCTTAATTAGTATTCTAGCTTATCCACACTAGCCCCTTAGCTTGTCCACACTTACTTCATGACGTAGGGCTAGTGTGGACAAAAAATACCTTTTTTTAAAAACTTTTTATTAAATAACTGTTCTGCCAAAGACTTTAATATATCAATTAAAACGAGCTGATGTGTGCATCACATGACTTCCTTTTACTCCAATTTCATGTCATTTTCCCATAATTGGCAATTTTAATGTGATTCAATAGCTTACTCTCTAAATATCACCAACAGTGGCCACAGATTCAAAAAAAAAAAAAAAAACGCCAAATTCGTCGCCAACTTGGCGACCAAAAGACTGGCGATATATCGCCAAGTGTTCGCCAAATTATAACGCCACTTGAGTTTACATCTAAATTAACAATGATTTCCCCACAAAAAGAGGCAAAAAAAAAAACCCCTTAAGAGCATCCGAATGCAACCAAAAGGGAAGGTGCACAACTAGACCCCACAAGGAGTTCACGTACAAAATTTAAACTTTCTAGGACATACGGTGTTTGAGTTATGAGAGATACATACACACATACGCACATACATACGTACATACAGACGTCACGAGAAAAATCGTTGTAATTAACTCGGGGATCGTCAAAATGGATATTTCGGGTGTCTGTACGTTCCTAAGCATATATCCACGTGTGGTCGAGTCGAAAAAAAAAAAAACAACATTCATTCGGGGGTGAGCAAAACAGAAATTAAGTCCGATTTTTTAGTGAAATTTTTTTCGCGAATACAATACTTCCTTTTTTGTAAAAGGAAGTAAAAAGAGCAAAAGAGCAAATCATTGTAAAAAAATTAGAAATGTTAAAAGCAGTATTTACTATATTTTTTCCCCAAAAGTGTAAAATTTGTCCACACTAACCCCTTCTCCCCTACACCAGATGGCCGCACTACTCCATTTTAAATGTAGTTGCACATTTTAAATGTAATTGCAGAGATGCAGGAAAGAAATTCGGTTTTTCTGTCCAGTTTGTGACGTTGGCCTCTATATCTCATTCTTTGAAATTTACCACACAAGAAAAAAATTACTAATCTTTACTTATATTAAACAAAAGATTAATAAAACCCTTTTTTAATGTTTAAAGGACGTATTTATTAAATCTGTGCTGCTTGCTTCGGCTTGCTGTTGGCTTTTCATAATTTTTTTAAAAAATGTAAAATTTCTATCTAAAAATGTCAAAATTAAAAATTGAATGCACATGTTTTTCATACACTTTTATTTTAAGTAATTTTCTTTAAAAAAAATTGTTTAAAAAAAATAAATATAATAAAGACTTTTATGACCGTTTTCTTGAAAATTGTTCGATCGTTAAGGGGTTACATTTCTGAATTTAGTAATAGCCATTTGGGATAAAGATAATGTTCTAAATTTTTCACAACAAAGCAAATTTTAAAACTCACTGTTAAGATTTGCCCTACATTTAAAAAGCAATGATACATTCCGCTATAACATTTCTACCCGCATTGTGCACTGATTCGTCGCACTTATGTTTACAATAATATTTCAAGCGAATGAAAGTTTATTTAAAACCGATCATGTGAAAACTCAATTTATGTAAAACCACTGTCACAGTGCATATAATTGAGACCCCCCCCCCCCCTCTTTTGACACTACGTGTGATTATTTTCGTACAAGTTTAGTTACCTTATTCTAGTAGAAAACTTATTTTTTTAAACTTTATTAAGTTTCAATGTTGAAGGGCATCAAATATATTTTTCAATTACCAAAATTATGGTTTACAGAATTTACTCTTACTATAAATACCTCCAGGGTTCTAAAGAGAAATAATTCAGAACGTGAAGCAAAGCTTTGTAATGATATTATTACATTCTTGTCCAGCGGCTGAAAATAAAGGTACAGTGCTGGTAAAAAAAACAATGCATCACCTTCGCATTTTCACAACAATGGGATCATGCGAGAAGTTTTGGTCGACCGATTAACGATGAATGTATGTGAAATTCTGCAAAACTTATGAAATAAACATTTAACAGCAGGAATCCGATAATTGTTTACGTAGATCGGGGCTGTTACCGGGCCAAGACAAACTGCTGACCCCATGCTCATTTTTCCATTTCTGAACCTGCGTGTGAGTTTAGAGGGAAAAAAATTACTAAACCCCATGTCAATTTAAGTCTAATTGCAGGATAAATGTTTTTAAATTGTTACTTACCAGTTTTGCCCTATGGTACGGAGCAGAATCATCCTGGAAAATGACGTTTGAAATTGAACTAAAGTGATCCCGGATAGTAGGAAACAATTTATCTTCCAAAATGTCAATATACACCTGAGCATTTACTGTTCCTTGCACAAAGTGAAGCCCACCAACTCCTTGATCAGAAATACATCCCCAAATCATCTGGGATAGGAGATGCTTGACTGTGTGGTGAATGTAGTCGGGATGATATTCCTCTCCTTTGCGGCGCCTTTGATGCAATTTTTTTCACCACCACAGTAATTGTTGCACGCAAAACCTATATTCATGCTCTACCGTTTTATCTTAGTAGTTTTAGTTACCAACCAGCTGTATTTTTTTTTTTGTAATAATACAAATAGCGTAATATTTTACGCAATATGTAATCGGACATTATAATGTTTTTTGATTAAAAAGTGCGCTCTTCGCTCGTTTTCTGCAAAACAATGTTCTATCATACATTTATTTATTATAAATTTCTAACTTAGTGTTTGAAATGTATTTATGAGATAACTATGAAATTTTAAGCCATTATGAAATTTTTATTTTCCTGCATATTGAAATGTTCAGATCCATCATAAGGACAAAACATGCAACGCAATTTTCGCTGTTACAGTAGGAGATAATTTAAAAAGAATACTTCTAAAACTTATAACATTTTTAGTTAATGTATTGGAAAACAGGGTGAAACGTTTTCAATTAAAATTTTTCGGTTTTTATTCTTATTCTTATTAGCAAAATTTTTACAAGCTTGAAAGAATTTTAGATTTTTTTTCGTATTTTATTTTAATTGTTACTATAGTTCTATTTTTTTAAAAATATGCACGGCAGTTAAATAACTATTTTACGCATTTCCCATGACATATTTACTATTTTATTTTCTTGTTGCCTACTTGTACTTTGCAATTCATTAAATCGTGAACCCAAGCTTTTACTGATACCCGCATGAAATTATAAAATTAGTTTATTCATTCTTTCTTTTTGACTGCCTTTTTCGTTCAGAAATTTTAATAAAAATTCTTCAATAAAGATTTTTATGAGATTAACACTTTTATTATTTCCCATTTCACGTGTCAGAGCAATAAGTACATAAGCAATAAAAAAATGATTCGTAATTAGAAAAATTCTTATGCAACATCCATATCATAGGATTATATTATTAATTATATTGGCTCAATTATTGTTAAAAACAATTCGTTATACTTTAATGCTTCTCAAAATTTCGAAAATGAAAATTTGTTCTTCCCTCATTTTGCTTGTAAATTTATTTCAGCTAAAACGAACTAAAAAAGAACTACTACATTTTTATAGAATCAATGAACTTTACTCATTTTGTACTTTTAATTAAGTCTCGTTTGGCGTAAATTAATTATGCGCATAAATTGATTTTTTTTTTTCGAAACTGAGTGTTTGAAAACGGTTATATAATAATTAAAGTTAGTATTAGTAATCTCTTTTGCCAACACATTTTTTGATACGAAGAAATTAAACACATTGATAAATGATACATAGTTTTTTTTTTTTCTTTTTGAGGTCTTAAATATTTATCTGAAACTAACCATGTGTTTTCCTGTCGCATATTTTTCAGACATAATATATATTTAATAAGCTTTTGTTTTATTAGTTAAATATATAAGACGCAATTAATTTCGTTTCTCTATTAATATTCGAATTAATGAAATGACTTAAGCAAATTTATTTAGTTTTTTATACTAATTTCACTGACAGACTACTTTTTAACTCTGCTAAAAAAGGAAAGAAAAGCCTGCATGCACAAGAAAAAGAAGAAAAGTTCACGTTTGCATTTTCAAACTTCACGCAAGTTTGTTTACGTGATTAAAAATTAGTACAGTGTTTGATGTTGTTTTGTAAGAGCCACGCTAGTCGAAATAAATGCTCACACACACTACAAAAACATTATAATAATTTTGAAAAATAATAATAAATGCGTAGCAATTAAACGAGTATAGTTAAATATTATTGACGTTAATCTCTTGATAGTTAATCATTTGCCCTCGTCTCCCAGAGAACGAGATATAAGGTTCTAAAGCCGGGTGACATTTTAGGAAAAGTCACCAAATTTAACGACAAATAGAGGTTTTTGGAAAAATGATCATACTGTTGATTTTTTAAAGTGTTTCCAGAATACTCCATTTGTTAATTTCCAGTTTAGTGCGCTATAATACTCCGACATCATTCTCCCTGCATTGCGTATTACAAAAGCTGCCATCTCCATTGCAATATTGCTTTTCACAGGGTACTGATTATTGTAATTGCTGCAAAGGATTTAAGGGGGTCCGGGACACATTTTGAAATTTTTTTTATTATGTACTTTAGAGTCTTGAAATTTTTTGAACTGATTCATCATTTATTTAATAAGCAAAATCATAACATAAATATGAAAAAAAATTATTTTTTTATTTAAATTTAATTAGTTTTTTTCAAAAAAATGGGGTTGCTTTAAATTGCTATAACTCAAAATATTGTTGGTCAATTTTCAATTTTTTTTCAAAAAAGTATGCACAAATATCTAAGCTTTAATTTTTATTCGGCGATTTTAAAAATATAGATTCAATAAAAAATAAAAAATATTTGAAGAAAAATTTCGAAAAATTCGAAGATACTTTTTTTAAAAAAAATCATAATTTTTGAAGTAAACGTTTTTTTCAAATTCGCCGAATAAAATTTAAAGTAAATTGCTTGAAAAAGATATGCTCCAAGTTTCATTACTTTATCTGTATCGGTTCCTGACTTATAAGAGTTTGAATGCAAGAAATCGGGAAAAATTGCATCATGGAGAAAAACGCGTTTAAAGTTTTAAAGTTATGTACACATTCGTTAGATGCATGCAACAAAAATAACTATAACTTTCGTTCTATTTAAGGTAGAAACAAGATTCAAACGTCCTCTTAAGCAGGAAAAAACGGAGCAATTTTTCAAATTATAAAAAAAAATTGCAAAATTTGAGGATTTTTGTGTCCCGGACCCCCTTAAGTTCAGCATATTTACAACGATCAGCTATTAATGGTAGAATAACGGCGCCAGTAACAGACATGTTAAGACATTGCTCTCCGGTTAACTCAATTTTATAAGCCTGTTGGTGTATTGGGACTTTTAAAACTTTTTCTCTCGTGCAACTACTTCTCATGTAACGTTTGGCTGCTTCTCGCTCCTCTGAATTAGTTAATTCTATTTTTATTTTCTCAATTTCGAAAGAAGGTCCGACCCCCCAGTGACAGATACCAACAATTCTGATGATACCCAGTAACATATAGGCTGGGGAAAAGATGAGTAATGGACAGAATTCCCCTTTTTCTCTTCAAAATGTGCAAAAGTTCTTTATTTTGAGACATAAAACCTTATTAAATTCAAATGAACATGAAACACCGGTACACCTCGTGATGGCTGTTCATAATGTTCATAACTTTCTACCACTGCCTTGTAAATACCAAATAGCTCTTAAAATTCACTCTGATAACACTAGATGGTTGTACCGTATTCATGGGTCGCAGCAACATCAGTTTTACCCGCTTAAAATCCTTATTATTTTAATCCAAACTTATTACTGTCTGTTACTGGACCCTTATCTGTTACTGGTGCCGTTACTCTAATTTCATGAAACAGTTTTAGTGGGATAGTTTTTATGATTCAATCTTTTTTTTTATCTGTTTCATTTTTGTCAGCAAAATTATTTTAACTGTCTCCTTTCAGTTTTTCAGTACTATATGTAGAATTTGTGTTTTGATAAAATAATTTTATTATTAAGATCTCAATTGAACGACGTTTTTTACCTAAAGTAAATTAATTAATTTAAAAAAAATCAGAGATTTTATTTCTTGATTACAGTGCGACAAAAGCAAGTAATGTTGACATAATAAGGTTAGTACTTAGCAAAAAGTAATTAAAGGACAGAACATTGTTGCACCAAAGAATATTTTATGAAATTAAATCTAATAAAGCAATTGGCAAATGTTCAACCTCCTGCAAAGCACAAAATTCTAAAGATGTTTTAAATGGAAGTGACTGAGTTTGTAATAACTCAGACTAATGCCAAGAATGCTGTATCAAGTACAAGTATTGCAGTGCACTAAACTGAAATTAAACGAACGGAAAATATTAGAATAGTCGCTGCGGCTTCGTTAATGTACAATATAGTGTCACCTCAGAGCAACACTAAGACATCTAATCCCAGAAATAATACTAAGATATCCTACTGTTGCTCTGAGGCGACGATATCCAAGCTATAAGGTATCATTATTCTGATGAGCATTAGCAATAGAATATCAATCAATGATATATTGAATGTCTTCAACTCAACTACTCCTCCACTAGTTCCATATACAGATGCATTTAAATTGCATGATCGCTTTTTCTGTCTTAGCATGAACGTTAACAAGCGCGTTGGTTTTCTATGATCTCGCTTGCAATAAAGCATTACTAGAAGTTTTTTTTTCTCATTAATTTATTTTAATGCCAACAAATGAAATATAAGTGTCCTGTAACGTTTTATACTAAATTGTTTTATTATTTTTATTTTTTAAACCTAATGTCACGATAACGTGCAATGTATATTTAAGTGAAATAGTAATTGAATCTTAATAACACGATACAATTTTTTGATTATAAAGTAATAGATGGAACTCAAAAAATTTAAAAAAAACATAATTAAGCGTTTTTTCCCATTAACTTTCGGCAATGTTTTTTATTGTTTCGAAAAAGAACAATTTTATAAATAATACTCTTCAGGGACGTTATAAAATTGTTGATGTAATTATTTTTACGTGCATATACATATATGTGCTGAACAGTTTTATAACCTGTATTAATTAAAACTTATTCAACAATTTACATTTTTCTTCTTGAAGCTATCCAACGATGCATTTTTTTCCTGCTACTGATTACTTTAAGGTTACTAGATTTTTATTTTGAATTTGT
This sequence comes from Uloborus diversus, assembly GCF_026930045.1. Lineage (NCBI taxonomy): Eukaryota > Metazoa > Arthropoda > Arachnida > Araneae > Uloboridae > Uloborus > Uloborus diversus. Next base: position 167,007,124 of record NC_072733.1, read on the forward strand.
CGTGGTCCAAATTTAATATTATAAAAATTAAAACTGTATTAGTTCACCAATTTAAGTGTGTTACTTTAATTGGTAATGTTAATAGATTAAGCTTGGAAAACAATGTGCAACATTTTTATGCTCTTTAAATTCTCACAAGTACATATTGCAAAAATAAAGTGTACTCTGTAGATTGAAAGGAAATTCGGAAATTCAATTACTCTTTCCCGAAGTCATAACAAGCTACAAATCTTTTCCCTTCAACTTACTCCAAAGTTGGAACACGGGATTTCGCTTTAAAATTCTCCTCTCTTGTAAGCGTAAGGGCCGGAGATTGATTAAGCCATTTTCCTTTAAGAAAAGTATCAGGAAGGTTTAGCGAATGTCTGAACACAAGTCTACGAAGGTAATGGATCTATCGGTTGGGAATAAAAATCCCAGGGGGGGGGGGGGAGTCTGCGAGTAATAGTGGTCTCGCATTGATCAGTCAGTTTTTGTCTTGGAAAGGTTTCAGATGGTAACACTATCGATCCCATTGGTAGAAACCGTATTTGGTTGCTTGGACCAGGGATATCTGATAACAGGACGGGGTTAAACGCTGCCAACAGGAGTAAGATCAAAAAGGTGACTTTTTTTTCCACTCTAAATGCTTTGAGCGTAGCTAAGGAGTTGCTCAAATAACAATGCATTATTTTAACTGAGACTCGTGATAGACTGGATAATCAGTTAGCTGTTATCGATTTGAGAGGGAAGATAATTGTTGTCTAGGGATCTGCGTTTGTTGAAATTTACTTATTTATTTTGATTACTTCACGCGTAATGATCGGTCAGCTATCTTTGTTACATCAAGGCGATGCTTCATTTCTTGTAGATGTATGTATATATATATATATATATATATATATATATATATATATATATATATATATATATATATATATATATATATATATAATACGTAATCATATTGCACAATTATTAAGAAATTTTAATCAGATATTTCGTTTCCCTAAATAACTAAATGTTGTTTTTTTTAATCAATGGACATTCCCTTTTTTGAAACTTGGTTTAAATTAAGAAAAACAAATTGAAATTATTAAAAGTAATTGAAAGATGGGTGAATAAATTTATTTAAATCCTTGTAGATTTTAAAGCTCTGAAATATGTAATAAATTTATTTTTGAAACTGTGTTAAGCAAATTACTTTATTGTAATTTTTTATGCTTAACGTTTGAAATGTATTACATGTAATTTTAGTAATTTCGCTTTGTCTAAAGGTCTTCTAAATCAGTGTTATATTTCAACTGTTTTGGATATTAAATTGAGTGTCAAATATTATTACTGTTTAGAGTAGCTATATCGTCAACCAGAAGATCTAGTTCCGAAAATGGATGAAAGGTAACTCTTCCGCCTTAAATAGTTTCAGTATTGTAAGCCGTATTGGTAGAAACTTTTTTTTTTTTTTTTTTTGAACAAACAACAGCTCATTAAAACCACCATTTTAACATAACTAGCATTCCCCCAAAAATAAAATAACTATATTCAGAATTATTTTATAAAAAAGGTAGTAAGCTGCTCAAAATTATCACATGCATTTGAATATACATAGACAAAGAGATTGATAGATAAGAAGGTAGATAACTGGATACAATTCGGATATCACTGCTAAGCATGTGTGCTGTAGTAATCTTTGTATTAACATTACAAAGCAGGGATGTAGCAGGCCTCTTCGTGGTGAACCCTGGATAACGTAAAATAGCTCCAGCTTTCTGTCGAGCTCTCCAAGAATTTTTCTTATTTCTTTAACCTGCGTTCAAAAGTCATGCAGAGATTGATAGTTTCTCATCTCATTTGGGCATATCGAAACCCTCTTTTACCTCTAACCTAGGCAGATATTAGAAGATTTCAATCAACTAATCAAGAGACCAGCTTCTTAAGTCAATCGATAAAAGATGAACTAGATCGCCGTCACTCTTTCCTTGCTGTATTCGCAGAATTTGAGACTGCTTTTGGCAAGAGTATGGAGAATGCTGACTGTTAAAAAACTTAAAACTATGGGTTTTAGTGGCAAAATGTTCTTGTGAGTAAGGCTTTTTTCCCAGCGTTTATGTGCTACACGGTCCGTGGCAACTCTTCAAAATTAAAGTACAATGAAACTGGCTTTCCACAGGGCACATTTACCAGCCCCTTCCTGTTTAATAATTTTAAAAACGATCTTCCTGACCGAAGGATTTCATATGGAATGACAAACCTGGCACTGTTCGTAGATGACCTACTACTCTGATGAAGCTCTGCGAAAAAAGATCAGGCTGAATGTAATCAGTTCTTAAACCTAACCCTAAACCGACTTCAACATTCCAGCATGAAAAGGTTGCCGTAAACAAGGGCTACTTCGGCCCATATTTTATAACTTTTCTAATCTGTTCTCAATAATTTTGCAACTATTCTTATTTCCAAGCGGTGGAAACCTTTTTTACGCATCTAGAGTTCTTTTAATTTAATTTTTGAACAATGATCACTTTCTTTCAAAGTATTATTACCCTTTTTAATCGTTTTTTATTTGAGCCAATGTTACCCTTACGTTTGGGTTACTTTGTCCCTAAGTATTTTTCCCTACTTAAAATCATTGTAGAGCAACTAGAAACAAAGAAACTTGTGAGTTTATAGGAAAAACTATTTATTTTAAAGAAAAATACATTTTACAAGAAGTTTGAGTCACACATATTTGTTTTAAGGAAAATTTTAAAAACTTTAAAAATGCGTGTGCATACAAAGTTATTTTTTCCCAAATTACCGATTTAGAACAGTCATCTATTCATCCCTTTCGGAGGCTGGATAATTTTATTAAGATAACATCATTCGTTAAATAAGGGCTATTATATTTTCGATCACTTCCAAAACTATTTGGTGCGCTCCATACTCTCAATTTTAGCTTCTTCTGTTCTCGCATGAACAGCTATCCCTACAAACCTGAGCTCATTTCATTCTACTGCAACAAAATTCCGTAAACTTCCCAATAAATTCAACAAAATTTGTAAGATGTAGATGCAACTTGGTCAACGTTTTCTAAACGTCCTGCAACTTTAAGTTCCTCTTCATCTTCCATATAAAAGCCATGTTACTGAGCTCGGAGGATTTGAGTCTATAATCGCTCTCTTCATCGGTAGCTAAAAATTCCTGGTTTTTCTTATATTTTATAGCTTTTCTTTTCTTTTTTTTTTTCCAAATTTATCTGATTGATTTCTTTAAATTTTTCTATTAGGCCAAAGTAGGTCATACTTTTTAGGTTAGGATATATGCTGGTATTGTGAATTTTTTAAATAAAAAGCTTAACGGAAATGACAAGTACAAGTGTGTTATTACATAAATGTATTAAATAATGTTCATAGGTAGTTAACAAACTCTTAACTGATATGAAACTGCTTCGAAATGTAAAAACCTGAGAGGATATAAAGACACATGTTAGCACTAAGAACACAAAACTAGTAATTTTGATCCTACTGGAAAACCGTCAAACTGCTTAATATACATTACTGAGCCATTGAGACTGCTATCTAACGGATCTGGTAAAAATATAGTTAAAATTTGCACCTGAAAAGTTTACAGAGAACGTTGTATTTTTTTTCAAAATTTGGGTCAAAGACGGAGACAAGGGCGAACGTAGCCTACGTTCACTGTATGGCAGTAAACATAAACAAAACCAACAGTCCAGTCACTTTTTTACCTTCAATTGACAGTACTTTGTTTTTGAACTTGTTTATCGGGGTGAACATGTAATGGCTTTTTAGCATGTTTGGGTTGCATTTTCGACAGTAAGCTAACGTAGAACAAGCAAGTTGAGCATGTCGCTTCTAAAGCCGAGAAAATCTTCGCTATTCGGAAAAGACTTGCTGGAGTAAAATGGGGATGCGAAAGAGAATCAATCCCTTCTTACATTTTATAAAATGTTTATCCTTCCGATTCAGAACTATTGAAACGAGATGTCTATCTCGAGACTCCGAAACCTAGAGACTTTCCAAAACCAAGCTTTTCGAATGATTACGAAAGCAGGCGTTTTAGACAATTAAGGGGTTGCGATATACTTCAGAACTTAAGTACTAAGTTTAATACTATAATTTAACTTTCCATCCTCGAAACTAGAAAGTCTATACTAGTCTTGAGCTAATCCTTCTGCTATGTAAAAAAAAATGTGTAACCTTCTTAGCTGCCTCCATAGCAATTTAATAACTTAACTTATAAAACTGATATAACAATCATGCTCATATAAAGCATGCCGAAGAAGTGGCCAAAGCGTTACTTTGTACCTTTGACCCCATTTAATTTCCCCTATTGCACCCATGGAGACGCCAACAACAACAACGCTTATACGTAACACCAGTTTTATCAGTTAAGTTACTCCATTGCTATGGAGTAAGCTAGCCACATTTTGTTTTTCAGTGTGTACCTTCGCTGCACCCTTCTCGTGCTAAGCCATGAAATAGTCTTGTCACGGGTTCAAATTGTGTGCTTTTTGTGCAGATGCGACTGTTGCTTTTAGACTTGTGACTCGGGACACTCGCCTTCGTGCCCATTTATTGACTCACCTGTGTGTATTTTATGTTCAACCAGACCACATATGAGGCAGTGAAAAGCAAAGGGATGTAAGTGGTAAAATTAAACATTTGGAGATAACCAGTACAAAAAGTAGGTAAACCTCCCCTTTGTCTTGGGGCAAGATATAGTACTAGTAGCCCTGGTAGGTGCTGCTGTACAGCCTGATTTAGAAAAAAAAATTCAATAAAAGCCTACCTAGGATGTAATCTTTAAACGCGTTTTACTCAAAACTTGAAAATGTCCACTTACATCCCTTTGCTTCTCACTGCCTCATATTACTGCTGCGCACATTGACGAATGGTCTGCGCCAGCTTACCATAACTCTATCGTGGAAAAAATAATAGAGAGAAAGTAGCTTTATGCTATCACAGTACGGTTGCTAATGAAATCTACCACATACTACGTCGAGCGTAGGATGTTTCAATAATAATATTTTTCATTTTACTTGTCTTTGGTTTAAAACACGACGTACTTGTAGGTGTTTAAATTATATTAAATACGCTTCAGGAAAAACATTATTCATATTAATGAATCTCAAGTCTAACTGGAATGTAACTGAAAAATAATTAAGTTATTTAATTTCAAACTTAATCAAAGTTTCACCTAAGTACATATATATATATATATATTGTAGCTTACTGATTACAAAGTCATATTTTTACGCAAAAACATAAAAATAAGCGTTTTAAGTACTGCAGGAGAGGGAAAAGTTAATTATATATTTTCATGAAGCATTAAAATTTTAACTATGGGCGTGGTTGATCATTGAAATGAATGGTGGCTGTACTTAAAACGAATATTTTAAGTTATACTTAAGAAAACATTAAATTTTTCTAGTACAGTTCATTTTTATGAGAAACGACGTTAATTTCAGTCCATAAAATTTTTACCAAATGAGAGTTTTTCTCGGGTTTTCCAATTAAACTGCCTGTTTACTTTTCTAAAATCTTCACCCCGAAAAAAGAGAAAAAAATAATCTAAAAATTCAGTTCGGTGCACGAGGAAATTTTCATGGTAGAGCTGCCTCATAAGCTTTAATTTTCATTAAAAGTTCAAATATTGCGAGAGCAAAAAAAAATCTTTGAATGAAAGTTATCTTTCTGATTTACGCTCATGCGGAAAATATTCAATTTCTCTTGATAAATGTTTTTCTGCCTTATATATATATTTTTTTACTTATTTGCCGAGCAGTGATAACAAAGATTTTATTTTCATTAAAATATCACTTACGCTTGAAAACGCAAGGTTCTTTTCAAATTAAATTTTATACAAAAAATGTTTTAAAGAAAATGTTTACTTTAGTTTCCTGAAATATTCTTAAATTTTGAATAATTTATAGTTAAATGTATCCGTTTTAATTGGATAAAAATAATTATGAAATGTTTTTATGATAAATACTTTTCTTCTGCAGTTCTTCGCTTCTTTATTTTTTATTTCTAGCCTATTTTCCCGTTAAAATCTTGAAAAAGATGTAATATATCATAAAAATAATTTTAAAAACAAATAAAAGGTTAAATTAAATGATTAAATAAATAAAGAAAAATATTTAAAACTGGTATTCAGGTCAAAAATGTGTATGACTGTATGTCCTTTGCTCTTATTACTCACATGGTAACATTTTGATTAGTAAGAAAGTGTGAACATTTTTTCAAATTTTAAACTTGGACTTGCTGCGTGCCCGGCGTTGCACGGGCTACTTAAAAAATGAAAGAGATGTCCAGTTGATGTTTTTGTATTACTCTAACATAAGTTTCTAAAGCGCTAAAGAGTAAATAAATAAGCGTAATGCAAGGTTTGCAAAACACCAGTAGAGCATATTTTTGGCAAAAATCTCTTTAACGTTAATCATAGTTATCATTGATACGAGTTATGAGCATTTTCAATTAGCACAAAAGATGAAAATACATGCATTATCAACTATAATCTGTGCTCACGTTAAAATGAATTACATCTGATAAACTATATCTGAACTATTTATGTACAATTACAATCAGCTTTTTACATAGAATGACATACTTTTTGGTTGATTACGTGAAACTAAAGCACCATGACTAAATAACTACTAATAAGCATTAATTTAATACCAAGTCATCAGATTCCAACTTAGCTTTAGTTAAAATCCTTAAAAACAATATTTTTTGTTCAACTCTGAAATCCAAACAATCTTAATTTAACATGTTCTTTTAACGATATAAACTGTATTTTAAAATAGAAACAGGAAAGAAAAGAGACTTGTTACAATTAGAAAACTCATTCATGTGACGGGAAAAAGTCCAACAAAATAAACATAATTAGTCGCACATCCTAAGTGTACCAAAAAATGAGGCCGGTGAATGATAAACTTACACTATAATCAATAAACATGGCTAAAGAAACAACTTTCATATGCTGAAAAGAGTTAAGAACGTTGAATGTAAAAAATAAAAAAAGGACAGACGATAAAATAAAGGCTATGTCCGAATATGGCAACAAATTTTAAACTAATTTAAAATGAAATTCTAGATGGAAACGTTGTTTTAAGTTTTGGAGAGCTGCCAAAAAAATCTCTTTTAAAACAATTATTAGAATTTTACTTGCACACGCATATGCAAAATGGCAACAGGAAAAAAATAAAAATTCCTGAATAACGTTATGTTAATTAACGTTTTAATTAATATCTCCGCTAATTAAAGTCGCACAATTACGAGATTGCTCCTATTGTTTTCTTTGGAAAATTTCGAATTGATCGGTATCTCGTTTGACTCTCGATTCACAGCGGTTCTCGGGAAGATCGATCTTCAGACAGATAGACAGACGGACGCGAACAGATTTTAATATATAGTAGATGTTTCATTCGTATGTTATATATTTGAAATACACAACAAACTAAACAATTATGACCACATTTTCAATAACGTGTCGCGCCATCTTTGGCCTTCAAATAGGGCAATTCGCATTGCCATGGATGCTGCAATTTTTAAGTGACTGGAGATATTTTGTACCAAATATCTAATCAGAGGTCAAGCAAAGTCGAAATACATTCTTCCATGGTGGATTTTGCTCTCTAAACTGCATTTATGTGAATTCCCAAATGTGTTTCTTTGGATTAAGATCTAGTTAATTAAATGGCCAGAACATTACTTGGGATTCCACTTGGGAAAATCACCATGTAAAGGTGCGGTTGGTTTGCAATGATGTTTAAATACTAAACAGCTTTCATGGAGTGTTATACCTCAACTAAAGATTCCAATCCACCTATGAGAAAACTCATCAAATCATAATACTGATACCATCACCTTGTGTAAAACGTGCTGTACATGAACGGAAAAACTGTTCGCCGGTAAGACGGTGTACACAGACTTGACCATAGAAGTGATAAATGATAAATCGCAATAAATCCGACTAGATCACATTCACATATCCATGGTCCTGTCTAGATGTTCCTTGGTCCACTGCAGGCGCAGCTAACGATGATACTTAGTCCAAAGAAACGCACGAGTGGGACAAGCCCCACAGTCAATAGTTTCCGTTGAACTGTGTTCGACAACACGTGTACTGCATTGTGTCTGCATTGTATTCGGCTGTCAACTGAGCCAGTCTTTCGTTTTTTTTTTTTTTTTTACAAGCGGGACAGTCTCCGATCTCTTTTTTACTTCCTTTTACAAAAAAGGAACTATTGTATTCGAGAAAAAATTTTCACTCAAAAGTCGACCTTAATTTATCCCGAATGAATGCTAAGTTTTTTTTGTTTTTTTTTTTTCGACTCGACCACACGTGGATAAGTGCCTAAGAACGTATAGACACGCGAAATGTCCATTTTGACGATTCCCGAGTTAATTACAACCAGTTTTCTCGTGACGTTCTGTATGTACGTATGTGCGTATGTATGTCGCATAATTCATAACGGTATGTCTTAGAAACTTTAAATTTGGTACGTTGACTCCTAGTGGGGTCTAGTTGTGCACCTCCCATTCGGGTTGCATACGGATGTTTCTAAAGGGGTCTTTTGCCCTTTTTGGGGGGGAATTATTGTTGATTTCGGTGTAAACTCAAGTGGTGTTATAATTTGGCGGACACTGAGCGATATATCGCCAGTCTTTTGGTAGCTAAGTTTTGTCGCCCACTTGGCGACAAATTTGGCGATTTTTTTTTTATCTAGAGTAAACTATGGAATCACATTAAAAATGCCAATAATGGGGAAATGATATTAAATTGGAGGAAAAGGAAGTCATGTGATGCACACATCAGCTCGTTTATTTATGACGCTTAGACATCTTGAACGTTGGCATCCGCTATTGGTCTCACCGTCATTTTTCTAGTATTCATAAACACTAACAATGAAATATCGCGAATAACCTACCAGTCATGCTGTTTTGGAGATATTCGCTTCGAGTATTCGACCCATAACAATCTGCCCTCTATCAGATTCGATTAGATGAGCTGCCTTTCCCGTCACTAGTAAAAGTAAATGCAATGCTAATTCGTCATTTTCTTTACCATGAGTTACATATCATACCCATTTTATCGCTTGTCCTCCACGTCATACAGGCGAGTTCATTGAATAATGTGAGGGTGGTTATACTGTACACTGTAAAAAAAATCCGTAAAATTTACGGAAAAAAACTGTCAGCCAGGACGCCAGTTTTCTTCCGTTTATTTTACAGAAATCTTCCGTATTTTTATTATTTATTCAAGCTGATTTATTATTTTATGAAGATTAAAAAATGAAACTATACTTTCATAAATACATTTCAATATTTACTATACTACTACGAAATACATGTATACAAAGGTAAATTTCCGAATATGCGTCTGTAACAGATGACAAAAAACCATAATAATAAAATATTGATTAGGATGCAATGAAATTGAAGTTGCAAACGATTTAAGACTAACTCGCTTTAAATAAATATAAGATCAAAAATTCGAGCACGAGAACCAAAATCCAAACACGCGGGCGAAATTTCGAAGATTCGAAGAAGAACAAAGTACGCGGTGAGGCGATGATAACAACGCTTATAACCGGTTACAGATTCAAAAAAACAGAGAAATCCTGTATTTTATTACGAAGAGTTTTTTTCTGTAAAAAATACGGATAACTTCTTCAAAATTTAGTTTTTTTTTACAGTGTAGCAACTCAACAGTCTAAGGTCAACATTAGGTTCAGCAGGGAAATTGCAAATCCTATTTTATGTTCTGATCTAAATGGTATATTGTTCAAAACAACTTGTTTCAAGAACTTAACATTAATGACTTTTATAAGAATATGTATTGATTTAATTATTTTGATGGTATTTTTTAAACAAAATTCCTTCTTGGTTAATGATTGAAATTTCTATCGAGTAACTTACATGGCTACTGGCTCGTTAATCAAGTAAACTTGGTACTCTACATGAAATTAGAAAGATAGCGATAGATTTTAAAAGCCATGTCAGTCATTATAAAATGCAAACTTAGCATCCTTGCTACTGATTTCGGGATTGTATTACTGATGTACGTAAATCTATCTAAATAAAACAAAGAATATGTGTGTGTGTATTCCCTATACAAATCCAACAGTTTGAGTCGGATCTGATCTAAATTTGGCAGGGAGGTGCTTGGGCACCCGGGAAGGAACGTAGGGAGGTTTTCGAACGCAAAAAAAGAACCGAACCGTTTGAGTTTTAGTTTTAGGGTCCAAAAATAAATGACTCTTTCTACCCGAAATAATTATCCGATCTGTTTGATTTTGGCGTCATTCAAAAGCTCGCGGAAAACACCCATAGAGTTCCTTCATTTCCTTGAAATTGAAAACAGAGGCTGTAAAATCGCCGGGAAGAAATTAAAAAGTACCGTTAAGCCTAATGGAACAGAAATTTTAAATAGGAAAATTATCGTTTGCGCGATCTCATTTTAAATTAGTGTGAATCAAGTTTCAGAAGGTTGAAATGTTTTTTCTCTCGACTGCCTGACGAAATAAAATTCTGTTTTTATTTTGAGGTAAAAAATTTTCCTTTTGCTTATTATTTGGCGATTTATCTTCTTCCTTTTTCTTTTTTTTTTCCTGTGCCGCCAGCAGAAGATTATCAGGAAAGTTTCGTTTAATTTGTTCGGGAATTTTTGATTTGATGTTTTCTTTTTCTAAGAATGATTGTTTGGACGGGAAATTTTAGTTTTTTCCCTCTTATTGAAGCCTGATTGTACATGCGTCACTTGAAATAACTTTTATTTTCGAGGTAGACCGCCCAAAGCCGGGTAATGCAGTTAAAATTATTTATAAAAACTTAGATTTTGATGAAACATTTTCAACACAAAATAGAGTGAATGGCCTTTGCAGTACACGTGGTACCATGAACAGGAGCTATATTATAACTCGCTTTTCAGCTGACGTGATTAGCGGAAAAGAAAATGGGCTGGGTCATTCCACTGAAAACTGTATACTTTTTCCCTTTTTTCACAGCTAATGTATTTCAATAAAAATAACAGTTTAAAAAGCAATTTAACAAAAAATTGTTGTTCAAAGAATTACAAACGTATGTTTGATTTTATGAGCAAATGAAATTCGTTCATTCCTTTTTCAAAATATTATTTTTAATGATACATTAGCTGTCACGTACAAGACAAATTGCCCACTTTTCTGTGACATGACCGATTTTCTTTCGTTATTTTAAATAGTTAAAATGAAAAATGGAACAACTACAAGTACTTCTTTTGAATGCATCTTACAACAAACCAAATTTATGCGTAAAATATCGATACATAAGCAAACAATAATAATGTCAAAAAGTGTTTGCTCAAATTTATTAAACAGCAAACCGAGTCGAACTTCTATCATTACGGAAAATACGTGGTATTGTGGTCAGACTTTAAAAAAACATTAGGCTTCTGGGATTTCATATGGGAATTTTCTCCGTAATCTCTCCCGTATGATCGCCATGTTATTTATGGAGATGCTACACTTAATGAAGCACTTTTCCTTCAAATGCATGGCAACTTTTCTTTTTTTTTCTCTTATAAAAGTTCAGAAGAAACTCTCCTAGGATATTCATGCATAGATGACTGCCAACTCCCCAAGAGAAATTTAAGCTAGCGTGACAGTAAGACAGTTTTGTGCCTACGTGCCATTCCAGGTTAGAAAGAAGACCACTAATGCAACACGCAAGAGTCCTTCCGGTTAAATGAGAGAACATTAACTAATTTAATGCTTTTGGAGTTTATGGGTACAATATGGTGAACGTGAGACTCTGGAAGTTACGAACATCCGGACTGCAGTTGTCTGTCACGTTTGGGCTTTGATGGATATTACATGCTAATTTATAAGAATAAAGCTTTTACTTTACCATTATCTTCAATAATGGAAACAAATTAAGGTTTATAAATATTTGTTGCAATGGAATTTTGAGTAGTAATGGTGCGGTTTCGTTTTGTGTACACTGTCAAAAATTAAACGCTCAATTTTGACGATTTGGCAATCCTCGAGCACTATTTCGTTATTTTCGACGATCCTTTCGTCACTGCATCACGTAATATTTGACGAAACCAGAAGTCTCAAATTTTTCACGAAATTATTTCGTCCCGATTTCGTCACATTGCAGTGCAATCTGGGAACGAATGGTTCGATTAGGTTTAGAATTCTGTGTGTTAACTTTGAGTCACCTCCACGTTAGGCTTAGCTGCTTAGCTAGCGTTGTTTTTTTTTATTTGTAAAAGAAAATGTTGGTTCTTTGACATTTGTTTCCAAAAGCGTACTTCCTTTATTTCGTTAAAAAATTATAAACATGACTAAAGAGTTTGTACGAATTTAAACTTAAAAAAAAAAAAAAACCCTCCACCGTAGCTTAAATAACACAGATGATAAATACAGCGCTTTTATAAAAGGCATAGAACTTTGAAGCTTTTAATTTCAACATGGAATATATTACAAGGTTATGTGTTTTCATTCTTCTCCATGAATTTTACAAAAATAATTCTGTTAAACAAAGTGTATTTTTTAGTTTAATAGTTCAAATTTGTTTACCAGCTTATCCCATGTTATTTATATAATCTCTTTCCCTGCGGCACATGTTTCTAGTATTAAGTGCTTATGTTCATTATTTGTGCAGCTTTTTTTTTTTTACTTGCATAAAACTTGAAGTAAAGTAAATATCAATTTGATAAAATCATTTTAAGGTAGAGAAAATATTAATTTCCATAAAGAACTCTATCTTTGTGCTTGATATTTCAGCAGAATATTTTCCATATTTTTTCAATTTTTCCGCAAGTTAAAATAAATTATTGAAGGTAGAGTTTTAATGTTTAACCTCGATTTAAAAAGAAAAAAAAAAGAAAAGACAGTATAGCATGTTTGAAAATTGTAATAACAATAATAAGCATTTTTTGTTGTTTATTTTCCCACTTCATGCACTACATTTATAAGTTTTTCTATGTCAATTTGTGTTACATGATTTGTCATAATTATGAATTTTTCCATTATACATAGTTTCTACAGCTAAAATAAATGCAGCATTAATTTTATTGCCATATTTGCCGCCTCAAGATATTGTCAACAAAAAGTGAGAAATCCTGGTCTACATTAAATCAGACAAAGAAGCATTTTATAGATGAACTTCCAATAAATCCAAATCTTTTAGTTGGAGTTGTGATTTTTCTGGATATGAAGTGAAATGTCTAAAAATTTAACCGAACTTCAATTGAAAAATTGAAAGTATAATGAAAATATATGAAAAATTAAAAGGATAATGAAAATATATGATAAGCTTTATATATGTAACAAGCTTTGCTCACCCCACTAGTCCCTATTTTCATTATATACCTTTGAAAAAAAATCCATTGATATCAGTCAATTAGTTCTCAAGACACAAACAAACAAGAAAATGCACTTTGTTATTGGGTTTCCCCTATCTTTGGCAACTCTTCTCACTTGGCGTTTTTTTATTTACTGCGTGAAAATTGCATATTTTAAAAATCAAATATGCTTATTTAAAAGGTGATACTCCCTTTGTCTCCGTCCCAAACAAGTAGAGCTACGTTTGAATATTTTTGTACTAGTGATTGATTCTGATGATTTTATGGTTTTTTCGAATATTTTTTAAAGATTTCAAGGTACTATACTATCAATTAACAACTTTACTTGGCAAGCTTTCCCTCTTAAAATCATAACCAGCTGAGTTTAAAAAATCCGAAGTACACACGCCCTTAAGCTACGCTCCATTTTGTAAGTACTCTACCCCTAGTATAGCAGAAAAATCAGTTTTTTTTCTACTAAATCCCTATCCATCAGATAGAAGATAGCTTTATGTAATTACTAGTTAACTTATGAAATGGAGCGTGGCTTCGAGTGTTGGAGCACTGGGTGTTTGACTCTAATTTGATAGTGGTTTAAGGAGGTAAAGCTCGGTAAGTAAATGTTGTTTATTGATAACATAGCCAAATAAAATCTCTGAAAAAAGTGCAAATAAAATCATAATCACCAGTTTCAGTACTACTTAATTCATAAGTACTTTATTGGAACTAATTTGGGAAGGGCGGAGTACTTCAGAAAACATTCCTGAAGAAAACGGAACACGAAAATCGGAAAAAAAAACGGTGTATTTTGGCTATCGGTTAAAATAAAAAAAAAAAAAAAATCACACATCAACAATTTTTGCACCTTTGATTTTTTTTATAGCTCAAAAAAATGAAAATTCATAACTTGATGTGCAAAAGAATTAACTCGTTTAATGGCTAAATAATGCTGATTCTCGATAAATTGAAGACACTCTAATTCTAGAATACTATTCAGAAATTAATTTCAGAAACTAACTGAGAGTCTAGCTGCCTAAATAAAAATTTTGTTCATCTGCTGTAAAAATAACTCATTCTTGCAATCTGCTTGAAAAAAAGCTGTCAACATCGAAATAATCATATATTTTGAAAAATATGAAAATTAAATCAGATGCTTTTCAAAGTCACAAACGAATCGTAGCCTTTTAACTTAAGAAAAAAAAACTCAGATTTTGAAAGAAATCGTGAAAACATGTTTTATTTCAGAAATAAACTGCTGAATTTAATCGTAAAACTTTCCTCGAAATAGAAAAAAGATCCATGTGCATTAGGGCATACATCCATGGACTTAAACCTTTACTTATTATGTATATATTCTCTTTTTAAAACTTTTTTAGGATGGATCCAACATCACGCAGATAATCAGAACAAGAACAGACGAAGAGATTTTCATAATTATTACAATATTCTAAATGTTCCTATATTATACATTGATTTCATGTTACACATGTTAGAAAATAAAAACTTAGGGGTAAAAAGCAAAGGTATATTTTATAATTATTTAACAAACATTACACTAAATGAATTTTACCAAAAAATTTATTTCACATCTGCATTTTTTTAAGATTTATATTTTCAAATACCTTTTGCAATTTTGGCAGAGAATTGTTTTCAAAGTATGAAGTATGAAATGCATGCAATAATAAAGTTCCTGTATTAAACATAAATTTGGCGAAATAAACATTCTACATACAAGCAAAATTATTAAAACAAATAATTGATTGGAAAAAGAAAAAGGTAAGCTTTTTCTTAAGACTATCTAATTTTATTTTCTGTATCTAATTTTAGAACAAATATACACTAACTTATAGTTGTCCATTTTATTGTACTTTTTCTTTGAAATTTGTGGTATAAATTGGATAAAAATCTTTTTTTTTTCTGGAATTTTTTCATGCGATGCAATGAAGAAAAAACTTCTCAGCAATTTTCTCCCTAGCATATATCGATCTAACTGTGCATAGAAGTGGCACATGATTTATTTTTCCAGAACCCAATGTGTGCTGAGGAAGTAATACTTTGATATTCCCAGTAGGGCAGGGCGATGTAGGAATTTCTACATCGTGATGCATCGCCATCTTTACATCGCGATGTAGCGATGTAGTTCAAACAGTTTGAAATATTCTTTCCGCTTTAGGGGCACCCCCCCCCCTCCGTCATTATTGGAGTTTTCCTTACAAAAATCCAGGCTTTTGTCAGATCTTTTTCTATTTTGGCACATAGGTTCTTTAATCACATGGGGTAGTACCCCATATGAATACTACCCCATGGGAAACTATCCTATGTGGATTTCCAGCATCAAAGGACATCTGGGCCGAATCTGGAAAAGATCCGACGAAAACTGGATTTTTATAAGGAAAGCTCCTATGGGGTTTGCCACACATAGCGGGACGAAAACTACACTATGAGAATTCCCAAGCATCAAAAGACAAATGACAAATGTACCAAATTTGGAGCAGATCAGACAAAAACTGGGTTTTTAGAAGACTCCCCTCCCCACACACACACGTGGTTTCTCACTCCATAGCGGGACGAAAACGGGAACTCCCGAGCGTCAAAGGACATATGTGACAATTTTGGAAAAGACATGATCAAACTGGTTTAAAAACCAGTTTTATCATGTTTTTTCCAAAGACATGATAAAACTGGTAACTAAGAAAACCCCACATTTGGTGGTTGTCCCCCATAGCTGGGCGAAAAATACCCTATGAGAATTCCTGAGCATCAATGAACGAACCTCTATGCCAAATTTTGGAAAGATCCGACAAAAAATGAATTTTTTCCAAGGAAAACCCCCATCGGGGTTCCCCCCCCCCCACACACCCATACAGTGACGAAAGCTAACCTCCGTGAATTCTTGAGCATCAAACCTCTATGGCAAATTTAGAAAAGATCGGACAAAACTTTTTTTTATATAAGGAGAACCCCCAATGCGGGGTTGCCCCCCCCCCCCTCATTGAGGGTTGAAAACTACCACGTGTGAATTCCCGAGCATCAGAGGACCTCTGTTCCAAATTTGGAAAATATATGATAAAAACTGGTTTTTTATAAGACCTCCCCCCCGTATAGGGGTTGCCCTCCATAGCGGAAAGAAAACCACCCTATGAGAATTCCTGAGTATCAAATAACGAAACTCTGTGCCAAATTCGAAAAGATCTCGCAAAAACTGGATTTTTTTGTAGGAAAACTACCATAGGGGTTGCCCCCCCCCCCCCATAGAGGGCCGAAAGCGTGAATCCCCGTGCATCAAAGAACCTATTTGCCAAATTTTGGAAAGATCCGACAAAAATTGGATTTTTTCAAGGAACCTCCCCCCCCCCCCTTATAAAGTGATGAAAACTATCCTGTGTGATTCTTGAGCATCTAAGAACCTCTGTGGCAAATTTTAAAAAGATCGGACAAAAACTTTTTTTTTAATACGGAGAATCCCCAATGCGGGGTTGTCTGTCCCCCCCCCCCGACCCCCACATAGAGGGACACAAACGACCTTGTGTGAATTCCCGAGCCTCCAATTACAAAACTCTGTACCAAATTTGGAAAATATCCGACAAAAATTAGATTTTTTGAAGGAAAACCCCCATTATGGGGGGTTTAATTAGATACCATGGGGAGTTTAATCTGCAATGATTTGTTTTACCTTTTTTAAGAAGCTGTTTGTTTGCATTTTTACATAAATAAAAATTTGCTTGACATATTTTATGTGCCTCTTTTTTTAACAATTACTTGTCTTTTTTTTTTTTTTTTGATGTGTGGGGGGGCTGCAGGTCCGTTGTTTCAATTTTTTCCAAAATATGACAAAGAGTCTGTACTCAATAAATTTTTACAGAAAACCAACTAAAACAACGGCTAGTCATGTGTAAAAATATGAATGTTCAAAAATCAAGACGGGAGGGGGGGGGTTCAATTGACCCCTGACCCCGTAAATGACGGGCCTGTGAAAGTGACTAGACGCAATAAAGTAGGAAACTACGGTGGTAAGGTTCTGAAGTTAGGATTTAATCACACACACACAAATCTTATAAAATACAGTCGAACCTCGTTATAACGAACTTAAAGGAACCATCAAAATCGGTTATTGTAAAACGTTGTTCACTTTATCCGAAAAAACAATAAACAACAAGACAAGGATTGCAAAAATGTTCATTTCAGCAGTTATTTGTTTTAAGCGTGTTCGAATTAACGAGGTTCGACAGTATTCTCAAAAAAAAAAAAAAAAAAAACTAATGTGCTCAAAGAAAAAAAAAAAGAAATAAACTTTCTTAAAAATTTTGACGAAACTAATGCTCTCAAAACTACGAAAATGATTGTTAATTTGACGAAACTAGAATGAAGAAATATTTCGTTACATTTGACGAAATTCGCATCCTCAAACCACTAACAAAAGCAGTTTCTTCAATTTGACGAAATGTTCGCTCGGAGCATATCCCTGGAAGTGGTTTCGTCAAAAACGAAGAAAATTTCGTCAAATTTGAAAGTCCATTTCTGAGAGTGTAAGTGAAGATACTGAAAACGTCCGCAGTTTTGTGATTTACAGAAATGTACTGCGTAACTTTTAAAGTAGAATGGGAACTTGAAGTATGGTTACTAAAAGCATTAATTACATCAAGTACAAGTGCTTGAGATGACATATTTGGGATGTTTTATCTAGAAGATTTTCATCAGAATTAGCACGCATTCATCTTAAAATATTAATTTTAAAAAAAATCTTAGCAAAAATTTAAATGGATCATTTGGGAGTTTGAAAATTAATGTTGCCAGTGCAATGCACAAAATTTAGACAAACAATCAGCAATATCCCAAAGCTTAAGAAGTGAAAAAAAAAAAAAAAAAAAACTAGAAACGAAAAATAAACCACTCTAATGAATCAAATTACTTATTTATGTATTTGCATTTTGAAACCAATTTTCCAAAATTTAGTCCTTTTTCATTGTAATATAATAAAAAAGGACTAAAATTTTAAAAATAATAATAAAATACCATGTATTTTCCCCCCTTAATTTGTGTACATGGTGTAAATGTTTGGTATTTATTTTTTTCGTTTAACTGTAATAAGGGTAACAAACTCATCTGAAGTCACCCATTATGACGGTCTTTTTCCATACGTGTTTCCAATGTTTTTCTGCGCATGCATCCGCCATCTACTAGATAATATCGAAACGTGTTGTCTACAATGTGATGCGAAATGAGACTCCGATTCCTGTAATTAAAGAGCCTCCAACTCCTACCCCTCTACCCCAGAATCATACAAGGGTACAATGTCGAGCAAATCGTGTAAAATTGAGTCACGTGCACTTAAATTTCCTCAGAATAGAAGATACATATAAGTGAAAGTAATGATACTATTTTTGCTGCGAGTGTGTATTGCGTAGGGACATATGTAATTAGGAGGTGAATGATGGGTTCAGCTTTCAAAAATGCGGCAAATTGGCTCAAATAGACTGCACTAGTAACACAAAAAAAAAAATAATGATTTGCTTGAAGTGCAAATAATTTATTTCTGAAAATAAAAAATTGTTTTTTAAAGCATTTTCTGCAGTTCCCCAATGATAGTAGCCGAACTTCCGAGTTAAAAAAAATATGTAATTCTTAAATGAAATTACTCGCTTAAGCTAGTGCAGTTAAATGATCCAAGAATGGATCTTTAAATGAACTCCAAAATTCTGAATTTCATCCTTAATCACGTTAGTTGAAATTGGCAAAAACAAAAGGTAACGAAAAATACGAGCTTTTATCCTAAAGTAAATTATTGTTCCTGAAAAGGCCATTATTGTTCACAAAGTAATGGTCTAAAGTCTGTAAGAAATATTATTTTACTAGTCGACCCGTGCGGAACTCCGCACTGTGCTTCGAATCGTTTCATAAAGTATTTCGCTCTTTAAGAATTTCAAAGGAAAAACATTATGAAGAAGAATCGAAAAAAAAGTAAGCGCAGAAGAGAAGGCATGTAATTTAAAGACATCAGTAACAAAACCTCGTTAAATACAACGTTGTGATAATTTGATCATCGCTCATCTTTTGGTCGTACATATTTTCAATTCAAACATAAATATCATTAAAAGTGTGGCTGAGCAGTGACTCGTGAAAAAGCAATAATTGTGCATGTAAAAAAACAGGTTGTGGCAAATACAGTTCTGCCCATGTGAGCATCTGACGGGAAAAAAAAAGAAATATTAAAGAGATATTTATTGGCACGGATTCGGATTGGCGCCATTCTGATTAACAGCCCGACACCCCAACAAACCTAGCAATTGCGCCTTCCTTTTCGAAAGCTATTCATTGAAGGAATGCGTAGTAAAAAACTGCAAAAAAGCTTTTTAACAAAATAATAATAATAATAATAATAATAATAAGATCATGCTTCTATGTTTTGTCATTAACCAGCATGATACGATTTAAAATTATTCAAAAAGCATGGAATTTGATTAAAGAATGACGAAGATCTCACGTAGCGATTGAAATGAACATTCTAGAGAAGTAATAAATTAGACTGAAAATAAGTGTTTTTATATTTGAATATCGAACTATTTCACATAGAAGGTTGCTTTATGAGTTACGGCTTAAATGCCTGCACATATTTCTCTTTTAATCGAACACTTAAAATTCAAAACCAAAACCAGTTGAACTGAGTCCGTTTTTTAAGTGTAATTTTTCGAACGTGGACAAAATGTTTTTTTTTTTTTTTTCAGCAGAAAGCAGAGGAGTAGAAAATGATTTCTTGCTAATGAAGTTGATAATTATTTTAATGCTTTATATCGTACTCGCGCGAATAAAAAATTAAAGGTTTACTGGGTGAAACTCGTAGTTTTAATTTGGCGTAGTATTTTTTCATTTGTACAAAAGGTCGAACACTGCTATTAGAAACATCTACATTTCAGCATACAATGAAAATGTTTTTCTGCACAAAAAAGATTTCCTTTAGGTAAATCTAATACTTTTTTATGCTTACATTATGCTTAGTGGTCTGGATGTAGTCAAAACTTAAAAAAAAAGGAAAACACTCTTCGATTAACAGTCAACTTATCCGAATGATAACTGTAGCCTGCATAAAGGAGTCGAAACTCCAAGTAGCATTCCCACTGCATTTATTTTATTACGTTTGTATGTTATGAGTACATGTAACGCGTAATACTAATATAAATTTGATATTCTTTCGGACAGCCCAAACTTGCCCGAAGTTCAGATAGTTTATAGCCGAACGCTCTGCCGAAAAAAACTTATCAATTTTACCGAACAACTAAGTCCAGTGCTTTTAAGCTTTATTAAAATATGAACACACACACAGGCTTTTTTTTTTTTTTTTTTTGAGCAATCACGATTGCTTGTTGTTCTCATTTGACCGTCTTTGGTGTCCGTGCCTTTTTCAGCCCTCACCGTCACCTGCAGGTGCGACCCCGTCCCCCGGTAGCCGCTCCTAGTCGGTGGCGTCCTAAACACATGCACGCTCATACACATATGCACTCACACACATACACACAGCGCTTTTACACACATACACACACGCCAACGTGCATACACACAGGTCTAAGCACACACAAAAGCCTACACATACACATATAATACCCACGTTTCCGTTCAAGAGGAGAGGTAAACTTGGAGGGACAGGAGCCGTGTCAGAAACAAGTGAGTAGGGTAATAACCAGGTCCTGTCGCAACTCGTGATTGCGAAAAACATAAATTGAATTCAAAATTTCAGAATTCAAATTAATTTTCTTTTTTTTTTTTTTTTTGCGGAAAGCGACGTAAAAAATGGAAAACTACATTAGAACTTTGCTTTTAAAAAATGCATAAGAACTACAGGCAGCATCAAGGTTTTGAAACAGCAAGGGGGCGTTTTCGAAAACTTGATTTTTCGACCGTAAGTCTATTTTTCTTCATTAGCCAGCCTGATAAGTTTTAAAATGAGAAGGGTATATATAATATATAAGATAAGATATTGAAGAAACATTTTTTTATTCTTGAAAGTTTTTACAATTTCTTACCGCAGGCTGCTTGAACCGTTATGACTTAGATGGCAGCACGTGTTCATCATTTAACAGCACGGTTAAAATACAAAATAAATTGAACTATGCTCTTTTTTAAGCGTAGCTTTTCGAATGTAGTAAAAATGTGATAAGCTATTTGTTTTTTTGCAAAAAGAAGAAAAAATATATATTTTACCCTTCAAATTGAGATAGTAATTTTTTTTATTTGTACAAAGAGTCAAAAACTCATTAGAAGTATATATATTTCAATATACGATTTATTATTTTTTTCTGAACAAAAAACAGTTCTATTGTAGTCTGAAATCTTAAACCTGTTACTTATATTTTCGCTTACATTATGCTTTAATTTTCTTACCAGAGCCAAAGCTTAAAAAGAAAAACTTACAATTCCGAAGTAATTTAGCACGAAGTCACTTCAAGTTTTCATATCCGCAAGGAGCGTTTCCTTCTTACTTATTCTATTCCTTCATAGTTGTTATTCACTTAATTAAGGGTTCATGTAATACGCGATATTTCTCTAATTTTTTGTTGCAGATTGTCCGGACGCGGGCCCGAACACGCATCCTCCTAGTTACGAAGAGAACGCTCTGCCGATCAAGCTATTCAGCTCTGTCGGTCATAGCGCAAATTAAAATTATAAGTTTAACCGAAAACCTCATTCTGGTTCTTTAAAACAGGTTTTTCGGCGGAAAAAAACAATTTTTAGACCGTGGGTCTATTTTTCGTCAGTAGCCAGCACCATAAGCTTTAAAATAAGGCGTAAATCAAAGAAATCGATCAAGAAGTGAGGAAAATCTGGCGTAGAAACCAAAAACAGGCTACAGAAATAATATATAAGGATGAGTAAGAAATTCCGTTAAAGAGAAAAAAAAACTTGCTTGTGAAGAAACAAAACTTTTTTAAACACTTGGAGGAGATATCAGATATCGTTATTAGAAGTACTTTCGTTTTGATACGTTTAATAATCGTTTGGTTAAGTTTGTCCCGACGTAATTGAGCATAATTTTCCGTACACCAACACCAATTCAGTTCTGTGATGCACATTCCAACTAGTCTCATACTATAAATATTTCTTCGTCATGTTTACTTGCTTGGAAAATTATTTAAACTGTGTTTTTTTTTCTTAGATTTTAAGTCTAGCTAATGCTTATTTTCTCCTTAAAAAGTTATTTTCTTGGAAACATTGGCATTATACTTCCAGTTATTCAATCAAAGTTATTTCTCAGAGAAAAATCATGGTGAGCTTAAGTTTTCCTAAGATCACACAGTATATTTTTAAACGACTTCAAAAAAGGAGGGTTATGATTTCGTATTGCTGCTTTTTATGTTTGTTTTTGGATTATTCCAACACTACTGGACCGATTTGAAAAAAAAAATTGTTTGGAAGGGTATTTTTCCCACATGATCCCATTGTAATTTGGTCTGAATCTGATAAGGGGTCTCGGAGAAATCCAAGAAACTTTAAAATTTCATGCGCCATGGTCACGTGGTTTTGCTGTGATCGGTGTATTTTCAAACCTAAGGTTTTTCCTTTCTCTTGAACAATATTTAATTCTCGCAGCACGTGGATGATTAATTTTCTCAACGCTGTGCGCCGCCTGTTAGTTTTTTATTATAGGTGTTACTAATGTATTTATTACTGCGTAGCAAAGCAGTAAATTAAATATATTTTGCTACTTTAATAGTTGAATCAATCACCTTAATATTTAATTTACTAATAAATAACTTTATTCAGGCACTAAAATATAAAGTTCTTTATTTAATATTCCAGTTTTTAAATATATTTATTGTTCAATTGAGGAGGAATTGAATACAGAACACCGCTCTCCCACGATTTACTTTATATTCTTTAATAATATACATTATAACTGTGTATGATTTCTGCAGTTTGATCAATATTCTATATTCACTATTTCACGATGCCGCCAGTTCAATTTGAAATTAGGGTTACATTAATTACCAGGCTTCAAAAAAGGAAGGAGGTTCTGAACTCTTCAGATTTGTTTTTCCTCTGTACAATGTTCAATAAATACTCGAAGACACCTGTACCCAGGGGCGTGCAGGGGGGAGGGACACCTGTTGGGCGTGGCCCGAGCTTAAAGGGGGCCCAATATTTTTATAACGAAGGGTGAAATATAGGAGTAAGCAATATCTCATCAAAAACAACCCTGTTGTAAAAATTTCCCCGCAAGAAAACTTTTAACTTTTCCGCACAAAAAAGAAAACCTGCATCCTAAATCCAAAAACCCGCAGCCATAAAAAGTTATGATATCTAGTTTTCCCGTCAAGTATCTGCCAAACTATCATCCTCCCTCTTCTCCTTTTTCATCATAGCTACTTCCATTAGAACCTCCTCCCACCTTGAACTCCAGAAATATGGATAGATCTTTTAAATTGTTTATCTTGTTTGGATCATGCTTTCCAAGGAACACAGGTGCTTTCCTGGCCACCATACTTTCCTGACCTGTCGCCAATCGAACATGTGTGGGATGTGATTGGACGCCGTTTGCAGACTCTGTCCCTGCCTCGTTCAGAAGACGAACTGTGGAAAATGGTTGAAAGGGAATGGAGAGCCGTCCCTCTGGGACAAAATCTGCACTCTTACTGACTCTATGCCTAGACGTGTTTCTTCGTGTATCGCTGTCCGCGGTGGTCCTACATCCTACTGAGTCGACGCCGTTCTCGCTCTGTATTCTGCCTATCATTTTGAAATTAAGATCATTTATTATTCTTTGCTGTCTCTGTCTTTTTTCCAAATTTCATCACTTTCTGACCACTCCTTCTTGATGTTGCATTTTCAATGTCGAGCAGTATATATATATATATATATATATATATATACAGGGTGTTCCGTTTTAACCTGTAAGTCCTTTATTTTTGCAACCGTTAGTCCTAGATGTGTACTTCTAATTGCAAAAATGTTCAAAATCAGATATAGAGTTAAGATATTGAAAGTTTGAAGCGAAAATAAAAATAAGCCAAAAAAAAAAGTTTAACATTAGTACCACCAATATTCACCGAGATTTGAAGCGCAGCCTTTTCTGACTTACACCACTTTTCACTCGCCTTCAATAACGCCTTTTAGGGGAAAACATAGCAGTTAACATGTGTTTAAAGTTATACGTGTGCATAGAGTGTGGTGTTTAAATTGTTCGAGGGTTTTGTCGTATGTTTTTGCCCATCACGGAATAACATTTGCATTTATTTTTGAATAGAAATGAAAAATATAAATACCTTGTTTTTCTTACTTTGACGACCTGTCATTTTTCTGAAAGGGCGGTAAGTTCCAATCTGATCTTTTGCATAGTCCCTTAAAATTTTAAACTGAAATATCTTCCTGATTTTTGGTTAAACAAATATCAAGTTTTATGTGTTAATAATATCTTTCAATAGAGATTATCTCCCTAAATATAAGTTAGGAGACCTAGGGCCCGTATAAAAAGTTAAATTTTGTATTTTTTGACTCATTTTTATTTTTGCTTCAAACTTTCAATACCTTAACTCTGCGTCTGATTTTTAACATTTTTGCAATTGAAATTATACACCTAGGACTAACGGTTACGAAAATAAAGATCTTGCAAGTTAAAACGGAATACCCTGTATATATAATAGGCTATATCAGATGTTGAGCTAGCTGTATAAAGTCTGTCTTATAAATGCCACATTTAAAGAACCTTTAAGTTTATGTTTTAGCTCTTTGCCTAGGGGAAAAGATTTCACACTTTCTTCTTTAGTTACATTCTCAAATAAAGGATACTATTTTTCAAGGAACTACCACAATCTAACGGCTCTTCTCCTTGACATTTCAATAAGGCTAGTAAGCTTTTGTACACGAAAAAGGAAAGTTTAACGTCTAAAAGAGTTTGGGGATTGAATCTGAATGGAAAAGATAGTTCTTCTTCCTTCGAGTTACTTTCTTTCATTAGATATGAATGAAGAGTTTAAAGCCAGGTTTTCTGCTAAATGAAACAGGAAATCTTTGTTTCAGAAATCGATTGACCAAGATGATGTTTAAAAGCAGTATACGAAAGGTTTCATAAAATATTTATCAGCTCTATTATTTGGTGCTTACATGCAGTGATCACATGTTCAATTTTCGTTGTTTTATTTCTTTAATGTCTCCTTCTTTCTGCATTATTGCAATTTAATATTTTCAAATAAGTTTTCAGCAATTCTTCAATTATATTACAGTCAAACGTGTTTATAATGAGCCCTGATTTAACCAGAACCCGGATTTAGCGAGGGAATCAGAAAGATTTTGTTGGTACAATGTTAAAACTAAACGTGTATAACGAACTTAAAGCGAGCAAAATTTGTGAGAATCATAACATTTCTATAGGTATAAAATCCAACTCAACTTGTCCTATCTTAGAAAACTATCTTTGGCACTTAGAAGTCAACTGAAAGTTGGCGATGAGTCATAAATCCTGCAAAAAAAAAAAAAAAAAAATGACGACGGTTCTTTATTTTAACTTTTGGAATGGATAAGCATTTTAAAGCCGTATTTGTTGCCGCTAAAATGCGGTCATTTCTGAAACATACTTCCGAGGATATTATAGCTCGCATTCAAGCAAATGCATATGAAAAAATAATAAAGGTGACGACAATAATGTCAAATGTAAAGAATTTGATGCTGGATCACCTTCAACTTAGACAATGGCTTTTAATGTGCAGAAAATCTTTATCTTTTTTTCGAAGTTGGAGAAACAAATGTCGTTTTTTTTTTTTCGAGTGCAGAAGATAAATGCAATCAGACATTAAAGCAGTTTAAAGAAAATTAACCAGAAATGATACTGGTGATAATGATACAATGATAATTATAATAACAATAAGCAAATGTGTATGAGATTTTGTGAATTTTTCTAACTCGTTTTCGCGAGTTACTCGGTTATAGCGAGCAAATATCGCGGTCCATTCATTCTTGTTTCTGCCATTCGACTGTACTTATTAAATCGATAAATAAGTATTTAAATGATTGTTTCTCTTTATCATTAGAATGCTCATAGGATCTAATCATCTAGAGTAAAAACAAAAGTTTCTCAAGTTAAATAATAACTGCCTAACCAATCTTTATTTAAAAACAAACCTAACAACTCGGCACCAAACAAAAGTCCCGATATATTATTCGGAGCAACGTGAAATATTAAGCAGCATGAGTACACATAATTACTTAATCATGCGAAATTCACTGTTCGCTCACAACTCAGAGTCACTTCCAGTCCTGCTCATTTGATCCTTATCTCTTGTTAATAGATTA
Organism: Uloborus diversus; assembly: GCF_026930045.1. NCBI lineage: Eukaryota > Metazoa > Arthropoda > Arachnida > Araneae > Uloboridae > Uloborus > Uloborus diversus. The sequence continues at coordinate 167,033,713 of NC_072733.1, forward strand.
CATCTCATCAACTGCCGCCAAAGGTGTACTTTTTCATACGTGTCGCCAACCAGGCACCACGACTCGCCTCGGCGGCATCACCCGAAATTGATGGCAACTCCTTTGAAATGAGGAAGAAATTAGTTTTAGCTTTTTTACTTTGAAGGGTGATCGATAATATTTAGATTTTTCTGTTAAAAAGACTATCATACTAACATAACTTTTAAAGAAATAATTAGTTAATTAGCATTTCAAGAGGTTGGCTGGTAATTTAATTTTACTGCAAATAAAATAAAAATGCGTGTGAAAAAAAATTACTTGTTCTATATCTAGAGCTGAACAAAACAAGATGCATAATGCTCAAATTGGATATACTTAAACTTATTTTTCTTTTTAAAACTGCTGCAAAAAAACTTGACACAAAAGATTGTGTAAAATATTGTTGCACTTTTATTTCGACGGCGGTTCCTAAATTGCGCAATGAAATGCAAGGAAGGTGACATTATAGTTGTAAGGTTGTATTTTTTTTCTTTTACTATGGTAAAATTCTACTTTCAAATTTCTTACATTTAGATGCTTTATTTTTAATTTGAATAATGTGTTCTAGCGAAAAATATCATATTTTAAATTATGCGAAATGATATATTCATCATAATATTTTCCTATGTATAATTTCTACTTAATACGATTCCAAAAAATAGATCATGAATTTATTAATGTTTCTTCGGACAAGGATAAGAAAAACGTTAGCATTTATACCCGATTTTGTAGTGGAAAGTGTACATTTAATTATTGTGGACTAGAAATGGAAACAAAATCCAAGGGGAAAAAAACATTGTTTGGATAGAAAAATGTCCAAAAAGCTAAGCTGAACAAAGTAGAAAATACAAGCACATACCTACAGCCCTGTTACGATATCAAGAGACTGCAGCTGCGTAGGGTGGTTCAATTACACATGTAAAAAAATATCCCAGATAACGGGACAACCCACAATATTTTTAGACTTGTGGATAGTAATATACTGGAAGAATTTTAGCTTCCTATTTCAACTGAAAGATGGTGATCCTCCCCCATACTTCCTAAGAATAGAGAGGGGGTTTGACAAATAAATTGAACTGAAGAAACAATGCTACGTATTATAATATACACTAGTAATATGATTATACATTGCAATAAATTTATTATTTACAAAAAAACATCTGGGGAAATTAAATGTTTAAAATTTGTGGCATTTTTTATGTTACGGCTATTGTTAAATTAAGGGGTCTGGAGCCGCCTGGCCTCAGGGGGGAAAAACTAAATTTCCAGCAGTGGACTGTATATTGAGAATGTTGACTGCATTGATGAGTCGTGGTTAAAACAACAACAATTAAATTTATTTACAATTAGAGTATGAGCATAATATTAAAGTAAGACTAGGATACGCATGTATCCTTACAAGGGATTGGGAGCGAGAGCCCTATGGCTGCATCCGCTAGCTACAACGTTGGAAGTGCATCTCCGAGCCGAGGGGTGGTTTCCCACGCTCCTCTCACAATGGGGGCTTTAGGGTTGCTTGGCAAAGCCAAGAGCCAAGACCCCAAGCGTTGCTCCTTATCGCTCGGGGGCCCGCGCAGAGGCGTTAACATGCCGCCCGGCGTTGCAATGTATTTATTACATTCAACAATTGAAAAACATAGATTTTACCTAAAAATCAAACAAATACTTTACCAAAGTTGAACAATAATGAAAACAATAACATATGTGAAATACGATAGCATATTGAATAACATAATGAGCAATACAAATGAAAATTAAAAAAAAAAAAAACTACAAACACAAATATTCATCCGAATAATAATAATTTCAATACTAAACATGTCTATTGTTCTATCAGCAGCACACAAACTTTAGAGAATGATCTCTTTGTTATCCCAGCTCCAATCAATTTCTGACTAACAGACATTAATTGTTGTAAAGATTTTTGCTGCTCAGCAGTGCGGTATTTCATGATGGCAAGTTCTTTGATTTCTTTTTATAAGTTTTATAACACATGATTTGGCACATTTGCTGAAAATGCTGGAAGAGTATGGCTTGGCACAATAGAACCATTACCCGCAATTTCAACAGTATTTTCTCTGTTTCTAATTTTCTCAGGATCAGTTTGCACTTCGTTAGAGTTTGTTGTATCAGCAGGTACCATAAATGTAGATAGCACAGTTTTGGGGGTACCTTGTACAGATGTCCGAGAAGAAGAGTCACTAGAATCAACCACAGTTTGAACCCGGAGTTCACGTGATTAATACGTTTTTGTTGCACAGAACTTGAGATCACCGATGTCACATGATTTGAAGATTCCTCCTTAGAGATGAGAAACTTATCTGGCTTGGTTTTGGATATTGCTAAAGACCGTTGCACTACGTAATTACTGGCATTACTAGAAGTGTGAATGTTCAGGCTCTGAACAGTCAATGGCACAAGAGTTGTTGTAGTAGTTGTGATTGTAGTGGTAGTAATTGAAGATGTTGCTGTATCTCCTATGCACCCAATTGCCAAGGATGACGTATCAGAAATATTTATTGCTGGGGCAGCATTCAACCTTGTGAGCAAAGTTGAATGGTTGCGTACGGTAAAGGGCTCCATGGCAACAACGGGCACCGAAACCGACGATGTCGTGACAGTGGGCGGGATGACAGGGGCCACCTTATTGGTTGTCCTTCTATGGATCTGCGAGGAAGGTATAAACTGCTGGACTCTCTGTGAAGTGCTGCTGAACGTATTATGTGGCTGAAAAATGGCACTGTCATCTTGTGTCAAAGCAGGATTGATCAGAGGTAGGGATGTGTGTCCTATAGGAATGTGACTTAGTTGTTCCAGGACTACTTGCTGTGATTGCAATGCTGTGACCAACTGAGGAGTGGGGACTACAGTATTTGAAGACTTCAAATGTGAAGGAAATGGATCCTCCATTAGAGGAGAATTGGAATCTAGAGATGGGATAGGAGAATTTTTGGGCACAATGCCATGTTCCTTTAACAATTCTTCTAAATTCCCAGAAGTAATTTTGGAAGGCCTTGGTGGAGAAGCTGGTTTTGGAGAATGTTCAACCTGTAACTGTTGCTGGCTTTGCAACTGATTTGGATGATTAGCAGGGACTTGTGGAGGAGCCAGAGGCTGTGGCACTTGAATCATTTGATGTGACGGCGACTCTACATGGCTATTAAAAGGAACTGCTGTACCACACAGACTGTTGTTGCTGTTGTGAGGCAGACTGTGGTGCATCAAATTCCCTCAGAGCGGATTGCTTGGATTCACTTAATTTTATTTCTTCCTTTGATGGCAATTGCATCACGTATTGTACAGTATTAGTGCGAGTATGAGTTTCCAGAAAATGCTGCTCACAAAACTGCTCGTCGCTGCCTTTGATTTTTTCCTCTTCAGAGACGTTCTCGATTTCCCAGAACGTCTTTATTTTGTTGTTTAACTCTTCTTCTTCTAAAACCATACCGCAATAACTGGACTGATTTCCTGGGGTATTGTCAATGGCTCCATTCACTATGAATCCAAATACTGAATCTTGGAGTATCACATTTCCCGGATTAAGAAAAATCCTCTCAGGCCTTAGCATTTCAAAAAACACTTCGGCACCAAGCAGAACATCAATTTTTCCGGGGCAGTTGAATTCGGGATCAGCTAACTGGATTCCAGCCGGCCAATTAAATCTTGACACATCTAGGTATGTTGAGGGGGTAACATCAGTTATTTTGGGCACCGATAAAAATTCAAGAGTTCGCACGAAATCCCTATTTAAATTTGATACAGTGACATGAAATTTCTTTCGTAGCGTCATTGACATGCCATTTAAACCCGACACAGCCATATTTGTTCTTGAGGTTTTAACCTTTATTTGATTCAAACAATTTGTGGTGACGAAATTCGACATCGATCCAGCATCCATCAGCGCCCGAAAGGGCCGCATCACCTTTGAGTCATCTGTTAAGTAGATGATAACAGTTGACAGTAGGATAGCTTTACGACTTGAAAGTAAACAAGTGTCTCTGTTCTTCCCCCGCTCGAGTGAGGGGTTTTCAACACCTGTATTGCTTGAGGCAAATTGTGGAGAAGAAATTGCGCTTCGTTCGCCATGGGGGTTGAGGATGAATGCATGGGAATTTCCGGTCGAGCTGTCCTTGTGTAGTAAAGAGTGGTGCCTTTGTGAACACTGTCGGCAGCTGTTCTTAGATTTGCAATCTTGTACTCGGTGAGAGAATCCAAAACAATTTAAGCACAAATTGTTTTTCCGCACTAGGTCATACCTTTGTTTGACATTTAGACGCTTGAATTCTTCACAATTATGCAGATTATGTGAAGCACTGCACAATTTACAACTGTTCAACGGCAATGGCTTATTTACACTGCTTATAGATGTTTTTTGGGTTAATCTGGGTTCTATTTGTGAAGTGTATTGAATTTGAGAGTTCTCCAAAAAATGATGCCTCTTTTCTAAGAGTTGAACAAAATTGCTCCATTTTGGGAGGTCTGTAGAGGTTAAGGACATCTCAAATTGCTTTCGTGACTCTGCATCCACCTTTTGAAGAAATATGTTTAGGAGTAAAACTTCTGTAAAATCATTACATTGCAGATCCATTTGCTGGAGGGCACGCAAATGCTTGTGAATCTTGTCCACAAGATTTCTCAGCTCGTCTGCTGACTCATGAGTTATTTTCTGGATGTTTAACAGCTCTTGTACATGACTGTTTACAATTAGTCTCTTATTTTCGAACCTCTCAGTCAAGGCTTTCAACAGGGACTGGTAGGTATCATCTATTGTTTCTATTTCTTTTGCGCGGCCGATAAGTGATGATTTCAGGTAATACAGTTTTTGTGAATCTGAGAGGGAAGAGTTGCTATTGATGATGGAGTTAAATTGTTCTTTGAAGAGGAACCATTCTTCATATTTACCGTTAAATTTTGGAAGTGATATTTCGGGAAGCCGGATACTGATTGTTGAGTTAGGTGGTGCATCATTAAAGGAGCGCGAAATATTGTTGTTCAGCTGCTTGAACTTGCGCTTGAGGGCGACTTCTATTTTTTCTAATTCTTCTTCGAGATCAATGAAAATCTTTTCATTTTCGTCCAATTCCTCATCCTTCAGCACTGAATAGTAATCCAATTTCAGCTGCTCGAATTTGGTTTCTAGAGCTTGCACATGTTCAAGTTTGCACTCGATTTCCGTCGAGTCCATTGCGTCGATATCACTTCCTATAAATGATAGCAACCGCGTGACTTGTCCTTTGAGACCTCCTCGTCTTCGGTTCAAAATGTTGAGGTCCGTCATCGTGTTACGTAGAAAGTCTGCTAAGAAATCAAATGCGCTGATTCTCCTCCGGTGAGACTTGACCAAAAATGAAGCCGCCTGGCCTCAGGGGGGAAAAACTAAATTTCCAGCAGTGGACTGTATATTGAGAATGTTGACTGCATTGATGAGTCGTGGTTAAAACAACAACAATTAAATTTATTTACAATTAGAGTATGAGCATAATATTAAAGTAAGACTAGGATACGCATGTATCCTTACAAGGGATTGGGAGCGAGAGCCCTATGGCTGCATCCGCTAGCTACAACGTTGGAAGTGCATCTCCGAGCCGAGGGGTGGTTTCCCACGCTCCTCTCACAATGGGGGCTTTAGGGTTGCTTGGCAAAGCCAAGAGCCAAGACCCCAAGCGTTGCTCCTTATCGCTCGGGGGCCCGCGCAGAGGCGTTAACAGGGTCATTGAGCACCCTCTTAAAATTTGAGTAAGAAGCTAAATCTTTTACTTACAGCCTAATACTATTAGTAAGCATAAAAAAATAGGGGGATGTCTTGGACTCTAGCTGAAAGAGTTTTTTTATCCTCCCTAAGCTGCGTACGTTTTATGGAATAAAGACATCTTGAAGTACCTTAACGGATTTGGAAATCGATGTCCTCTGATTGAAATTAGATTACCTTCAAACTGTGAACAAAATTGATCTATCACATCAGTAAAAATTCTTGGGATAAACTCGTGAAATGAAGCTAAAAGCTTTAGGTAATAAACTGATAGATACCGTCCACAAGCCAGGCCTAAGGCAGAGCTAGAGTACCGAATATTCAAATCGTGAATACCAGTAGTAATTGTTCCATTCTTTGTCACATTGTACCAGATACTAGAATTTCTCATTTTCCGGGTCTAGATTGTCTTTTTTGGGCTTAGATCACTTTCCATTTCTAGTTCTCAATTTATAATACGACGCCACGGTTTGAAAACACCTGGTACAAATTGTTACGTAACTATTACCAAAGTATACCTCATTCATTAAATATAAAGATCACACGACTTGCATACATTCAGACATTTAACTACATATTTTCTTTCTGTACAATATTTTTTTTTAATAAAAAAGATTTTATTGATAAAAAATTCATGAGTTTTGCTTTTTGACTTGAAAATGTGCTGGTATCGCATGCTATGAAAAACTTAGTTCAGATATCTTCACAAAGAAAAACGTCTTTACTGGTTTCCGAACTCGTTTATATCAAGAAACATTCTGAAAACGTTAAACCTTTGTGCTACTTAAAACGACTAAGTTTATTGCTATATTCAGTGTCCCTAATGGAGCTAAAACTTGAACCCTATTATGTAAAGAATTTAAATTTCGTTCACACTTTATACTATAAGTAATGAATTTGCTTGCCAATAATTCTTGTTTTTTTAATACATTGACCTAGAGGGATGAGTTCAAATCCATTTCGCATCATTAGTTTTCATTTATTTGCTTCATCAGTTTTCTCATACAAAACCAAAACTAAAGTGATTTGTGGTCTTGAAAGCACGATACTTATTCCGTTAGCTTTTTGTTCGCTTATGGAAGAAGTTAGTTTATCTTAAGTTACTTTGCCAAAAAAAAAAAAAAAAGAAAAAAAGAAAAAAGAAAAAAAGAAAAACATGGTGTAGCATGTTCGTTTTTTTTCCTGCAAGGAAGCTAAAACTTTAACTTTCCTGAAAATTAAATGCAATATATATCATTTTCAAGAGAGCGTTTCTTCAAAACGAGTAGTAGCAACATAAAAAAAATTGTTGAAGCGCTGTTACAGCATAGATCTATAAACTTCAACCAAATTTTAATAGAAGGTTTTCTAACTTTTTACTGGCTAAATCTAGATTTTCTTGCATTATATTAGCAATTCGTTGAAATAGAATACGTATATGGTTTTTCTTTATATCAAGTGATCATTTAAAATATAGTATACAAAATTAGTTTTAATACAATTTACGTATAGTATCTACCTTTTTGCAATAGGGGAAAAACTTCCTAGTAGTCATAATGTTTAATAATTAGTGAGAATTCTATATTTGGTGTAGTGCAAATATTTTGTGAAGGTTCATTGTAGAACATTATTACCATTTTGTTTGTTATTAGTAATGAATCACCGTTTCATACCTTATATATATATATATATATATATATATATATATATATATATATATATATATATATATATATATATATATATATATATATAAAGAAGCGTAGAAAGTCGTTTATGCTCAAAAAATGTGTAAAATATTGCATATTCAACACAATTGGCATATTATCAACTTCAATAATTATGTATTTTCTAGAAGAATAGTAATTCATATTCATTAAAAAAGTAATCTGTGCGACAACATTAATCCAATCTACAGTATACATCGCATGGAATGTCTTGCAATCTAATTACCAGATTCTTCTAGAAATATATTAATGAATTCTTAATGTCAACAAGGAAAATTCGTAATGGAACTTCAAGATTCTTAATTTCATGCGTCAAAAGACAAAAATAGTAGATTAGATAAATAAAAGATTTTATTCGCCAAAATGATTGAATTTGGCTACTTATTTTACCGATTAAATCGCCATTTGCCTTAGCCGAGTTATGTCTTGTTTTCGTTCCTGTATGTTTTTATGGTTTTGCAGTGTTACTGGATTTCGATCTATAGAGTTATTTTGAAGGGAAGTGTATTTCTAAATTAGAAATAGTTTTAGACGTGGGATAACAGAGTCAACGTTTTTTTTACCGACTGCTTGCACCCTGCTATCGACGTACTATCTTTGTACGTAGGGTGCTTAGATTTTGACTCATGTGCAAAGATAAATTTGTTATTGTTGCTTCCCGCTTAAAGCTAGAGTAGAACTTATAAACTTAAAATCCCTATACCCTGTTTTCCTCGACTGCTTTTAACTAAAAAGTAGAAACTTTGTTCTTATTTAAGAAATCTATCAGTAATTATAGGAGTGAAATATGCTTTGTAACGCAAAGCAAACAGAGAGCTGCACAATGTATTCTAATAGGTTATTTCAAATTTTCAAATTCAGAGGAAATTAGTAATAAATTTATGAAACACTAAGCAGCTAAAATGCATCATATGTGACAAATTAGTATGTAATTATTACAGGTAAATACGGCGAAAACAGTTTTTTTAACATTTTGACAAAATTCGTTAAAAATATTGAAAAAAATAAGAAATTTCCAAAGTTTCCACACATTAGTGGCAAAGAAAGGAATTATGCCACACTTTCCGCACTGCCCATCATTGAAAAAAAAAATACATATATATATATATATATATATTTTTTAAACCATCAAAAATTAGCATTTGGTCGAAACTTCAACGCAGTTGCGGCTTATCCAGAAATTGACCAAAAATATCAACTTTTTTATGTGTACTTTGCTCCACCAAAGGCACCTTTTCCGCACTACCCATCATCAAAATTTTTAAACAAAGTGTTATTTGGCTCACCCTATTGTTCAGCATGTAATATAAATGATCTGTTTTAAAAAAAGCCTGAAAGGTATTGTAATTAAGGCTTTGAAGAGGAAAAGAATGTGTTACAAATTTAGTAATTAAGCATTCAGCTTCCTTTTTAAAGAACGATTATATATACTTATTTACCATGCTTCTATTTTTCTCATTTGAGTATTTTATACACTCTAATACGAATCCGGGCATTTGTGTTCGTTAAAGCTTCTGCAACAAATAATTGTCAAAAAAGTAATGTACTCCCCTGTTTCGAAAAAAAATGAGGAAATAGAGGACATTATTTTTTCATATAATCACGCAAGAATTACCAAGGAGTAAAAAAATACTCCCCTACAAGTTTTAGACCAGATGTCTGTGACTCCAGGAGTCTATCAACATTTTTTCTGCTTGACCTCAAAGACTACAATTTCAAAAGCATGAAATTAGTTTATGTTCTTTAGCTAGAAACTTATTGCGTGTTACATTAGTAACATCTTGTGAGTACTTGCCTGTAATAGCACATAGGCATACAACAGCTCCGTGATGTCACGCACCCTTAAATTTCTCCGAAAAAAGAATTGGCATCGTGCTGCATCAACATTTTCAAAGATTTTTTTTCTGATTGCTGGTTATTTAGCTTGGGAAATGAGAACATATATCCAGTCTCTTCTTCCTTGTCAAAATGAATAGCTTTCATACATGTAAAACTTCCAGGGCCATATAAAAGTCTTCCGTTTCTTCGAGAAGGACAAAATTAAAGATAATTTTAACCTAACGCAGGATGTTACTTTTGCATTGTCTTGCTTTATCCCTCTCTTACCATTTCTATTTATTCAGGGAAATTAAGTTTTTTTTTTTAATGAAATAAAGTACTGGTAAAAAAATTCATTTTTCTACACTTTTAAGCAAAAGATTTTCTAATTGAGATTGTTAACCCGGATTTGAATTAAATTTGTGTTGAACTATTTATTATACTAGAAAATCTCCCGTCATGGTATGACGGGTGAACATTGTTTCTGCATTTGAACCAAGCAATTGCCTGTTTAGTGGTATTTTGATATTTGAACTCCAGTAGATTAACCCTAAACTCCAGTAGATAGCGTTCATTGTTAACTAATTTTTCATTTCTTCATTTTCCTTAATAATGACAGTATTACCTGTAAAACAGTTAAGTTACCGGATCCAGTTCAGTATTATTTAAAGAAAGCATTTCCCTGAATGTTAAACATTATCAAAAAATATTATCAAATTATTAAGTCGTCGCCCGAGTTTTTTTTTGGTACCGTTAGTGTTATTTGATCAGTGAATTCACTATTATATACATAAGGATTTCCCTTTTTTTAAGCTATCTCTCAATGTAACAACTATTTAGTATTATTTCTAAGTAGGTGGAAATGAGGCGTACTTTAGTGAGAAAATGCACTCTTACTACTTTGAGCGAAAGCGTTTTTTCATTATTTTTTACAAGCTCAAATTTCAATTGGTTTGAAGTTTTAAGTACCACCTCCTAACGACACACACAAAATGATGTGTACAACAAAATGTATAGCTACGTTGATGAATATTGACGAGACAAAGTCGAGTAGACGGTTGTACTGCATCACATATAATGCAAATGCATTTACTTTTGTAACATTTTTATAGTTTAGAAAATATTCTCAGAAGTAGAGAATGTTGTGTTGAGGACAAGAAGCAGAAACGACATTTTTTATTCATTATTTTTGATTTTATTTCATCATTATTTTTAGTAAAAACACAAAATATGGAATGTATACACATTCTTAATAATCCTTGTGATTATTTTAATATGAATATGCTCTTAAATGATGAAAATAAATATTTAACTAGAGCATCAGGACGCAAAGGGTAACGAATTACAAAAGCAACCCATGTATATTTTTACCCATGTGACCAATGCACTGGCATGATTTTAATTGAGTTTCGCGTTAACTGCGTTTTCGTTGCGAACTTTAAAAAATGCATAAGATACAATATATAAAGGGATTTGAAAAGAGACGAAACAAAAGCGGATTTGAAAGAGAGATAGTATGGAAACGGATTCGAAATTGGGGAAAGAAAAGATCGGAAATCAAACAAAACAACTGATTTTGAAGGAATTGATTTTAAAAAAAGAAAAAGAAAAATTAGAATCGAATTTGAAAAAGAGGCAAAAGAAAAACGCATTCATTATAACTGTTTAAACTGAAACAGTTATTTGCTACAGAAAAAAAAAAATGAAAAATAAATAAGCAAGAAAAAGGGGAAATTATTATTTTGAAAGTATTCTTCATCTCTTATCTCGTTGGATGTATTATTTCGAAACTTTTACGTACTTATACATTTGCACTGTTTTTAACCTACCTTGTTGTGTTTTAAAAATATCAGCGAAAAGCATGCTAAAAAAATAATGACATAATGTTTTTTTCTAGATGCGAAATATGTTTTTTTTTCCAAACTTTTAAACGTTATATACTATTAAATATCAATTCTTATTACATTTATTATTGTGTTATTTTTATACGGAAACATGTTTACATGTAAATCTCATATCGTTTTGCTTGAAAAAGTAGAACCCTTTCTTTATTATCAATAACACTTAGGCAGGTTTATTTATAAATAAAGTTATTTCCAAGTTCCACTCTTTTTTCTGTAAGTAAATATTTACGGCCACGGCGAGTTTTAAATGAACGATTGAAAAATAACTACTATAAAAATGCACTTTTTCCTCATCTGCAGCGAGAAAATGCGTCAACCGGATAATTGCAAAAGCAAACAGGTTACAAAGTAATAGGGAAAAGGAAGCAGATGATAAAAGTTCTGCTTTTGTTAATTAAATACCGTTTAGCTTAAAATGCTTAGCATATGTGTTTTTGCTTTTAAATGTAATTTCACTCCGAAAGTGATGGAAATTGATAAGCTTAGTTTTTATTTTAAGGAATAATTTTATATGGATATTTTTGACTACTAATAAAGAGAGATCCACATTTATCTAAAGCTTTTTAATACAAAGAGTTACACCAATCACTGCTATTATATCATTTTTTCAAGCCTTCTCTTATCAGTCTAACTGTTATTAGAATCAAGCAACTAGTGGGTTATTTTCTCTCAAGTGGGCAATTTCGAAATATAGAAATATATTTTATCTTTCAGTTTAACATTGGGTTATATTTTATTGAAATAATGTTTCTATGTATTAAATGTCTTTTTTAAAAAGTTTACAATATCAAACACACAAACTTACCATTTTTAAATTTAAGTGGTAAAAAAAGAACATATGATTTTTAAACATGCTAAATCTATCAGGTTAGTGGTAATACCATTGGATCCAAAACATCTAGGGGAAGCCATTCCACCCTGTCTTACTCCTCTTAACCTTAAGGGACCGGACATCCGGTGTTAAAAGCAGAAAATCATCAATTGTCATCCGCCGCAGGCTGCATTGAGTCAATGCAGGTGGCGACCAAAGTAAGCAGGAGGAGAAGACCCGTTTAGTCTATACTGTTAAAACCTTAGCGGGTCTGCCTGAGTGTCTATCTGCGTGTGTGTGTCAGTGTGTCTGTCATTTCCTCTGGCTGTTAGCGTAAATACTGGTACCATTTGGGATATAGAACATTCAGCGGAAGCCATTACACCTCTCTCACTCCTCAAAACCTTAAAATATTGGAGTTATGAATTGATGAAAACAGTCTAGAGGACATGCAGGGCAAAAAGCATTAAAATCATAAATTGCCATAGGTTGAGAACGTGGGGTTGGTGAGCGAAGCAAGCAGGCGTGGAGCACACTAGTTTTTAAATAACGCACTATGAATCCGGGAGAAACAAAGCATAACTTTTAAATTTTAACGATGCAGTTTTTAAATAGCGCATTACGTATACATCAGAAACACTGCATAACTTTTGTATTTTAACGATGCAGTTTTTAAATAACGCATTACGAATCCGGGAGAAACAGCATAACATTTGTATTTTAACGATTCATTAATATTAGCTAATATATTGTGTTATCTATTCGAATTCACATAAACAGTGCAATTAAAGATCTTAAATAGTCTTTAAAAGCGAAGAATAGGTAATAAATCAGAAAAGTGCACATACTTCATTTAATACGCTCTTTATCCCGTTAGCACAAATGAATAATAATTTGTTTTACTATATTGTAAGATATCTGCTGTCAATCCAATATGTAATTACGAAATATAAACAACTTTAACGCAAACATTTTTTCTTTTCAAATATATCTAGTGATGTTGAAATAAAAAAAAATCTAGTTGGGACATTCACAATGGAAAGAATCATTCAACGAAAAAAGAAAACACTTTAGTTAAAGGGAAAGATAACTGTTCTTATTAAATCAGGTGCCTTCAATTGAATATTACAAATACTTAACATGCTTGCGCAAAATCGTGTTCATTGACAAAGAAAAAGTTGCTCATGTAGGAAGCGAACGCAACCTAAATATGCGTTGGGAAAAGAAAAGTTATAGTTCTCACAGAAAGTATTATTGAAATTAATGAAATACGAAAGCTGAAAATTTGTTTTGTTGTACGTTACATGTTAAACAGAAGGGTTAATTATTCTGCATATAAATTATGGTATAAGCAATTAATTATAAACAGAAAAAAATGAATATATTTTTTCATAAAACACGTCATCACACAAAAATGAGTTACCAAATGCAGCAAACAACACTTTACAAAAATGTTAAACGAGCGCTGTTTATTACTTTTAGGAACACCCCAAATATTATTTTACATCTATTTCTATGCAGACGTTTTTCAATGTTTTCTGACTGAGTAAATCCTGTAACATATTTTCTTGTATGCACACACATATCCTACCACGCTAAATATTTGTTTGCTAATAGCAAGTAAGAAAGATTTATTTTTAATACATAATTGATAATGCTATGCTTTACATTTGAATAATGTTTTAGATAGTTTCGTTCATGGTTATTTTGAAATACGTTTTTGTTTAAAGAAAAATTTCTGACAGTTTTTAATTAAAATTTCCCTGAAATATGCAGTTACTGTCACCTCGCTTTTAAAATCATAGTGATCCCCCCCCCCCGTTTGTTACTAAATAATGGGAAAGTCGAAATCAGAAAAACTATTAAACATAAGGGAAAATAATTTTTTAAAAAAAAAAATATTATATTTAGAATGTTTATAAATGTTTTTTTTTTTTTTAATATGACAGTATGTTTTGAAAACCAAAATTAAAGTCTTAAAATTTAAGTAAAACACATTAAAAACGATTTTGTTCCGTCAACTTTGTTATTTATATATATTTGTTAAAATCTTTGTTTTAACCTTTTTTTATTAAGAAAAACTTGAACTACAGTCTTTTATATAGGTACTTAAACTAACAACAACTCTAAATTAATTAACGAAATGAGTGTTTTAAGTAGAATTCAAAAAGGATGTAGCATTAGTTATGCTAACAATGTACAAATAAAGTTTATTTATTCATTGGAGGTTATTTTTTTGGCCTTCAGTGCTATTTATAATGTTTTACTGACATTTGTTTTATCTGAGAAAAAACGAACAGCTGGGGACTACATTAAAAAATGATTCAAAAACCGACGTACAAAGTTTAGACGACTTTAATTTATACTCGTACTTATACTAGCCGCCTGCGGCGACCAGCTGGTTCGCCTTCTTACGTCATTCGCCTTTTATGCAAGCAGCCACCTACGACGGCTGTTTGGCTAACTTTACCTTTTTACTTAGCGTTTGCCGCCTTCGGCGGCTGTTTAAATAAATTTGGCAACAGTATAAATCAATCCATCTCTATCTTTTTTTATGCCATTCACATTTTTATGGCAAGATTGCCGCCTTCGGCGGCTATCTACCTTTACGATCCACCTCTATGTATGTTAACCTCCCCGCCCATTTCATAATAAAAACAAAGATCATTCAAGAAACCGCTTTTTTTATTTAATTTGAGCAAAAAAAAGTTATCTCCAAAATTCCCCGTAGTGTACAAAAAAGTAGCGTTTGACAAAGAAAAGAAAATCTCGCTGTTTTTATTGAATTAAATGCGCACAACTATGAAATGTTTCGTTTTATAGATACAGCAAAACGTCCAGCTTGGGGGTGGGGGGGGGGGATGGAAAAAGAAATAAATGCAATCCCTAAATAAAACAAAAAAATAGGAAAGAAAAAAAGCAAGCGCTGCAGGAAAAACACGTGGTCATCACGTCATAAAATGTATAAGTAAGCTATATATATTTAAAAAAAAAAAGATTAACATTGTTTGCGATTAAGATTTCGTCGTAAATATCGAATCGAAATCTAAGTAGTGACGTCAGGGGCATAAAGGAATGAAGAACCTTTTCTCGACCGATGCGTGGGAAGACATGATGTGTTCAGCTTAAAAAAAATTGTAAAAAAAAACTATTGCTTATTCTTAAGAACTTTTTTCTTCTGAAGAGGGCGAAATGTTTTTACTATTACCAACTTAAATTTTAGAAATGAGGCTTTGATACTTATCGCAGGATGATATTAGAAAAAAATAAAACTCGGGAAAAAACTACAAATTAAAGGTTTTTTTCGAAAAATTCGTAAAAAATACAAAAATTGCTCTATCTTCAAATTTTTTTCATTCCTCATATTTAAAATTAAATTTCCTACACTACAGTACAAAAAATATTTGTGTGGTGTGATTGGTTTGGGGTCTGTGAGGTAAAAAGTACTAAAAAGTGCAAAAAACACATAAAACATTAAATAACTTTTTTTCTAATTAAAATATCAAAAATCAAAGCCCGAGGTGCACATCTTTGGCAAAAACAGCACCTGTATACCAAATTTCATCTTCCTAGGCCTTACTGTTTTCCCGGGAAGCGCGCCACACACACACACAGACAAACATCTTATTTTATTATATGTATAGATTTATAGACTGTTGCACTTACGTAAGTTGTTGATGTACCATTTTTTATTGTACATTTACCCTATAACAGAATGTTTTTGCACTGGTCATCCTTGGAGATTAAAAAACACAAAATTATAGAAAAGAAGAATCAGTAAGTGTTACGACTAATCTAAAGCTGTTAGTAAGGCACATAAATATTAGATTAGTTGCTAACAGTTGCTATACATTAGTGAAAAGGAATTATTGAAAATGAAAAGCTAAACTAAAAAGTTACGAGCAAAACAAATGAGGCATTGAGAAGCAAAGAGATGCAAGTAGCAAAATTAAAAATTTGGAGGTAACCAGTACACATGGTAGGTGAACCTCTCCTCTGTCTTGGGGCAAGAGAAGGTACTAGTAGCCTTGGTGGTTGCTGCTATACAGCATGATTTAGGGGGAAAAAACAATAAAAGCCTACTTAGGGTCTTATTTTTAAACTTGTTTTATTCAAAACTTGAAAATGTCCGCTTGCATCTCTTTGCTTCTCACTGCCTCAAATATGAAAAAAGCTGCAAAATAAAATAGGAAACTGAGGCACAGATAGCTGCGGGAGCAGGTGCTTTTGCCTCTTAGTTACTGCAGACTCCTACATATATTTACATATATATAGATACATTAGATTTAGGCGCCATTTTTTAAAAACTTTTTTATTAATTACTTTAAACTATTTTTCGACTTTAAATTTGAGAATTTCGTGCAGAAAGTGAAACAATGTTTTTCCAATTCAGAAATATTAGCAGAACTACCCAAAAACCTGCGACGGGCGTCGAAGCATCGCGCTGTTTCTTATAACGTCGCGTTCATTAATATAGTTCATTTGTTGTAATTTTTCTGAGAAAGCAAAAGAATGGAATTCGTGTTTAAATAATTAATGAACCTCATGAGTTAATACTTTCATGAATGAAGTACGAAAATCGACCCTACTCGTTCAGTCATTCATCTGCCGCCCCTAAATTGTTCCAACCGTAGTGAGAGTGAAATATTTATTTCATAATGTCTTCTTTTTGCTATCGAACCACATGAATTGATGCATTCTACGGCACATTCATAAATATTTCATGGCTAGTAACTGCTTTTTAAGCTTCGAGATGCACGCAACGACCTATTTCATTACATTATTGATGAGAATAGGGTTATTAAAACAAGCGTAAAAAGCAAATGTACACCATAAAAGATAGAGTAGAATGTTATAAGTCGGGGTTAAAAATATTTTTTTTAACAACATCAAATATATTTTGCAAAAATTTTCCAATTTATATTCTTTACAGTTGATTAAAAAAAAAACTTATTTTAAATGAACCCCAACTTTTGTTTGCGCAAAATTATTTACGTGTTTATAAATATTTGATTTGAATATGTCTGCTTCAATGTCTGCCCTAATACTTTTTATTCATACATCGAAACGTACTCATAAAAACCGTCTTGCTTCTTTTACAATGTCGGTTTTTCATTTACATTAGTGTTTCTATCTTTTCTGCTGTCATTTGGTAATTTCTGCTGAAAAAACTGTTTTTCTGTACGAACTTTGAAGCAATTATTTTTTTCCTCTTAACATAAAAAGCATCATCTGGTTAAGTTACATTATTCGTGTTTGGTGCCTCTACCTGCTGCACTTTTGATATTTTCAAATTGCAAAGCTGACGCAAAATACGATACGACAAAAAAAAAAAAAAAGAATAATTCTTGGTGTTTAATGAAATCAAATACTTTGAGAATTTTCTTTAAAGTTGTCTAGACATAAAAATTAATAAATTAGAGAATATATTCATATTAAAGACTGTTTTGAAACGTGGTATCGGATATTATATTTCCTGCCATAAAAGATATAAGAAGAGTTCAAGAATATATTTGAATAAGAAATGGATAATTGTTTTTCCTTTTTTATGTCACGAACTAATGTGTTGTTGATATTTTTTTCTACTATCAAATTTCTCAACAATTGTAGTTTAAACTGTGATTCCAGGTTTTTAAACACACGCATATAGAGGGGAAAGGGGGGCTCAAGTTAACATTATTTTTTATTTCTAAGTTTTTCAAAAAACTTTCTCAATTTCTCAGATCAAAAGTGTCCCCATGAATGAATAGTCTTTTCTTTGTGCCATGGAATATTTAATCTTAAAATATGAGTTCTTTAATTTAAAAAATGCACTTTATCGTTCACATGTGCCCCTATTGGGGGGGGGGGTAGATGTTAGCAAGCATGGGGCCAAATGAACACGATTAAAAATGCAGGAGAAGCATCATATTTCAACGAGAAAATCTCTTTAATATAAAACATATTCGTATATATCAATGACATTATATCTTTGTAACATACCTTGTCAGTTAAAAGTGTACAATTATTGTCCATAAGATTTTTTTATCCGAACTATATAATTCTGCTTTTCGTCAAATTTCAAAGTTTTAATAGCATGGTCTGGTTACTATATCGACAAGAAAAATACTTATAAGGCTAAACAATACAAAGAATATATTATTACGTAAAGTTTGTTCTTCTTATATAGTGCATTTATGCATCATTCAGAATATGATGATTAAATTTAAAAAAAAAGCTTCAGTTTTTAGTTAGAGGAAAATATATATTTTTTTTCCCTTGAAAATATTATGTGGGTCAACTATTTAGTAACAAAAGAACTTAAAAGATAAAAAAAAAAATGAAAAAAAAAATTAATTTATAATAATGCAATAATAATTAACAGTACATTTCCAAACTGAGTAACAATATAATAGTCACTTACACTACTATTTATATCACGGAGATGATATGGGAACTGTCCACATGTGCCCCAACTGTCGTGTTCACAAGTGCCCCCTCATCTACCCAAGAATTCACTTTCAAATATAAGGAATTCTTAATTTAATTTTTAAAAAAAGCAAACATTGTCATAATTTAACAGCTTGAATGATGCATATAATGGATTGCAGTAATTAAGTTTAGCTTATTAGTTAGTTTAAAATATGTTTTCACGGAAAGGAGCCATAGATGAAATTACATACATCATCTGCAAAAACAAAGAAGATGTTACCACGAAAACACAAACTGTCTCATTGATCTAATAGTTTGGCCAACAAGTAGGACTGGTACTGCCATTGATTGAGAATTTTTTAAAGATTTTTTGCTTGACGTTATTCCAGAAAACATACCATGCTCACATGTGCCCCATTTCCCCTATAAATACATATACAGTCGAGTCCCGACTTGCGCGAGGAATGCGTTCCTAGACTCCTCGCGTAAGTCGAAATTTCGCGTTGTAGAAAAATACGTATACAATGTTTTTTAGAAACCTACCAAATTCTTCCAGACACTGTTAAACACCCCTTAAACTTCTTTAAAGCCATTCGTCAACTATACATTACATTTTCTTACATAAAGAACTGAACTTTTACTGTTTTTAAACAATAAAAAAATACGTTTTCTTCAACATAATCTACTTTAAGATGCACAAAATAAATGATCAATGGGAGGGAAAGACATAAAATAAAACAACACGGGCACGCACAGTATATAGTAATAATAAAATGTTTAACTGTAATAGTACTGTACAATAGATATAGTAATAATAATAATGAGTTGAAAAATTAAGGATGGCGATGATTTATGCTCCATGATCAGATAGTAATTATTTTTAAAAAGTTTTTTAAATAGATTGCTTCGACTTTTCTCTTATAACATTTTCATTTTTGGCAACAGCCTCTCTTCCGGATCTCTTTAATCCACAGTACAAGATCAGCTTCCATTTTCATAACTCATATTTACTTTTTTTAGACACTACTCTGCAAGCTTCAATATTGAAACTAAATCCTGACCTATAGTCCAGTCAATGAACACATTGTAGCGTGCATGGAATATGCGATAATTTTTGACTTCAGAATATTGTTAGGGGTAGTTAGTAAGTAAACATACTAAAAGTCCCCGACCCTCAGGGGTGAGCTAAAGGTGTAAGGGAGGGGGGAAGAAAATTTTGGGTTTTTCGAGAAAATGTCGGAAATGGTGGAAAAAATGCGTTTAAAATAAAAATTCAAGCTAAATAAAGTTACTGTGAAACTGTTTCTACACATATTTATCAAATTTCCAATAATTTTCCGGGTATGCGTTATGAAAAATCGATGGTTTTCGGAAAAATTCTCTCTTTTTGACAAACATTTGCTCCTAGTGCTTTCCAGGATCAGTACTCATGAAAATTGTTGCCAACAAAGTTGTAGAGCTTTAAGTTTCCTTCAATTTGATATGCTACTTTGCTATATTTTATTCAACCAGTGAAAAGTTGCAGAATTTCAAACACGCACTTCCATGGCAAAAAGTAGAACACTTGCCAGTCACTAGTTTCAAACAGACTCGAAAGGATCGCGCAATTCCTCTTTCTTCAATGAATTCGACAATCCTGATGGACAATAAAGAAGTATTTGTGGTTACTACAACTCAAATGATGTTAAAGGGTTGGGGGGGATCGTAAAATTGTGACTTAGTAACAAGAGGGAGGGGAAAGAGTAAGAAGTGTGACATCAAGCATTTTTAAATACGAATATGTTTATAAAACTTCGTTTGTGAAAAGTACTTTGTGACAAATGGGGAATGGGTCAAAATGTTGAGAAAAAGTGTAACATCATTTATGAACAGCCCCTGACCAAGAAATCGGACGAAGATTTGCAGAACTACGTTTATGCAGTATGAATTAGCTCCATACCCACTGCATTATTTAACGAAAGTGAACTGAGGAAGTGCAGAAAGCCAGCATTTCCTCAGTAAGAAATTTCTTAGAAGTAATTTAATAAGTAAATATACTGAAAGTAACCGACGCTGGGGGAGGGGGAGGGAAATTAAAGGTGAGAAGGGGGAGCGAAATTTTGTGGTTTTCGATTATATCTCGGAAACGGCAGGAAAAATGTGTTCCGAATAAAAGTAAAAGTTAACTAAATTTGTTGTGAAATTGTTTTCATACATATATGTCACATTTTCAGTGTTATTGTAGGTACGCGTTCTTAAAAACCAATACTTTTCGAGAAAAAAAATTATCTCGTTCTTTTTGTCTCAAAGTGTATGTGCCAAGCAGGCGCTCAAGGGATCTTATGCAGCAATCATGTGACGAGGACCCTGACGATTTTCTGTGTCTGAAAAATTCACCGGCTGAGCACTAGAACTGCAGATTCAAACCAGATACCAAAGAAATAGGAAGCCTGTGCCCAATCACAGCGACACCCAGCTGACAAGCAATCAAAAACTATGAAGTTCTAGTATGTACTCAAATTCGTTACTCTTATTGAAATGAATATGTGTACGCTATAGCAGGATATATGAAAATTTTAATAATAGAAATAAGATAAATGAAGTTGACCGGCAGCACATTTTTGTAATTTTAGTTTTTATTACATTATTATTAACCATATTTTCAAAGTGTTTATATGGAATATGGACTGACAGTAATTAGAAAGTGAAAATATCAACTTTAAGGTAACATCTTGGTTCTATTCTGAGACGGAAGGGTCATGTCAACAGCAGTGGAAAAATTGTTCTCAGAAATTGGTAATGTATTTATGTCATCTTCGTCTCCTTCGTCCTGGATAAATATTTCGATTCCGTTGTTGCAAGCGCCCTTGTAATGCAAGCTTGCGGCAGAGTACGATGATTTTCTACAAGTAACTTCCTGGTCACTTGTAGAAAAGCAGTCTGTCAAAATCATCTTCCAGATTCCGTCAGGAGCAACATCCGATTCCGAATGTTTCAGCACAAGTTAGTCATTCCTCCTTTCCCAAACCCCCAATCCGGTACTTCACCATTAAGTTCCTAGCTGCTGGTTAACTTGGTGGTACGGCAGAATTGTAGATCAGTTTTGATGTTTGCAGCTACTATGATAAATGATCTGTGACGGAACTCATTGAGGGACTTTTCTGTGGCTAGAGCACCATGTCATGAGAGATAGATATAACCCCATCAGCATCAATTGATTCAGGGGAAGAAGAACTGTTATTATATACCTTAGATACATGGTGTATGATTTTAGATTTCTGGCAGAATGTTGTGATCAGTTGAGGACGACGATGACATCAATACATTACCAATTTCTAAGAACAACCTTTCCACTGCTGTTGACAGGACCCTTTCGTCTCAGAATAGAACCAAAATGTCACCTTAAAGTTGATATTTCCATTTTCTAATTACTGTCAGTCTATATTCCATATAAACACTTTCAAAATATGGTTAATAATAATGTAATAAAAACTAAAATTACAAAAATGTGCTGCCGGTCAACTACATTTATCTTATTTCTATTATTAAAATTTTCATTATCCTGCTATAGCGTCACATATTCATTTCAATAAGAGTAACGAATTTAAGTACATGCTAGAACTTCATAGTTTTTGATTGCTTGTCAGCTGGGTGTCGCTGTGATTGGGCACAGGCTTCGTATTTCTTTTTGGTATCAGATTTGAATCTGCAGTTCAAGTGCTCAGCCGGTGAATTTTTAAGACACGGAAAACAAAAAGAACGAGATAATTTGTTTCTCTCGAAAAGTATTGGTTTTTAAGAACGCGTACTTACAATAACACTGAAAAATGTGACATATATGTATGAAAACAATTTCACAACAAATTTAGTTAACTTTTACTTTTATTCGGAACACATTTCTCCTCCCGTTTCCGAGATATAACCGAAAACCACAAACTTTCGCTCCCCCTTCTCACCTTTGACTTCCCTCCCCCCTCCCCCAGCGTCGGATACTTTCAGTATATTTACTTATTAAATTACTTCTAAGAAATTTCTTACTGAGAAAATGCTGGCTTTCTGCACTTTCTCATTTCACTTTCGTTATATAATGCTATGGGTATGGAGCTAATTCATACTGCATAAACGTAGTTCTGCAAATCTTCGTCCGATTTCTTGGTCAGGGGCTGTTCGTAAATGATGTTACTCTTTTTCTCAACATTTTGACCCCCTCACCATTTGTCACAAAGTACTTTTCACAAACTAATTTTTATAAACATATTCGTATTTAAAAATGCTTGATTTCACACTTCTTACTTTTTCCCTCCCAATTGTCACAAAGTCACATTTTTACGATCCCCCCCCCCCCCCAACCCTTAAACATCATTTGAGTTGTAGTAACCACAAATACTTCTTTATTGTCCATCAGGATTGTCGAATTCATTGAAGAAAGAGGAATTGCGCGATCCTTTCGAGTCAGTTTGAAATTTGTGACTGGCATGTGTTCTACTTTTTGCCATGGAAGTGCGTGTTTGAAATTGTGTAACTTTTCACTGGTTTAATAAAATATAGCAAAGTAGCATATTAAATTGAAGGAAATTTAAAGCTCTAAAACTTTGTTGTTCACAATTTTCATGAGTACTGATCCTGGGAAGCACTAGGACCAAATGTTTGACAAAAAGAGAGAATTTTTCCGAAAATCATCGTTTTTTCATAACGTATACCCAGAAAATTATTGGAAATTTGACAAATATGTGTAGAAACAGTTTCACAGTAACTTTATTTAGCTTCAATTTTTATTTTAAACGCATTTTTTCCACCGTTTCCAACATTTTCTCGAAAAACCCAAAATTTTCTTCCCCCCTCCCTCCCACCTTTAGCTCACCCCTGAGGGTCGGGGACTTTTAGTATGTTTACTTACTAACTACCCCTAACAATATTCTGAAGTAAAAAATTATCGCATATTCCATGCACACTACACCCCTGTTTTTTGCACTCATTGACTGGACTATTACGGATAACTTTTTTTGACTTTTAATTGTACGTGTGGAAGATTCACTCATAATTATTGTCGTACTACCGTAGACGTTTTTGTAGTTGTTCAAGCATATCGAGAATCCTAACCTTTCTGTTTTTGGCAGAAACTTTCTTTTTCTTCTCATCTTCAATTTTTGGATAAAACAGCGCACGCACAAAGGTGTCAGAATATTTTATTAATTTTAATAATTAGAATGAAAAAGAAAAATATAAAAGAAAGATTCTGAGTGGTTATTTGATGCACTAACAACGCGATGCGTAAACTAGTTTGGTGTGAGAACTTTCGCTGTCAATGATGCTAAAGGAATATAACATTCACGAAATCAATGTTTAGTATCCAATTACGAAGGCGATACTTCCTTCCAAAAACATTCGTGTTGTCGGCGAGGAATTCGTGTCAGCTCTAAAATTCGTTACTCGTGAAAAATTCGCGTTATAGCCCTTTCGCGTAAGTCGAATCGCGTTATAGCGGGTGTCGACTGTATCTGTCCACTTAATACTGAACATTGCCAGCTGATACATTCATTTTAAATGTTCATAGTATCTCTTTACTGAAGGTACTCTTGCGTAATTTTATATAGTTTTCAGTTTGAATAATAACGATTTTAACACAAAAAAAAAAAAGAATAAGTGCTAATGTAATGTATGAACATAGCTGAATAATATACTCAAACTAAAGAGCTTCATTTGTTTATGATGTCAGATTATGAGATCATTGAGTTTTAGCATTAATCTAATAAACTTATGACAAGCATTTGGGTTTTGAAAACTTTCTGAGA
Organism: Uloborus diversus; assembly: GCF_026930045.1. Classification (NCBI taxonomy): domain Eukaryota; kingdom Metazoa; phylum Arthropoda; class Arachnida; order Araneae; family Uloboridae; genus Uloborus; species Uloborus diversus. The sequence goes on from NC_072733.1 coordinate 167,057,901, forward strand.
CATTAGAAATAATGTCATGTGCTTAATTAACTTAAAATTCTAATAGTTTCTTGACATCGATTGCGCCAAATAATCATTGACAGAGAGAGTTGCACTTACTTGTTTGTAAGTGAACGTGCAATTCTCTAAACGAAGCTACGAAGAAAAAATCATTTTAACACGCCTGCTAAAGGTGTAAATGCGTCAGGCGAGAACAAAAACGTTTAAAAATTTGTTTTTTTTTTTTATTTTTTTTTAAATCTTTGATTAGTTCGTGTTTTGTTTTGAGGAAGACTACCGAAGATTTGTCAACGATTTTCATAGTTGAACTTGCTCAGTTGTCACCTGGGGCTTATGGTAACTGTTTTGCGGTCGTTCCAGTAAGGTGTTGCTGAAAAAACTTTGCCAACAAGAAAATGAAGGAACTTATAGTTCTTGCAAAAAAAAAAAAAGAGCTTTGGCCCGTTATTTTAATTTAAATTACTCTACATTGCCTATAAACAATTATCTGCTTGCCTTTAGTCCCCCAAAGTTATGTCCTATCAACGTTTCTGTAAATATTTCATGCACATTATGGAATAAGGACTGGTGAATGCGTATTGCATACATCAATCAAAAAAAAAAAAAAAACAATATCATCAATATTTTTTTTTACTTTGTAATATCAAACTTTACGCTTCTTTGATAGACATTTTTACAATTACGAGCCTGAAGTTTTTCTGCTGGGAAAACGGCTGAAATGCGAAAAGCACCCGAAATATTTGGGTTATATCCTTGATCAGAAGATTCTCAGTCATGCACATATAAATAACTTGGTCCTGAGAGGCAAACAGAGACTGAAAATTTTGAAATGTATCTCTGGCAGGACCTGGGGAGCGGATGCTCAGACACTTCAAAACACTTATACTGCGCTCATTCCTCCCGTTTTGGAATATATGTTTCAGGTATATCGGGCTGCCTCTGTAAGTAACCTTGAAAACCTGGAAAGGGTTCAGCTCTCTGCTGCAAAAATCATCACTGGCCTCCGAAATAGTTGCCCTAGGGATATTGTTCTGTATGAGGCTGACTTGCAACCTCTAGGACTCCGAAGCAGATATCTCCTGGCTAAATACTTTGCTAAGCTTGTTAGTTATGGTGACCAGAACAGGACCTCCAGTTAAACTGGAAGAATAATCAACGCCTTAAGAGACAGAGTCCACTTAGCTTTGCTGAAAGCGAGGGTTTCCTTTTTAATGAAGTTGAATATGTTTCACTGACTTGTGGTTTGGATGCTGCCCCATCATTATATGAACGAGTTTTCTTCAAACCTCACTTGTGCTCGTACACCAACAAGAGCTCCCAACACCCGGAGTATCTTAGACAACTTGCTTTGGAAGTTATTCACCAAATCCCATGTGATGCATTGCAACTATATACTGACGGTAGCAGGGGTGACGGCGCTATCTCCGGTAACGGTGTTTATATCAGGGAAGGAAACGGCATTAAGATTTGTATTAAAACCCCCGATTTTTGCTCCGTCTTCCGGGCCGAACTTCTAGCTTTTGAGGAGGCTCTGAATTATTGCGTCACAGAGAGTGTCAGTACTGATATTTGGATCTTGAGCGATAGCCGAAGCTCTATTCAGCATCTGTCTGAATGGTGGAAACAAGGTGACAAAACGACTCTGAACATAATCTAACATCTAAAACACTTGAGTACACGTCTCACCATTACTTTTCAATGGATACCGTCACATGTTGATGTATTTGGAAATGAGATCGCTGATGGGCTGGCTCGTCAGGGGAGCCGAGAGATTTCTCCTCATAACGGATGCCTTTCTTTTTCAGAAATTGCAACCCGTGTTAAGCAAAGCATCAGTTCCTCTTGGAGACAGTACCCTATACATGAATGGTACAAAGCATCTCGCCCTGGTGCTGCTTTACTTCGGGCAAGTAGTAGAGAACATCAAACCGTCTTAGCCCGACTGAGAAGTGGACACACTCGAGCACAGCGACATGTGTCTGGTATTAAGGTTTTCCCCTTGTGCCCAAAATGCAATTTGACTCAGGCTGCTCCCGCCCATATTTTCTCTTGCATCGACTGTGACCTGAATCAGCTGTATTCCGACCCTTCTGCTGTTTTGGGGGGACTTTGTTCGCACGGCTTCATGGACTTGGTATTTTGTTTCTGTCTGCCAAGTGTGACAAACAACAACAACAACGCTTCTTTGATATTGGACTTCGTTTAAGGGGATGAATTTTATTGGTTAATTTAAGTTGAAATAATTAACATTTTTAAAGTTAATAAATAATTTTATATGGGAAAAGAAATAAATTAGTTTATATGGCATAGAGTAATAAATTAATTAAATACTAAGCCTCGAATGTTGAATTAGATCTACATTAGTTAATTAGGTCATTGGAAAATATGGTGCAGATTCAAAATGTATTGAGAAATGTAGACAAAATCTTCAACTCTTAAGTTTAAAAGGAATGAATGTCATCTTACAATGGATTCCATTCCATGTTGGAATCTCTGGAAATGATTGTGCCGATAAATTAGCAAAAAAGGGAACAAAAATTTTACAATCAAATAACCGCGAAGTACCGTTCACATCAATGAAAAGAATAATTAAAAATACTACAAAGAAAAATTACATCACCAAATTTCATGAAGAAATTTAAAAAAAAGAAATGGACGGACCTATTTTCAAAATTCCAGATTTTTCCAGACCTGTTCCAGTTGCAACATTTCGTTTGGAAACTGGTCGCGATTGCCTTGCTAAACACCTGCATCGCATTAGCATATATAATAGTTTCAACTGTACTTTATACAAAGAACATTGCTCTTCTTTGAACAAAGAAAATATTTGTGACCGATATTGGCGGGATAGGGAGATGATGATGTTGACATTTAGTACTGAATTCTTTTGTATTTCATGTATGTATTTATACGTCATTTTTCTATTTTGAATCGTTGTACATTCCTTATTGTTTTGTTGCTGATAATTTTACTGTTTTATACAGTTTAAAATTTGTTATCAAAGTTAATTTAATTCAATTTTTATCTCCAATCTCATGTATCTGTGATACATGAAAGTCCAAGATATAAAATCAAGTGCTTTTGCAATAAAAAATAGAAAAAAATAGTAGACACTTCATATTACAAGTATAGTTTTAACACAAACAGCTATGATCAACTTTTAGAAAAAAAAATTGCATACATATTTTTTTCTGAACATTTGGAGGTACATTGCTGCATATCATTTGACGCTACCTCTCAGACAAAATTTCACTTTAAAAGGATAATCATACACCGGACGTTTTTCTGAATAAAGGAACAAATACTGCACCATTGGTTTGCTAAGCAACGGATTTTCTGCCAAGTTATTATTCAAATTAAACATTTTCACTTTAATGCTTAAATAAAATTCCAGCAGCATTTTTTCTCCCAAATCTTCATCTGGATTAGGATGAAGTTTCGGATTTCAATAAATTTTAAGATTTTGCCAATAAGAAAGCGAAATCTAATATTTATCCTTGTAACAAATCACGATGTTTTTGAACTTTCGAGAAACATCTTCAAGTGTTTACGGAACGGATATTTGAAAAATCTTGCAACGTATGCTCGTTTCCATTTGTAGATGTTTCTTTTTCTTAAACGTTACCCTAAGAGGCTTATTTGTAATATTATTGAACTTTTCCTGCAAATCTTATTTGAAAAGATACGTTGAGAATTCAACGCATGTTTATTGAATCCTTAAACTATTTTTAAGAAATGTCTTATAAAACAGGAATGTAAAACATTACATTCAGCAATGTTCTTTTATATGTTTTGAAGAAATACAATACATCTCACAACATTATTCGTCCGTAACAAACGTTGTTGACTGACTACTCATTTCGAAATTTTCTAGAAGTAGGGTTAGTTGGGAGTAAATAGCAACATAGTTGCAATATTGCTGATTTAGTTCCTTCTCTTTCTTTTGAATTCACTGAAAGAAAAAAGTCTGTGCGTTGTGTTCAATATAGCACTTTCTGAGAGTAACTGGGTACGGAAAATTTGACCTTATAACATTTTGTTAGCTAATGAAATCATGTCTATATTTACTCCAATGTGATTCATTTTACTCCAAAGACTACGGGGTGAATTGAAGCAGTGTCTTTTTCGCTACAAAATTGATGTAGGTAGATAATCACAAAATACACAATAAGATTAAAAGCTTAAAAAGTTCCAGGAAAACAATTAGAGGAGCTGTTGTACCCACAGACGATTGTACTCTGGACGTTGGTAGGGAAATTCCAGCTAAATCCGATGAAAGATAGAGTTAATGGATCAAAAGATACTTTGTCAAATGAACAGGAAAGATTACATCACGTTTTTTAAATATTTTAATAGAGTCTAAGTTAAAAAAAAAAAAAAAAAACCTATAGGTAGGTACCATAGGTACCTATAGGTAGAATGTTTTTGTTTTGAATGTTGTGGTTTTTTTTTTTTTTCGTTATAGTTAAGTATAATGTTTCCTTGTATTTTCAAGCTACCTTGCGAACCAAAATGGTGTACCTTTGTATCAAATGACATATAATCATGTGTATCCATGGGCGACAATTGTTTAGTGTTTTCTTAGCTACAACAGTAGCAACTTTTATTTAATTTTAATCACTTATTCATTAATTTGCTTGTTTACGTTAAGAACCAAATCAACCAAATACACTTTTAAAATCAATTAAAGGATACTGTAAGTCGTGTGTTAAAAAAAAGGTATAACCAATTTCTTTTGCATAAAATGGACAAAGAGAGTCACATGCATTTTTTTTTTTTCATTTTCAAACTTCGCATTAAGCAAATTTTGAATTTGACTTCGAATATGATGCTTCAGAGGCAGGGTATACGATTTGACTTTCAACTTAATGTAAGATAAAGCGGAAAAAAAAACTTAACCTCCAGCAAGCGCGTTGTTTCGATAAGTTTGATATCGTAACGAAATCATTTAACTTAGTCAGAAGCTTCTAGACTGCTGTTGGATGGTTAGAGAGGGCCAAACACAAGTCGACGTTGCAGAAGCCATTAGCGTTTTACAAAGTGTGAATTGCAGGACCGGGAACTGCTTTTTTGAAGAATGGAAATGGAAAGGTTGTAGACGTGCAACAACTCCTGATGAAGACCGTTACTTAAGGTCAACGGCTTATAGGCACCGAATTATGAATGTACCTCTTCTTCATTCGGCTACTGGAATCACAGTTTTTAGTTAAACTGTTCAAAACCGCCCTGACGCTGTAGGTATGTGTGGTCATCGATCAAATCTGTGTGCCGTTCCGTCGCGCTAGCAGGTATGTTCCAGTCAAATAAGGCCGAAAAAAGGGCTGAACCCAACATTAAAAATAAATAAATAAAAACCTTTCGAATTTTCAAAATTAAATTGAATTTTGAAATTTTGAATTCAAATTATGTTTTTCGCAATCCCGAGTTGCGACAGGGTCCTACTTATTTCTTACTACCCTACTATATTGTTTCTAAAAACGGTTCCTGTCCCTCCTCTTGGGCGGTTAAGTGTGTACAATTGTGTATGTGTAGGCTTGTGTGTGTTCGTAGACTTGTCTGTATGCAATTTGACTTGTGTGTATGTGTGTAAAGGTGCGTGTGTGTATGTGTGTGAGTGTGTATGAGCGTGCGTGTCTGTAGGACATGGACGCCACTGACCAGGAGAAGCGGTTATCGGGAGGAGTCGCGCCTGCAGAAGACGGTGGGGTTGAAAAAGGAACCACAACGCCAAGGACGGTCAAGTGTAAACAATTAACAATCGTGATTGCTCAAAAAAAAAAAAAAAAAAAAAAAAGATCGTTATTACAATAAAAACATAAAAGAAATAAAGAAAATTATATGTTTACACGTTTTTAAGAATTTCAAAACTGCTAAAAATTAGTCTAGTTATTGAAGGAAAAATAATTAGTTTTCCTTTGCATCTGAGCTCATTTTTTGCGCAAACACTTGACCTTTATATGCCATATTATACTTCAGGCTCTAAGCCAAAACTAACCAACTTTAGCTTAAAAAATATGGGTCTAGGAAGACGTGCGTGACCTTTTTCTTTCCGGTTTCGTTTCGAAAGTTATTTTAATTCTGTTCTCTCGAAATAATCTCTTTTTATTTCTCCACATCCATCATAGATTAAATGCAGGTATTCGTTGCATAAAAAGTCGTACAACAAATTTCAAAAAATGCAAGTTTTGGGATGAAATTCAGCACCTATGTAAATGACGTCTAAATTGGAAAAAATCTCATTTCTACTATAAACGCGAAAGTGTGTATGTACGGATGTAGGGATGTTTATTTACTTTTCATGCAAAAACTACTGAATGGATTTTAATAAGACTTTTCAATAATATAGCTTATACATCAGAATAACATATATGCTATAATTTGAAAAGATATTGCATGAATCGTCCAGAATATACGTAACGATATGTGTCAAATTAGTAAGAGAAAATTCTGCCATCTGCGAGCTATTCTGGCGTACGCAATCCTCATATTAAAAAAAAAATACTATTTTTGCTACTGGTTCTATATGAATTGCAGTGCGTATTAGAGTTAAATTCTTTTTTCTAAGGGGAGCAGGATTTTCCTTTTGTATTTGCAATGCGGATTTTAATTTAAAATACGCGCAATGATAATTTTACGTAAATTGCGCTGCGTTTCTGATTTAAACTTATTATTTTTTTTTACGAGAGACAGGAATTTTCATTTGTTCTATATATTATGTGTTTCTTATTTACATTCTTTTTCTTTGAAGGAAAGGGAGAGAGCGGGAGTTTTGTTAAAACGTTTTAGTTAAAAAGATCGGAGTGTTAACTCATTGGAATTAACTTCTTTCGCTAATCGGCTGGGTTTCAGTAGCTTGGTCGTTTGGCGAAATAGGCGATGACCAATGGCGTTGGGGTAGATTTTCTGTCATTTTAAAGCAACTGTAATGTAATTTAATGTTTTTTGTTTCTGCAAATTACAACATTTCTTTTGAGAAATGTTATAATTTGCAGAGGAATTTTTATTTATTTTTATGGTGTGTGCGGGAAGGGTGGATTTTCACGTATTCAAGGGAAATTCTTTAAAATATTAACACGGGCATAACCGTACGGTTGCAGCTAATAAATAAAGATGAAAAATTATGTAAATTAAGTAAAAGTAAATATTTGTGAGGGGGAAAAGGTCTGTTACAGTAATTCAAATTCATTTTCCAATTCTGCTAACAGTTTTTTTTTTCTACAGGTTATTGCAGTGAATTTAATTTCTATTGATTAATCTAAAGGTTCTCATTAGTTATTAAATGAGCTTTCTATTGATTTTTTTTCTTGCAAAATAAAATCTCATTTATGTTCGTTGCTTGTTAGTTGTCTAGAATTAAAATGAGCTTAATTATATCTATTTCCTACTTTTCAAAACAGTAATTATGTAATTTTTTACCTGAAATAATTAAATAATTTTTTTCGAGTTTGCACTTTATACTGTAAAAACAGCTTTTATCATTCTTAACATATATAGTTTTAAGGAAAATTAAAAAATGATGAATAATAATCATGCCGGTACGTGTTTGTAGTTACTTTAATGATAAACAACTAGCCGCAAACGGTTGGCATCTCGCTATCAACAACAGTCACGGGCAATTTTCTGACGTAGGGGAGGGTGGCCCAAAGTGGGTAGGCTATCGTGGTATGCAAGCGGCTATGCATATGTATGTCGTGTTTACCCGTGTCGTGTTATACCTTAAAATGTCTTTCTGTCGAATTTGACTGACAGATGTACCGAATCACAACTAGTTGAACTTACTCGCGTTACCAGAAACACGTATCCGCTTTAGGCTTTCTGTTAGGGCAAACAAGGTTTCTCAAGTGGTTGTAATGTTTGATAATATATAAATATTGTGTTTTAAATCATGCAAAAATCACGTTCTATTTTAAAGTTCACAATCCCCTCTAGGAAATAAAACCAAAATAATCACGATAAAAAGTCAAAAACTGCCATTTTCGATCGTTCTTCGTTAACCTACCTGCTTTGGGTCACCCTCCCCTAATGAATGCATTTTAGTCCTTGCGTTCTATATTGACACTTTTTTTATTTACATATTATTGTTGCAATTGAAATAAATCTACTAGATAGAAAGTGATTGTTACTTATCTAACATATTTCTTGAACTGTTTGATTTTGAAAATATTTTAACTGACAACTGTGTGAACTTCGAAAAAGTTTAAACTTGTAAAATATTTTGGGGGACTTCAAAGGACATATAAATATTAAATATTTTATTAATTTCCTTTGTTTTTTGTTGATACTTTTCAAAGGCTTTAATTAAAAATCATAACTAATATCATTATAGAAATTAAATCTCTTCCCAGTTTTAAACTTTTTTGAGATTCTACCATTTTCTAAACAATGTGTATACAATTGGTCTGATTTTTTCTCGACTTGTATGAAAATAGACGAACCTAAAGAGATCGTGAGTGTGGAAATATGTCTGGAGTCCTAACAATAGCTTTCTTCTAGTGCAGATTTCATATCAACTTAAGTAAAAAATGCTACTCAAGGAATCTTAGCGCATGAACACATAAATAATGTTGTGCTCACATCAATGCCATATATTATTAAAATTTAATTTTATACAATCAAAATGTAAATTAGTTTTGTTTTAGGTCAATATAAGCATTTAGAATATCACTGTCCTTTTTGTGTTTATTTTATCATTTATTTATTTATTTATTTATTATTTATTTATTTATTTATTTTTTTTTTTGCATTTTTTCTCATGTTTACTTTTTTTGTAATTTTGAAAGGAAAAAAAAAGATCCCGAGCACACCACTTAAGTTTCTAACAAAAACAGATATTTTAAAACCTCAGAATGATTGTGAAAAACTTTCTGTAGTGTTATTATTTCTTTATATTATATTTAATGAATTAATACATTTACGAAACATTTGCTCCTCCTTCATAAAAAGAAAATAGTTTAAAAGACTTTTACCATCTGTGATGGAAAATTTGTAGCATATAATATGTGTATAGTATATAGTTGATACAACGAGCAGATATTATGTGTATAGTTAATACAAGTGTTTAACTTGTTTGTGTCTAATTATTACGCATTGGCTATTAATGTCTTTATTCTATTTTTTTTTAAGTGACCCCCCACCCCCGCCGGAAAAATGACTGCGTCACGCATTAAAAAGCCTCGAGATTGCATTTTAGTGGAAATAAGTTTTCTGTGATTATCAATACTCATTAGTCCAAAAAAAAAAATTAATTTCCTAGATAAAGTTAATTTGAAACTACATGTGCTATTACAAACTTTGATTTCATTTAATTTTAAAGAGATGAAGGGAACTTTTTAGTTACAGAACACGATCAAGGATACATTCTTAATATTCTTCTCATGTTTCATACCAGATGTCTGATTATGAAATTTAAATTAAATCTTCAAATAGGATTTTTAATTTGATGTCTACATCATGTACTTTTTAATTTTCTTACACTATCGCATACCGAATTTCAATAAACATGATGAAAATTTTAAAAGGAAACTCATAATGAAAATGTTTGTTTAGTTTGTGAAAGGAACTTTCTCCTTTATCACTGAAATAGTAATATTTCAACGAAAGAAAATAAATAATAAATTCTGAAGACGACTATTATTGTTGAAAGGACCATAATTAGTTGCGTAAGAATTCAGAAAATTGAGTAAAAATACTAAAGAAATAAGATAAATGCAAAAAAAAAATGTTGAAATATGTTTTAAAGTACTAAATAAGTTGTCTTACAAATTATTTCGAAAGTATATTTAAACATATGGGAAATAATTGAATGTAATTAGACGAAACTGAAATAATTACGAATAAAAACTCGGATGAATCTATATCGTAAAAGTAATTTTGGATTCAAAACTAATTATCTACTGGCATAACTTGAAAAAAAAAAAACTGCATTGTTGTTTACGTCATCTGTTCATTTACTTCAACTTTAATCTCGTCTTGATAAAAATTACTTTATTAAATCTGAAATGTATTTGCTAAGTTTTGATAATTTCCTGATTAAATACCTTCTGTATGACGAATTTCATAACGTTTTTCAACTAAGAAATTAGATTCTTTAGTAGAAGTAAACGAAAGTTGTAATAATCTTATGATGTTGTTTATGAACATTTTTTTTTCAAAGTGAACCAAAACTTTCTTCAGTATATGCATGTCATTGAAATGAAAAAGAAGTGGGCCTTTGTTTTTTTCTTAATAGTAATCTATAAATTACCTCTTACCACTAAAAAATATGCAATTTTTTCCACTTGATACATTTTTTCTGATTAAAAAAGTCAATGTCCTTATTTTACTGCGTATATATAATATGTATAGCAAAAAAAAAGGGTTTTTTTTTTTTTTCAATTTCTAGTAGTAATCCTATTTGTTATTTGCAAGCAAAAAGAAAAAAAAATGCAAATTATCTACACTTTATGTATATTCAAAATCCAAAATAGAAGAATAAAAGATTTTGTTTATTTTTAATATGGAAACATATATAATATTATTACAAAAACGGACTTGCACATTTAATAACAAACATATGTTTCTGGGTTACATCTCGTATCTTTTGCAATTCAAAATAAGTGAGCTCATAGATAAAAAGACGATGGGAAAAAAAAAGTAGAAAATGCCTGCTCTCTCTACAATTTACGAAAGAGGTTTTTGAGGATCTAAGTACCAATTTTTAGTGGATTGAAGTTGATGTAAGGGCCACTTTTCATTTGCTGGTTCTACTCTTTTCTGTATCCAAAGGATGTGAAAAAAAGTATTGTATTCGGGAACATAAAACTTACATTTTTTTGACCCCAGGTTCTCTCTGCACTTGGCCGTTTTAGCTTAACCGGACGAATGATACCAGAAGCTTATCAAAGCAGACAACGCTCTTATTTTTCGCTTTCGCTTGACTGCTTGGCATTTTTTGTCAATTTCAAGCAGCCGAATTTACATTATATTACATAAATAAGGGCATCTTTATATTTAAGATGTTCCGTTAAAATATGTAGAAAAAAGAATTTACGTTTTACCTTGAAAATTCAAGTACGTATGCCTCTTTTTTTTTTTTCTGTTCTTCTGATTTCTCATATTTTGAACCAAGGTTTCGCCTACAAAGAATAAAAATGGCAATATAAGCTTGAAGAGAAATAACAAAATTGTTTGATATTACCAAGTAAAAAACACTCCTTTAAATGTTTTTTCCCCTGTAGCTGTTAGTTGATGATTATGATACGACAATTGATGATTATGATACGTCATATGATGATTATGAAACGCCAGTTAGTTATGTTTGCTTACGTGGTTGCATATGAGTTGTTTATATATTCATGGAAGAGCAAAGGTTTATTTACAGTAACTATCCGAGTTCTGAAAGATGTTTGTAAGTAACTGCTGACTTTATAATCTATGCATTGCTATTGCAGGAAATAGCTATTCATACCGTTATTTAGTTTCAGTGGCATAGGGTCCGTTTCATTAAATAGCATTGTAAAGAAACTCTTTAAAAAAGGTTCAATTACTGTGCCAGATATTACAACGAGGATCTCTTTCTTTATGTTGGCTTTTTAGAGGCAGTATGGATCTTCATTTGCTTTTCATGAACTGCAACACCCCACCATATCGCACAGTTGCTGTAGAAGAGCTGTTGGAGGCGTGAACTTGAACGAATGGATTATATTCCATCAAGCATTTATGACACTTTATTGAGAGAAGCTTGGCAGCTTATAATTTAAAGTCAGGTAAACCCCCGGAACTGAGATTGACACTGCAAAAGAAATGATCTGCAATGCAACTCATTGACAACATCATATCTGATACGAGCAAATTATTTGAAACCTACACAACTGCCAGGGGAGATCATATCCTCTACCAAATTCTACATGTTTCTAAACATCTGTCACATAAATACTTCAACCTTCCGTCACATCGTGTTCTGGGCTATGCTTTCAATAAGGTTTATATTAATACTTTTGGTTTCTTGTTTGGGAAGTGCTGCTTACAAGTATTACATTTTTACATCTTGGACTCTTGTGGTATTGTTTCTGTCGATTTGGAAAGCTTTTGCGCAACATTATACTATTGAGTAAAGCATATCTTTTTCATTAAAACACACTAGTGTTCGCGTCAATCAGCTAATTTATCATAAGTAATAATAGTGTTTCCATAAGCACAGCTTTTTAATTGCTTTGTTTTCAAAAAATGTAACTATATTTCAAAAAAGAAAAAAGGAAGAAAGCCTCTTATGGAATGAAAGGTTTGTACTAGAGCAATTATACTTATCTTTAAACTCACAAAATGCCAAAAAACCATAAAATCAATTTATTCTGAAACATTTAAAATAATTGGCTTTTTGTTTCGTATTGTCAGAAATCATTAGATAAGAAGTATGTTCCTCAAACAAATAATAGGCTAACACAATTTTACCTCATTAGTCATTCTCTTAAAAAGCATCGACGATGGGCTTCATTTACTTTTTTCTTTCAAAATGTAACTTATTTATTTCCGTTAGTCATTAAATTGCTGCATCAACTTCTTCCATTTCCTTTTAGTAACTCACTTTAAGTTTTATAAATGTTGATTTATTTAATATCACAGTCAATCCAAACAATTCAAAATTATTTTACTGTTACTTACCAAATCTTTAAATACATGAAACTCTTGAACTTAACTCAAAAAGCAAAAAATAGCGAACTAATGTATTCATTGAAAGTTTTAGGTTTTAAAATGTTTTAGGATCTATCAAAAAGATTTATCGTATTTCATGTTTTTGCACTGTACCAGGATTTTTAGAGCCGAATTAAATATTTGATACAGCTGTTAGACTATTTATACATCACTTATGTTTATTTTTCATTTCATTCAGGCATTATTACTGTAGAATAATTACGTCTGTAGGGTATCATCAATTTTCGGGCTCCAGTAGTAATTAGAAATTTCCCAAAATGCACGGAAAACTTTACACATAGTTTTGCATAAACTATGCATTTTTAAAAGCACATCTTAAAAAGTCAAGTCGAGCTATTTGAAAGAATCACTTGCATGATGATTTTACCATCAAATATAGGTGATGTTAGTTGAAAACTCTAACCAAAGTGCGACAACAACAAATTTTGATCCACGCTATTGTAAATGAAAAATTTACCTCTTTAACAATGAGAATTTAGTCTAATTAAATTATTTTTTGTGTAATAAAGAGCGATTTTCAGCATATACATTGCCGGTCAAAAATAAAGGTTTACATTTGGTTGGCAATTGAAATGTTTACATGCAAACATCTTGTCATGATTTTACTGGCAGGCTCCCTAGTGATTTGACCTAGGCAAATTATTCGGTATTCGGCCAAATCTTTAGGGATCATGCAAATAAAATCATGACAAAAAGTTTGCATGCAAAGTTTTTAATTGCCAACCAAATATAAAGATACCTTTGTGCTGAAAAGTAAAGTATGAAAAACAACGTCAAAAAGCACAAATTCCAGATATCTGCAATTTGTGCAAATGTAAAGATTTTTTTTGCCGGCACTGTATATCGTCAATTATACATATTATACATGCTTAAAAAAATCAACTTTAAAAAATAAAACACACTCACAACACCCACATTGTGGAGACATTTTTTATATATGTCGTGTTTTACTTAAAAACCTTGTAGTTTTGACTCCAAAGAATTAGAATTCACGTCTGAAATCATTTTCAAATGCAGTAATTTCAAAGTGGAAAACCCTCTTTGTAATTGCCTTCATTTATAATTCCGCGGTAAAACCGCTGCCGTTGGAAAGTTTTTTTGTTTGATGTCTGGTTATGCACTTTGTGAAATTCCTTTCATTATGGAGTGCTTTGCTTAGATGCTATTCATTTCTTTTTGCGTTTTCTGCGCGGTAGAGTTAGGCATTTTTGCAAACTGAAACTTGTTTTCTTCGAAACCTAAGTCTTTTGTTCTCTGATTCTTATTTTTGTCATTGCATTTTTTTCCCTTTTTATAATGAGCTCAAAAAATGACTTTATATATATATATATATATATATATATATATATATATATATATATATATATATATATATATATATATATATATATATATATATATATATATATATATATATATATTTGAAACTTCTCCAGAAATCCCGTAAAGATCATAGTTTTTTGAGTAAAAAACTAAATTTTTGTAATCCGGTTTATTGTAAGATAAAGAAACTTTTAAATTGTAATCATTAAGTTGAAAAGAGGTACTTTAAATTTTGATGAATTTTTCTCTTTAATCTTTAATCTCTCGTTTCTCGTTTTTGTCCTTAATTCAAGTGTTAGCTATTTTTTCTAATTTAAATTTAGGCTTTTATCTGAGGTTGCGTCTGTCTAATTAACTTCTTGTTAGTATACAAAAACAAACATTTTTAATTAGAAAAGCTTGGAAAACAGCAAAATAGAAATTTTACAAAGGAAAACAAAGCGAAAAAATGTTTGATTGGATCGAATGTCTTTTTATTTTGAAGTAGCGCTCAATTTACAGAATGCTTCATTAACTAAATCAATATAAAACAAAAGTCACTAAATAGTTGCGTTTAAAGTATTTGTCATTATAGTTAATTTTTAAGAGGTTATTCCATGTTTATTTTGGGCAGCATTTTGTGATATGCTTCAATACAGTGAAAAATTAAGCCCTCATGTTTAGTAAAGTATAAAAAAATGATACTGTTTGAAGTTAATAATTTTCCGCTATAATACATCTCCTAAAAATTTGAGCTAAAAGTCGAAAAAAAAACTTTTACTTGAAAAAATGTTTTAAATTTGTTTTAGAGCTATTTTAAATTCAATGCATTTTTGCTTTAAATATGTCTATAAAATACGTGTTGTAATTATGCCTGATCATGGCCCCATTAGATGGCGCTGACGCTTTCAGCTTTCATTTCAATTTTTAGTTTATTTTATTACATGTCTCAGTTGATTTAAAAATTGTTAAATATTTATAGTAAAATGCATGTCTGAAATGGAGTAGAAATCTAGTTAGGGGCTACTACACCATAATTCAAAGGATTTTAAAAGTTTACTCTTGGTTGAATGTGTTAGTACCCAAAGTTTTTGTCAGCTATTGTATTGCGGAAATTGCAGGGGGTTGATAAATACTGATGGTTCGTAATTATTTGTTTTCTCTACTTCTGCCACAAAAAAAAAAAAAAAAAAAAAAAACTATTAATAGGTCATATATGTGCCATTCTTCAAAAAGTGTAACTTTTCTGTCACACGCCTTTTACGTAAAAACTTTAATGAACAATTAATTGAACAATGCTTATAAACTTCATCAAAAATATATCTATTTAAATCTGTCAACAATTTTTTAACAATATGTTTCATTTTAGTAGGGTCTGGTGGGGTAAAGTGGTCATAAAATCGTAGGTTTTCAACTTAAGTGGATATTAAATAAAATAAATTCTTTAAACACTTAAACTTTTTTTGTTGTTATTTTACATTGCATTATTAAAGAACACAATACATAGAATTTCAGGGGAAAAAGTATTGATTTAAGTAGTTTTATAACAGTTTCATTTCCCTATGTATTTGTGACCACTTTACCCCATGGGGTGGGGGAAAGTGGTCATAGCATGGGGTAAAGTGGTCATAGTTCAAAATAGATGCAAAACCGTTACAAATAACCGTAATATTTGTATATTTCGGTTATTTTTATAGTTACAAGTATATGCACGAGTATATGCGGGTATACATAAGAATGTATACGAGATTACCTACAGTATACGTATCTACAAGAGTATATACGCGTATAAACGAACATCATATGCGTGTATGCACTTGTATCTCGAGTATATACATGCATATCTGAGTATATGCGTGTATAGTAGACATATATACGCATATATAGGTATACATACATATACGGGTATACACGAGTTATTTCGAGGATACATCCAGTGCGTGTTTGTACATGTCTACTCACGCACATACATATGGAAGCAACGAGTATACGCGTATGTTTACGTGTAAACACGATTATGTACCAGTATAGACATATATACGTACATTTACGTGTATATCAGTACATGTATGTATACACGAGTATATCCCCTAATACACATGTATGCTTACAGAGTGAATCCAAGCTCTGGGGCAAAGATAAAAGGGGTGTGAGAAGGGAGGATACGAAGCAAAGAATCATAATGAACTTATGGTCACTGACGCGCTACATGCACACTAAGCCAGAAACTGATGGATGCAAAACAGGTCACAAATTTGTTACACAAAGATGATTTTACTTGACCAGCTGATGGCGTGATGGTTAGACGCTGGCCTTGTACGTCTGTGGTATCGAGTTCTGACCTGGGGATGCCGGTCGGTGGATTTTCGAGATGCAGAAACTCTTCAGCGCCCATGTCGTATGATTATGCGGCATGTAAAAGATCTCTTTGGTATTCGTTTTGATTAGAATTTCTTAGGCAAAATCAAATTCCTTTTGCAATTTCGCGTCAAAGAGAGCCCAGGTGCCTCCCCCTGGGGGAAACTGGGCGTTAAAAAAACTGTGTCATACATCAGCGCCTTAATGGTGACACATGAAAGACTGATACATTGTAGGGGAGCGCACTAGGTCTGGTTATGGCCCAGACGCCTCTTCAGGTAGGACTCTTATACAGCCCCATTGGGGAAAAAAAGATGATTTTAACCAACATTCTAGTTTTTAAGAATTATTTAGAGCAGATGTTAAAGTTACAGCCTGTAGTAGCTCTAATACACGCATCGCAACAAAGGCACAGCGACTGTTGAAAGTTTTTCAAGAGTCTCATTATTACAACAGAGAGTGCTTTGTCATTGCGACGCATGTATTACAGCAGCCGGCCACAGATTTCATCAATCACTTTAACACTTTCTTAAGACCTAAAATGTTGTGTAAAATTGCCTTTGTGTAATAAATTTGTGACCTGTTTTGCATCCTTTAGGTTCTGATTTTGCGTGCATGTAGCGCGTCAGCGTTGTGTTTGTGAATATATGTTTCTTATAATTCTTGCTTCTTCTACTCCCCTCTTACATCTTTTAAGAATTTGCCCAAGAGTTTAAATTCACCCTATATACATGTATATCATGTGCTTGTGTGTAAGTGTCTTCTCGAGTTTCGAGTACGTACGCGTATATACGTGTCTACCTGAGTATATAAGTGTTCGTATATGTACGAGTATAAGCGGGTATATACGTGTATCGATAGTCGAATGTATATCTTTATAGACAAAAAATGCTTGCAGTTACCCATATACTACGCGTTTATTGGTGCATTTATGTTAATACGTATATATACGTGCCTATACGAGTATATGAGTATGCATACGCATATACTCGTATATTTAACCCTGTTTACTGTAAAAACAATACATATTAAGTGAAATTAATATTTCATTTATGTCTGCCTCATACTTAAAGTTTAAGTGACGTTAAAAGGACCATATTCGTTAAGCCTAATATTATGACCACTTTACCCCATCTTACTTAAACAGTTCTAAAAAATTAACCAAAATAGATTCAGCTAACTGCTAATGAGTAAGAGTTCTTGAGACATGAAGGAAGCTTCCTGTGCAGTCAATCTGTTCATAATTCTAACAAACAAAATTTTCCAAGAAAGTTAAAAGAGGTGTTTAGATTTTGAAATTTTTCATATTCACACAAAATATTTTATTTTACTAAATAAAATTTTGCCAGTTGTGAAATTTTGTATTTAAAATGTAGTTTTTAACTGCCCTATCGTAAAATAAAATTTTCACATTCATTCGAACATTTATTTCCAAGCTATAGCCATTTATTTGACGTATGACCACTTTACCCCATTGACCACTTTCCCCCACCAGACCCTATATTTTCGGTTCACAACATGTGAATGCTCACCTCCGTGGCATGTCACACACACCTGGTGTGTCTGTTTTTGTTGCTTAATAACTTGTTTAATTAAAAGTATATGCTTATTTATTCATTAATCCTTTCACAGATGGCTCAAGTACTAATTGTTTAAGTATATTTATTTTTTTAATATTGTGTTTTAATTCGTTTTAGTAGGTTAAGGAATAATGTCACACAATAAATTCTCATCTCCGTTACCGAAACAGAAAATGCCATTCCTCATTAACACGTGGCAGTAATGACATCAATTTTTTTCCCTTGGTACAATGGAGTCTCCTTGTTTATTTTCAGCCATAAAGAAGTTGTGAGATTTTTGTTGAAAAACAAGAAGATATATAGATTTGTTTTAAAAACTAAGTTTGATTATTGTGACTCCTCGGCTGCTTGAGTTAGAATTTCAGGGATATAAATTAATGTAAAAAAAGAAGTTAACATGTTTTCATATGCTTAACGTGTGCAGATTGTAGTATTGAAGAAAGGAAAAATATTTCTCCTAACAATATATCTATTTGGCCTATATTAATAAAAAAAATTCCTCACCTCCGTGACAGAAGTTATCAATATCATTATTGCTGAGGCGAAAAAAAAACGATGGAAGGGAAATGCATCAATCTTAAGCATTTTACGAAAATTATAAATTGAAAGCATATTCTCAAATTTACTAAATGCAATTCTTAACATACATTTGAACTAAAAATATAACTGCTAATTAAACTGTACTTTAATTAAGAGAGTTTAATATTATATTCCCACTAATCATTAAAAGCTAATCACTAAAAGCTCATTGTTTGCACAATCAACAAAATTACTACTTTGATATCAAAATGGCATTAAAAGTTGTTTTTCCTTTTTTTTTCCATTTCCGTGAACAAGGCATTTTTTTTTTTTTTTTTTTTTATTTATGATTAAAATATTTGGAACTTATCTGGGTCATTCTTTATGGTTGCTTCTGGTATGTAACGCTTGCATGTAAGAATGAAAAAAAAAAGAAGAAAAAGTTTTGAAATTGATAAATATTGTGTTTAAAAGTTACATTTTCTGGAGAATGACCCATATGCTTTACAATTTACTTTTTACATAAAAGAATTAACATAAATAGTAACATGCGCTGGAATCTGAAGATGAAAAAAAAAATACAAAATGCAATACTATTTGAAGAGCTGAAATTGTTTAAAACTGCAACTTCAATGTCTTTTAAGCAAAAATAATTATTTACTGTACAGTTTAATTGTGACTTACGCGAGAGATACGTTCCGATGTTGTTCGTGTAAGTTAAAATTTTGCGGTTTGAAAAATGGTATGTATACGACTTTTTGATAAATATACACGATTACTTTAGACACTTGTGAACACTGTTCAAACTGTATTATATCATAAAACGAAAATATTGCCATTTCGTTAAGACACTAAATTGTGAATGTATTTTTCAACATAAAATTCTGCTACGAAGTTCGAAATTAATCATCAGTGTGAGAAAGAAACATAAAATGCTGTACTATATGAACAGTATGCAATAATACGCAGCAATAACAATCCGCACTATCATAGTACTGTATGTGAATAACGTTAAAACTTACTGAGAAATCTAACTAATAATAGAACTATTTAATGTGAAAGATGTCCCATTACTTCGTAATTCATGAATGAAAACAAAAAATAAAACTGTACATGATTACACGTAAAAACTCACACATCACAAAGGGAAGAGGATCTGCAAAATAGAACAGTAAGGGTATTATTATTCCACCCCAGGGTTCCATATTTTCACCTATGAAAGATGCCAAATGCAACTATATTAGTTTTAACAGTGCATCTATGGCTCCAAAGCACTTTAAAACGTTATAGTATTCACCAAGATGCATCACGTTATTTTAAAAAAAGAAAGAAAAAAAACAAGATAAATTAATTTGAATTTTGGCTTTTTGAATTCAAATTATGTTTTTCGCAATCACGTGTGTGTGTATGTAGGCGTGTGTGTGTGTAAAGGAATGTGTATGTATGCGTGTGTTTGTGTCTGTGTGCAGGCATGAGTGTGTGTATGCGTGTGTGCGTGTGTGTTTGTGTCTGTGCGCAGGCATGAGTGTGTGTATGTGAGTGTGTAGGTGTGTGTGTATGTATGCGTGTATGTGTAGGATATGGACGCAACCTGGAGACTTTGCTCGTTAGAGGAGCAGCATCGGGAGGTGCCGGTCGACGGTGGTGCTGCGGAGGGAGGCGGGGGAAAAATATAATCATAAGAATTCAAAACAGACAAATGAAAACAATAAGCAATGTGATTGCTCAAAAAAAAAAGTTATTTTGAAAATTTAGGAATTCAGCTGGTTTTGACACTAAACGTATGATCTACAGTGAACACCGGTTAATTGAATCAGTGTTTAATTTAATCAGCTGCTTTATGGAATCCAATCTGCTCATAACAAACGTCATTCATACAAGCGGCGGCCACTTCATAAGATTAATAAGTATAAATAACATAAAAGCAACACAATAAAATCAAATTTAAAACACGTGCCAAGCTCAAACTGCAGCAAAACCTAAGGATTTCAAAATATTTACTTGAACAGGAAGAGCTTTTTTTTCCCCCCGACAAAGAAATATTAAAGCGCTTTCTTTCGAGCTTCAAATCTTCTTCTTAATGAAACGAATTCACAAAATGAGAAACTAGTTATCAAAGTAAAAAAAGAGAAAAACTCCTGAAATGCAGTGGTTTCATGATTCAAGTATAAACGAAGGCAATTACGAAACTAAGCTGGTATAGAAAATTCTGCAAAGACTGTACTCAACTTGGAGAAGTGATTAAAATGGTAAATAACCATTCTTCAGAGACGAAATTAGTTTTCAAGCTTTCAAAGGGGTTTCTTTACAATTGCCTGGTTTCTTCTTTAAAACTACTGTCTAGTATTTATCTTCGTTGAAGGATCTACAAGTTTGTCTTTTATATATTTTTATTTGTTAAATACCCCTATACTAATCTTGCGAAACACTTTTAAATCAAAATGAAAAACAAAATCATTACCTGAATTTAGAGAGCAGAAGAATAACAGACTGCTTTTTTTTTAAATTAATTTGGTCAAACCATTACGTTTTTGGAATGTGTTGTATAAGGCAAATACCTCTTTCCACTTATTTAGTACATTCATACTTTGGTCATTTACTTATATTTTTTAGTATAGTACAGATGAATCAATTACTCATTTGCACTATGAAGGAAAAAAATGGAAGGAATTTATTTTGTAGGAATCAGATTGTTAAGATAATTTCTATGAAAGTTCTTTGTGTTTCTTGAAATTTTACGTATCACTCAATGTATTTTTAAGGATGTTATTTCAGCAACTACAAGCAAAACATGAAGGAATTTTGAAAATATAAAATTGTTTTCAACAGTCATAGCACAACTCTCGTACCAATAGCCATCAATCACTAAATAAGATTATTCAGAATGAAGTCATAGACTTGTATACTACGTGTAAGACTACTTTGCTATAGTGCTTAAAATTCAAGTATAACATAGTCGAAATTCATGGTTCTCTGTCATGTGTTTATCGGTGATAGGTACAGGGACCCCACCCGAGGCGAGATGTGATGTGTTTTTCAAAAAATTATTCACAAAGTATGTAGCAGCACCGCAAAGTAGCCCATCGAATTGTGTAAATTCTTTAGAAATCCTTTAGCAGTATTTTCTGTATAAAAGTAAATAAAAGAAAATTTGTTTATCTTTTAGTGTGGCTCACATTGCACGAAAACTACCTCTTTGTGTTAAGTGGTTTGGTAAATTTTAGAACAGATTATTACATTTAAAGTTTTTTTTTTTTTTCGTTTACTAATAAATGTCTTGGATAAAAAAAATTTTTTAGAACTTGCTTTTATTAGTATTTCAACGACAAAATAGCATTTTAAATGGGTAAGTGAAAAGGAAAAATCTTCAAAAACATTATCTACATTAGCAAAGGAAAGAGACAAAGAAAAAGTATCAGTCGTTCGACATCATTAATAGGTGGTGCACGCGCTTACCGTTAAGTCTGAAAAAGTCAGTAATGACAGACGTGTCAGAGTTGTAAAATGGCATGATTGTTGGATAGCGGTGCTCTGGTTGCTCGAGGACCAAAACGGACAATTATTTCTGTTATGAAAGGATAACTGTGTCAACCGTTGTGATAGTATATACACGAAACTCGGTAATGTGTCCATCCGCCACGGACCACTTGCATCCTTTGATTTAAAGAAATGCCAATTTTGAGAACTTGTTATTAGCCATGACTGTGGATAACAGTCAAAGTATGTTTTTTAACAAAGAACTGCATGGTACACATTTCTTGTAAAACAAAATACAAATATATATAACTTGACTATAAAAGGAGAAATTTTGCAATGTGCAAAAAAAGATCGAGGGGAAAAGCTTTTTGGTTAATTTCTCCAAACCTTGCGGCTTATGTGCGAACTAAAAGCTGTAATTATTGTACATAGTTTGAGAGATATGTGAAAAGATTGTTGAAATGAAGCATTTGAAATGAACTAGATTGAAAATTTTAAATATGTATTTTTTTTTCTTTCTTTCTTTTTTTTAAATTCAGTTTTTTGAACTTAATATATTTTTTTATGTTTTGCACCAACAAATAAGCAACCTTTGGCGGGTATTCCAAAAACATATTCCAACTTTCTTTTTCTTTTTTGGCTCACCATGATGAGTTCGATACGACTGACTCAGTCGCAGCCAGGGCTGCGGAGTCGGAAGGAAAATGGTCGACTCCGACTCCAGGATCTTGAAACATCCGACTCCAACTCCGACTCCGGCTTTTTATTTTTTTTATTTGTTTTTTCAAATCCCCTTATGGGAAGGGGGTAAAACTCCTAAAAATCGATTCAAATAATAATTCCTTTTTATGAAATTTTCGCGTTGTAAACCTAAGATGCATACAACGTTAGAAATTCAATTTGAAAATCAAACTATCCAAAAGGTGCGATTTCTAAAGTGAGAATAATAAAAAGTAACATTAAAAATAAACATTTTAAAAAAATTGAAAAGAGTTAATTTTCTCCCTTTTAATGTTTAACAAATAGATGCTGATTAAATCCTGTGCTTTCAATTTTTGAAAGCATAGAAAAGAGTGAGAGAAAGAGTTTTGAGAGAAAAAAAACTTTTTTGCTAAGTCAAAAAACTTTTCTTGAGGGTGGGCGCCACCGTACTCCCTCTCGGATGACACCCATCTGGTGGGTGACACCTCAACTTAATTTCTGAGTTTATAAAAATTGAAATATTTTAATTATGAAAAAAAAAATCCCCAATAATAAATCTTAAATTTCATCTTAAGAATTTCAACAAAAATATTGCACTATATTGCCGAGAGAGGTTGGGTACATGTATACGTCTGGAGCAAATTTGCAGAAAATGCGGTGGTATATAGCTTTGTACGAATAGCTTTAATTATACCTACATTTCTTGGCTCAATTTTTAATTTTAGTTTTTTTTTATTGGAAGCTTCAGAGTTAACCTTAATATTGAATAGTATCACCTAATTCCGGCACTGCATAACTTTAGTATTTAACTTTCCAGTGGTCCATAGATGGTGATTAAAGTTATGGAATGCGAATTTCAAGAGCCTATGATCACCGAACAAGAATAGCTTTATCTACTCATCAACACAGAGGTAAAATAAATTACAGAACATACCAAAGTTACATTAAAAATGCAGCAACAGCTGCGATTATTTCAGAAAAGAGCAATCAGAAAGCATCTAATATTAATATAAGACCATTACACACCATCTTGGAGAGCGAGAACGGCAAGATCCAGAAATGACATGAAATATGCACGATCGAGGATCTGGGTAATTCCGCGGGCATGAGACTGATGATTTTCATTATAGAATCCCCTTTATTACGCACTTGATAACCTTCTGATAATGTTAATACTTATTGTAGAAGCAAATTATCGTTGCACTGATTTTGTTGTTTTGCAAGCGATGTTCAGTACTACATCTCATTTAAGGAAAATATGGAGACGAAATTGAAGTAATAAATTTTTGAAGGTTAAAGAATTTTTCTAAGTTAAACTGAACTTGGAAAGTAAAGGGAAGTTTTTTTAATGAAAATTATTCGCTGTTTCTAAAGCAAGAGTATTTTATATTTTTAAAACAAAAATACTTGTTCTAGTTTCAAAATGAAAGTCAGCACATGTAAAGCAAATTTCATGTGCATTATAGAGTATTAAATGAATTGCTCAAACAATTAAGATGATTAATTAAGATCAATAAACAAAACAACATCTTGAACATACAAAAACACCTAACTTTACTATTTTTTTTTTTTAAATTCTTCAGACCTTCTTAAATTTTGCTTTAGTCAATTACGCACATAAAACGATATGTATTTGAAGCATAATTTAGGAAGTTTGTGTACTTTGAAAAACATTAGGGTAATGGCACCAGTAAACAGACAAGTGTCCAGTAACAGACGTTCATAAAATTTGATTCAAATAATAAAATTTTTAGGCGGGTAAAACTGATGTTGCTGTGGCCCAAGAATACGATGCAACCAGCTAGTGTTATCAGAGTGAATTTTATGAGCCAGTTGGTATTTACAAGGCACTGGTTAAAGGTTATGAACAGCCACCACGAGGTCAGCTGGTTTTTCATGTTCATTTGAATTTCATAAGGTTTTAGATCCAAAAAATAAATAACTTTTGCACATTTTGAAGAGAAAAGGGGGAATTATGTCCGTTATACTCATCCCTTGTCCTATATGCTACAGGGTATCATCATTACTATCGGTGTCTGTTACTGGGGGTTGGACCTTTTTTTTTTTTTTTTTTAGAAATTGAGCAAATAAAAATTAAATTAACTAATTCGGAGAATCCAGAAGCAGTCAAACGTTACATGAGATGCAGTTGCATGAGAAAAAATAGTTTTCTAAAGTCGAAATAGCAAAAGTCTAAATACATTAAAAGGCTCAAAAAATTGAGTTAATCTGAGAGCGATGTCTTAACCATGTCTGTTACTGGTGCCGTTGCCTTAGTAGTTTTTTTTTTATTATTAAATTTTATATTCAGAAGTAAATTAAATTATGGTATATTATTTTATATTAACTGACATTTTAATTCAAAACATATTTTGAAGATTTTTTTTTCTGGTTTGACTGCTGTGGTGAAAACTAATTTTCAAAGCTACGAAGCATAAAGAAAAGTTAAGTAAACTTAGAGCGATATCACATAATAAGGATTTCACTACATTCTAAGTACATTACTACCAGATATATAATTTCAAAAAGTGAATAATCATTTTAAAGTGAAATAAGTAATATTATAGATATATACATTTGCTAAACACTACAACTTGCTTTGGGTTTTTAAGAAACATTTTCTTTTTCATTCCTCTGACGATACAACAGTTGCGCTTACATTAAATCTCAGTTTCGCAAAGCGTTAGAAAGTTTGTAAGCGCAAGAAGTTATGCAAAGTCTTAGAATTTTTTGCAAAACGTAAACGCTCATAGTCGTCAATTCGATCATGGTATTAACCAGGTTTAATAAGTTTATTTTAGACATTATTTCATATGGACTAATTTTCATTTGTCTACATTGTATGTCTCAAAATCATAAAACTTCACACACACAGTTTTGTCTTTACACATAGCGACTTTAGTTAGTTGGAACATTATAAAACGTCCATCTTCTCGCGATCTATGCAGAATTATTTCTGTTTATTGACAACATGCTTTTCGAGTTCGCGTACTTGGTCTCACAGGTCTCGTTTGTGAGCTCGTGTGCAATATTTCAGATGGTACAATAAGGATGCATAGTACGAGACAGAGCTTATAGCAGAGAAATGGAAATTCCAACCACGACGAGAGCGGGAATAGAACCCACCACCTCGGAATTGTAAGACTGATGCGCTGAGGAACTGCGCTCACAGAGGCCCCTATTTAAAGACTTTCGAAGGCTGATTTACTTTTGGCCACGGGTTTGAAGAGTATTTGGTGGCAGGCTGGACTACTTCTACAATTGAGACAGTGATAAGCAAAGGGATGTAAGTCAACATTTTCAAGTTCTTTAAAACACGTTTAAAGATAAGGTCCTAGGTAGGCGTTCATTATTATTTTTTTTCTTGTAAATCATTCTGTATAGCTACACCTACCAGATCTACTAGTAAAAAGTATATATAAGAAGAATGAAGGCTCTAAATGCGTAGGAGTCTGTAACCTCAAAATTTTCAATAGAGCTAATACAGAATTAATGTTTTTATTGCTATTTTTTGTGTAGTGAAATTCTGACAAAAATCGTACAAAAGAGCTGTCTTTTTCTCACACAAAAACAACAAAACGATTCTTATATTTTTGTTTAAAACCGTTTTTCTCAAAATAAGTAGTCTAGGCCATGTGTGATATGATTCGCATTCTAAGAAAGGAAAGAAAGCATTAGTAGTAACGCTTCTAGAGAAATATTTTACACTTGATAGGGCTTTTGTTCCGTGACATATTTTCTAGTTTTTAGGGCAATTCCGAATGTTTTAAGTAAAATCATCTGCATTGTGAAAATACTTTCAGTACTCGACAAATAAACTATTGAAATAAGAACTATTATAAGTCTAAAAAAGAGAAAAAATAATTTTTTTTATCTGTTCCTAACTGTGTCAGTAAATAAGGAATAAATACCTTTGTGCTGAAAATTAAAATAATCAGTTATCCAACGTTTTGAAGCACACAATTTGCATATTTTGTGCTTCAAGCGTTGAATAACTGATTATTGTATTTCAATAAATGTTTATCTAGAAAAGAATATTACATAAGGAGAAAATAAATAATGAGTTTTTCAACAATAAAAGTCTTGTAAAAAGTAAATCACTCGCAGTATTTTATTTGTTTCAGAAATGTTTGCATATTTCATTCGTAATGGATTCGCATTTTAATTAACGGCTATTTTTCGACTTAAGCAGGATTTCGTAAACAAATCACATAAATTGGTAAGAAAATATTAGCATTAAGTTGATATTTTATTCATCATTATGTCATACATGATTTTTAAAAACATATTTCTTTACTTGTCATGGACTTTTTAAGCTCTTCAGTTGTTACAGTTTTGAATTTTCCTGTAAAATATCTCATACGCCGAGTTCTGTTGCTTGTAAGGTTTTCTTTTTAATAAAAAATCATATATTTAAGAATAACGTACATTTCAGAAATTCAAGTTAATGAAAAAGGAACAGAAAATAATATCGCGCTAAAAATTTAAAACAAACAGCTTAAGGGGAAAAAATAAATAGACTATTAGGTTCTGGGTTAAGCACAGCATTCACTATTAGCCTCGTTCACACATTGCGCATGCGCAAGAGCCAATACTAAGCTATGCCGTCTCTGTTGCTTCTGTTCTGAAGCACTCATTCTATTCAGCACTGACAATCATGGATGCAAAATCACTAGTTCACTTTAGACAAAAAAAAAAAAAAAGATAAAAAATATTGATATTTAGTTAAAATGGTAAACATATATACAGTGTTTAACCTTGTTGCTTCTTTTTCAATGGTCTCATTAATTTTCAATTGTTAACTTTCTCTCTTTGCTGCTTTTGTTATCTTTTAAAACAAACTTATTTATATATAGTGGCTCCAAAAAGTGTTCGTACACTTTGAAATTTTTTAGTAAAATCAAAATTAATCGAAACTGAATTCGAATATGAAGCCCAATATTTTTTCACATCATTCCTAGATCATTTTAAATAAAGCCCAGTAGTTTTTTTCAAAATATTGACAGATCTTCTATTTTGAAATGGGGTCAAAAAACGAAGAGACAGAAATAATACGCCACAAAAGACATCGTTCACTAAAATATCTTATAATAAATTCATAATCTAAATTATCTTTTGTCATTTTTTTAATTATTTTTGCATTGTGTTGACTCTTAAAAGTCATTTTGCTTTAATATTTTGTTTATTTATTCCCAAATATTTTGCTTATTACTTTGAAATGACAGGTATTCGTAAAAAAAGAACCAACACCATTCGAAATTTGATTTTTCCTCACAGTAGCGGTAAATTGGTTTGAAATGTCTCTAAATTAGTTAATTTATTCCATTCTATAATAAAGTGCTCGATAAAATGCTTTAAAAAAACGAATTGGACCGAAAACAAGGTAAGAAAATGTCAACCGGCAAAGTTAACAAAGCATGATCGGAGATTTACAGTTAGAAAAATTATGAAAACACACACATTTGAGTGCTGTAAAAGTTTCTGCAGAATTGAATGAAAAAAATTACTTTTAGTTTTCATCTAAAATTGTTCACCAAGTTCTCTGATTACCTGGATTAAATGGGACCTTTTCCCTCTGAAATTCTCTTGTTCGTGCGAAAAACAGAAAGCTTACGCTTTTCGTCGCAAAATCAATGATAAATAATCTCAAAATGTTTTGGCATAAGGTCCTACTTACAGATGAAAATAAATTCAACATTTTTGGTTTAACTGTTTTATAATTGTAAATAGAAGAAAAAAATGAGGAACTTAATCTTAAAAACTTAGTTGATCAGTTTATCAGGACGGTGAAGGTATTCTTGTTTGAGGGTGCATATCAGCAGCAGGACTTGGTAGTTTGGAACTTTTTGATGAAATAATGAATCATGCTGTTCATTTAAATATTTAAAAAAACAATTTTAAACTTTTAGCCAAAATTTTGGTTATAGGAAACAACTTCGCTCTTTATCAAGATAACGTTAAGAAGCATACGGTTTTCAACGTTTGCGTCTAGTGCTTCAAAAATTGACCTAAAGTTTAGAAAATATCCCCTCAATCTCTAGATTTGAACTTAATGTAACGTATTTAGAGATATCTGGAGGCTAGATTACGAGAGAAAAAAAATGCTTTGGAAACGAAAAGAGAGCTGGAAACAGTAAGACTCGAAGTGTGGCTGAATAGTTACTCAGAAATTGCACAAAAAATGAAAGAAAAAACAATGATATCTAATCCCAGACATTTAATTGCTGTTGTTGATATTGCATGATATTCTGCTAAATAATAATAACTTAGAAAAAAGTTCGAAAATTCAATAATATCAAGATATTTTTTAAAGTGCACAAAGACTTTTGTGAGATAAAATTTCCTGCGTTTTGTTAATTTTGGTTTTTAAAAATTTAGGTTTTAACATTTTATTAAAAATTTTCGTGCAGTTTTGTTAAAAACAGATCATAAATCTTATAAATAAATACCTACAGTCGGAGCCCGGCTTACGCGAGGAATGCGTTCCAAGACTCACGCGTAAGACAAAATTTCGCGTTGTAGAAAAGTGTTGTATATATAATTTTATATATTAACATACCCAATAATATTAGACACTTTTAAACATCTTTTAAACTGTTTTAGACCATTTTTAACTTAATATTACCGGTTCTTACATAAAGAGCTGAATTGTTAAAGAACTCTTAAAAAAGCTGCATTATTTAACACGAAATACTGTTACGATGCACAAAACCAATGATAGAGACATAAAAATAAAACAATACGATACATACACTATGCAGTAATAACAAAGCACTGCACGGTAAGAGTACTTACTGCACAGTAGATACAATAAGTTATATTTGTAACTTAAAAATTGAAGATGATAATTTATGCTACGGAATATGATTGTCATTCTAATAAAATTTAAAATACAGTAGCTTCGCATTTGGTTTTAGAACATTTACATCTATGGTAACACCCCACTTTCGAGGTTTCTATAATCTACAATACAAGAGCAGATTCCAATTTTATGTAGTTTGCATTTTGCTTAAACACTACTCTGCGAGCTTCATATCAAAACTAAGGTATGGACTTATGCGGATTGCCTTTTCTTGACTTTGAATTGTATGTATGAAAGATTCACTCATACCTAATTGTAGAGCTACATTCGACCCACTTTCTAGTTGTTCAAGCGTGTCAAGAACAAAGCACCTTTTCTTAAATTGTCGCAAACTTTCGCCTTTTGTTTCCATCTTCAAACTTTTGATAAAACAGCGTATCTATCTATCTATCTATCTATCTATCTATCTATCTATCTATATATATATATATATATATATATATATATATATATATATATATATATATATATATATATATATATATATATATATATATATATATATATATATATATATATATATATATATATATATATATATATATGTCACAATATTTCATCACTTTATATTTAGAATAAATAAATGAAAAATGAGAAGTGGGGTGATAAAGCTACGTTTATAGTGCGGTGTGTGGGATTTTGCGCAGTCGTTGATGCTGAAAGGAGTAAAGTACATTCACAAAGTCAATGTTTGGTAGTGAAGGACAAAGCCGAAACTTATCATCACGATTCCTTTCCAAATATTTTTGTGTTAAGAGTGAGAAATTCGCTTTAGCTCTAAAATTCGCTGCTCCTGAAAAACTCGCGTTATAGACATTTCGCGTAAGTCTGATCGCGTTGTAGCGGGAGTCAACTGTATTCCGAAATATTAATTCTAACCAATGGATAGGGCCCTATTTCAATGAAAGTCGTAGGTGTACGAAAACTTCTGGGAGCCACTGTATAGAATGATTTGATTAAACTTAAAATATTTGTTTTTAATGTTAAATATTTTCAATTCAACAGAAGTATCTTGTTTAGATAATCTTTGCTTAAAAATAAATTAATTATCTATCCTATTACGTTTAATCTTTTTAAAACATAATGCAAGCTGATCTTTGATCTCCCCTACGTTAAATTTAGCTTTTATTAAATTTAACGTTTCATCCGTTTGATCCACCTACGGAAGGAGTCCATTTCCGGATTCATTTAAAGAAAATTGCGGGTCCTGAACATTCTTTCATATCTAAGGAAGGGAAAAAAATTAGAATTATTTAAGTTCCTCTTCCGGTATTTTCTATTTTGAAACCTTATAGCAGGAAAACATTGAAAGCATATCTTGCGTTCGATAGATGTTAGTGAAAGACTTTTAGTGCTATTGGAATATGGAGTGGTAGTATCTTCTTCTTGAAGCGGCAGTTATTGGTTTTCAAACTGTAGGATTGTGTTTGAAATAAAGAAACGTGTAAAAAATATATTGTTTTTGGGAACTGTTTGTCCAAGTCATGAAAAAAAAGGTAATTTTTCATACTTCATTTTCGGATAATGTTTTGGAGTCAGGACAAACAATTGCATAAACAATAAGTGTTGCAATAATATGCTCGAATTTCTGTAATTTAATTGTCGGATAACTACGTACAGAAAATAATAACGTTATTGCTCATAAAATGCTAAAAATGAAATCCAAGCATAATTTGCATCATAACATATGTTTAATCTCCAGAAAAAGCATTTGATTTTAATCCAAGAAAAACGCACTATTAAATTTAATAACTATTTAAAATGTTTACTTCAAAGCTGTATACAAATTAATTTTGTTTTAAGAAGGGAATATTAAAATAATTATTTTAGTCTATAAAATGATATTTTTCTAAGTACTAAAAAACTACTTTTTTAGAACTTAGTTTTAAGTACTTTTTTTTTTCAATTTATAAAGCACTAAATGAATCATAAAAATTAAATGTAATCAAACCCATAATGGTTTGTTTTCTGCAAGAGCATCGACAAATGTTGACGTGTCATCAATGTTGTGTCTTATTTTAAAACATTACCAATTGCTAACATTTGGAAAAGAAAAATCCTACGGAACTGGAAAAGTGTGAAACAATCAAAAATATCTCATATAAATTTATGCTCACAGGTATTACGTGATGTTTAAAGGAAGCACATATGTGCGTTTACCTGAGTTTAACGGAATGCACACATATATGGACTTGGTAGTTAATGTGTCAAAATAGCTATCATGATAGACCTCTTCAGAGAAAGGTCTCAGGACAAATGTGGAATACTTGCCTAACCAATGAAACCACTTCGGTCTTGTCAGTTTAGGTTCTTTCTGGGTGTAATCGTAATCCTGTCAAAATGAATTTGCGAGCTAAGACCCCAGAAATTATTCATAGTATTGATACTTTTGCTATATGTAGCTGTTCCGCCGAAATAAACCATTTGTAATCTAGAAGTTTGAAAGTTTTTAATTTTCAGACATGCATGTAGCCATATCGTATATAGTCAGTGGGAAACATATTAATGCTATTGAATGCATTTACTGTTTCTTATAAGGTTAGAGACCAGCAAGCACTCTGCCGCTAATGTGTCAAAAATTCATAGTTAATGACAAAATAAAACCACATATTCATTTAAACAATGAAAGTTTCCTTACACATTCCACTAAATTTGACTTATTCCCTTGACTCAGGTTGCTTCAGTGAGATCTAAGAACACTAATGTATTTTTGTGTCCACAATTAAATTTTAAATGATGTTTTCACATTTTTTAATTGAATTTGAACGTTTTCTCTGCATTTATTTTCTCATAAACAAGTGACAAAGAAAAAGATGATACACACACTTTCATTATGTTTTATTTAGAGTGTGTAATGGGCTAATCTTTTACTAAACCAGTTCATAGTTATTTATAAGCTAAATGTTCCAAATAAGATACGCTTAAGTTTCAAGGACTAATATCTCGGTCATTTATGGTTAAACTTTCTCTATTCTCTGTATATTTAACAAATAACTCTTTTAAAGTTAGAAAAAAAAACTAATCCGTATGAAAATTTAAGTCTATCTCATGTTTGGCAGCAGTTTACAACAAAACTACAAATTAGTCTTATTAGAAACCGAAACTGCTCTAATGGGACAAATTCTGAAAAAACGCAAAAATAAACGATCAGACTTTTAAAAAAACACCTGAAAAAAATCTTGATTTGCAACACAAAAACATAATCTACTTAATATGATAAACTCAAAAACACAGACATCAAATTTCATATTTACTTCAATGAGAATAAAACAATCAATTGTCACGTTAGAGACACTGATAAGTCATTACTTTTTGTTTTGTGGCAAACTCCTGCTCATAGATGTGCAACATTTGCAGCAATGGATCATATTCTCCATTCGCCTTTTTTGTGTTCTAATAAGGATACTGAAGTCCTAATAATGCCAATCATGACCTTATTGGACTGCAATCTATTTGTATAGGGTTATGAACACAGAGCGAAAAATCGGTACACGGCGACATTTTTCTTTTTGAATTCTTCACCTATATAAATAAGGCTATAAAAAATTAACAGTTTTTTGGATACTCATAAACTACAGTGAACCATGAAGAATCAAAAACTAAAATAAGATCAGGTAATTTTAACAACTCTTTTGTAATAATGGTTAATAACTTAGCGTGCTCATAACGAATGGCTTGTTGATAACACATTAACATCAGTTACTCTAACTGATGACGATAAAATCATTAATTAGCAAGTTTTTGCTATTCGAGCTAGAAAAAAGAGGAGGTTGGTGTTATTGCTCTAAATTTCCTCATTTGCCCTTATACCTGATAAATGTAGAGATTGCAAGTGGTTAAGGAAAATCTGTTAAAGACTTGCGTTGCTATATTTTCCTGAAAACATCAGGTTAAGTAAGAAATAGATGATTTTTCCACTTACATAAGAAAAACTACTTTTTAATAATGTACAAAACTGTATCTATTCTCGCACCTAATCTCCTTTCAAAAGTATATATTGACGAAAAGTAGGACAAGTGCATAGAATTCGGCATGGATGAAAAATTCTTTCGATAAGTTATTACTTTTTTCGCATTATTATTTTTTCTCTATACCCTTTTATACAAAAGCAGAAGGGAATTTCTATTTATCAGAATTTTCTAAGAAAACGATTCGGCATGAAAATGTTCATAAATATCATTAAATCGATACATCAAAGTTGGAAAACATATCCTGATGTTTTGGAGATAAATATCCATTGATAAAACGCTTCGTGTTTCGACCATCTAGTATTAGAATTTTTGAGAAGATTTTGAAAGAAAAATGAAGCTGTCATAAAACTCGTAACTTTTTTTAGGATAGATTTTTATCTCATATGAATATTTATAAAGGCTATTTTCAAATGTTTTCAAATAGATTTCTCTAAATTCTTTGCAGTTTACAGTTGAATAAGTAAGGGATCTAGATAGAATGCAATGCTCAACTTTTTAAAATTATTCTCGATCATTAAAAACATTTTATCAACAAACTTTAGTCATTGCATTTCAGTGAAATTTTTAGAGGAAAAAAATGCATACGTTTTATTTAATGTGAATCATTATTTTTTATTTTTCTGAAATAGTTTCCATGGTTTACTTTCGGAATTAGTATTATAACTATTTTTATAGAAATTACATGCAGTCTGAAATTAACACATCATCTAATAAAGACCGACGTTGACTGTTTGTTTAATGCAGTGGTGCTCAATCTTTTTCTACCCGAGGGCCAGTGTAATATTAAAATGGTTCTCGGGGGCCAGAACCCCAGAACACATATCCAGTTTCAAAATATTCAAAAAATTCGGTAATAACATGGGGAAATATGGAAAAGGAAAAAAACATTTAAAACCGATGATTACAAGTAAGCCAATAAGTTGTTATCAATTACTATGCTTATTATCTTGGATACATCTGTTTTTCAGAAATAGTTTCTGAATATTTAGCTTCAAATTTGTAACATTGTCGTTAATCGTGCTTTTCAATTTGTAACATTAAACAAAACGGCATACCACACGGATTAGGTTTACGGGCCGGATGTGACCGGAGGGTCATAGGTTGAGCACTGCTGGTTACGACTATCGTTTGACTTGTAGTTTGAGTTGTCGCATACTAAATGAGTTTAGATATTTTAAGTGGAGTTCATATTTTTCCGGTAAACTGCACCCAAAATCCGCAACCAACAAAGGCATTAACTATTGAAAAAAATTGAGATCATTACGGATTTCCAAATAAGTCACATTTTGAGCGGTCAAGATATTTGCTGTTTGGCAGATTCTTGATTGCAGTTTTTGCTTGCCGGATGAATATGAGTTACAAATAGACCCAACTGGAGGTAATCATAAGTATACAGGGTGCGGCAAAAAAACACGGACAAGGAATTTTCCATGAAAGTTTATAAAAAAATAAATAAATTAACAAAACACAAAAAATAATAGCGCAAGTAGAACTTTAGCAATCAATAAATTTGATTGGTTTCAGACTGGCCACTTTTTGCAGTGATACAGAGGAGTAACTGCTTAATGAAATTTTCAGTTAAGGGCCGCAAGTCTTTTACCTTTAATCATTCCAATTCTCTATAAAACAATTTGTTTATAGGTTCCAAACTTTTGTCTAGTTTAGGCAGACCTTTGACTCTAAAATAGGACATAATGTGTAGTTAATGGGATTGAAGTCTAGCGAGTAGAGCGTCCACTCTACAGATGTTATCATGTCAAAAACAATTTGCCTTGCACCACTCTTGTCTTTTTTTGGTCATTTGAACTGGTATGGCATCGAAATAAAATGTCCAATATACACTGCTAAAGTGCTATTAGGCCCACAGAAGTACGACAGCTTTTAATATGTTCTTCTTGTACACTTTTTGATTCATTTTACGGATTAGATTCTATATTACCTCATCCACAATAACTAGAGATTTTTTAACCAAGCCCGACTTCAGACTCTGGCGATGTTTAAGAATTTCTAAGGTGCTTGGAGTGTGTGTTTACAGACGAAATCTCACATCGTTCTGAGGGTTATGAGTTGATTGAACGATAAATCAGTGAAATATATCTCTTCCAGCGTGAACTTGCGGACCGTCTCAAACGTTTCTGGCATCGTTGGAGTTACACAAATTTGTTTTTTCAAGAAAAGGCTTAACTTTTTGGAACTCGTAAAATTTCTGTCTGAGCTCTGTTTTTGCCCTTAGTCTTACTTATCGGTCACAAATTCCCCGTCTCACGAACGACTTCTCACGTGAAAACCCAAGGATTTCATTGAACTCGCTTTTGGATGACCTGACGATTAATGGAAATGTCTACTGTTCGTTTTTGTACACTTCTCATACGTCGATTCTCATTTCCAAGCCACTTGAAATGGCATACTGCATCAGATACTGTTTTCCAAGGCACAATAATCAAGCGAACTGTCGTTCTACTTGGTTAAACACCTTTAAAATAGCAGGTCTTTTGCTTAACATTGTAAAAAAAACAAAAAAGCAATGCATTAACTAGGAGATAGACTGTATTTTTTTAAATATAGTGAGGGACAAAAATGAATAAAGACACTATTTAAAAATAAAATAGTTTACTTCCATTCGATGACGAAAACTTTGTACGAGATTTTTTGCCGCACCTTGTAAAAAAATATTTGAAATTTGCTTATCATAATATTTCTCTTTTTTCGCATGTGCGTTCATACAACAATAATCTGATTCCATTCCTGCGCGCAAGATATCACTTGAATCCCTTAAAAAATTCTGT
Source organism: Uloborus diversus (assembly GCF_026930045.1). Lineage (NCBI taxonomy): Eukaryota > Metazoa > Arthropoda > Arachnida > Araneae > Uloboridae > Uloborus > Uloborus diversus. Next base: position 167,094,148 of record NC_072733.1, read on the forward strand.
GTAAAAATAATCAACTTTAACACTTTCTTCTAACACCGGCAATCAAAATATACTTTTATGATGAATTTATTCCAAAAAGATGTACTCGTATTAACGAACAATGAATTTTCAACCCTTGTGCTTGAAAATTAAATGTATCAATTAACAACGTTTTTATGCACGAAAATTGCAAATTACTGCGTGAGCTTTTGGATGAAAAGTCATCCGAAGAATAGGATATCCTTTCGATTTATTTTTATTGTATTTTTTTTCAATGCGATTTTATCACAAGTGCCTTATTGCAATGCTTCAAAGTGTTCACTGTTCAAAAGAACTACCGTTCAGTTTTTAGGAGATCGTTCCGAACCGTTCATTTTAAGGATTCGTTCTTCGAGACCCGTTCGTTCATAAGCGACGCATTCCTAGTTTAGAGCATTTTCAAGGAAAGATACGTGATTGTGTAATCCCTGCAGCATTAAAAGTCTCTGAAATATGATTATTTTGAAACGATACCAAAAAAAAAAAAAAAAAATGTTTTTAGATTTTTATTCAACTTAATTTTTAAACAACAATTGTATTATTTCACATTTATTTACTTTTTTCCATTCCGACACGAAAAGAACATTAAACTTTACCCGCTTTCTTGAATAATATATGAAGTATTTAATGTTTAGTCCCCAACATTTTATAGTAAATTTAATATATCGTAAAATCATAATATTCAATCAAAAAACCCTTTATTCGAAACTTTTCTTTTATTCACCTTTGCTGCAAATCATTTTGCGTGCTACAATACTACTCCTATGTACCCCCGATCGTGCTTAATAGCATGTAAGCATACAATATTCTTAAACATCACGCTATCCTACCTCCCCCCCCCCGGAGAAAAACTTGGCTCAGCGTGTTATGTAGGCACATTGTAGAACTCCTCTCTTCCTACTTAAAGACTACTTTGCTCTTCTTCGCATTGTGTCGAATAAATAGCTTAAACTGGGAGAAGAATTCGGAAGATGAAATATGTCTAGGAAATGACAAGACTAAAATGAATTTTAAGGAAAAATTACAATAGTCCCTCTGAATGAAATATTGATGTCATACAGATCATTTCACACTCGGGAGAGAAAAATATTCTCGAGAAAATGGTATAGCATATCAAGCTCCAAAGCTCCAAATCGTTTTTTTTTTTTCGATCTGGATATTTAGACGCAGATGCTTTGGAAAGTTTAGTGAAAGGATAATTTTATTTAAAATGCTGTTTTACTTAACCGACGTATGTTCTGGTCGTTTCAAACTGGTTACCTAAAATTAGATTCAGGAAATAGCTCAAGAAGAATAAACAAAAGCAATGAAGTAAAAAAAAAATACTCGAAAACAAATACAATAATGGTTTGTCTAATAATTTACGGAATTTAGTTTTTCACTTGGTATTATTTAATTACATATTAACGACTATAAACCTTTCCCATCGATTGATACGTTACCTAAAAGGAATTTTTGATACGTGAAGGAGACTTCAAAGAAATTCGAACTCAAAAAGGACAGTTTATTTCAAATCATCAGTACTACGGTAGAGAATGTGTTAAAACAAATCAAATTATAACATTTAGTACCTTAAAGAAAATCTTTGAATCTACCGAAATTTCATTGAGCACCCTTTACCGCATGACGAAGGCATTTTAGATCCTGCAACCTTTAATGATTACGATTTGTCTAGACAGTTCGTATACCTACCAATTTGTCGCTCTGATAATGAATCACTTTTTATATTTAAAAAAACATAATAAAATTAGCACTATTATTATTCAGAAACAATGCTAGACAGAAACAATGCTCGTTAACAATGCTAGAATCCCTAGCATTGTTAATCAACTGAAAAAAACTGTTCCGATTTTGTTACAAAGAGAATAATTAATGTATAAAACACCTACTTCATTTGTTAAAAGAGAAATATATAAATATCAATTAATAGAAAATTTATCTTACTGATTTGTTGGTGAAAAAAAACGTTTCCAAATAAATTTCAAAATGTTAAGAAAGGAAGTTGGACAAAAATATTTAAGTAATTTTCGTCAAGAAGATAATGCAACATAAATAATGAGAAACACTCTGAAGAAACGTAAAATATCACTATCTGTGATTTTTTACGTTTTAATGAAAGAAAACACATAGCATCCAATGCAATATTACAAAATGACTCACTATAATTCTTTTCAAAAGCAACGAGGAAACATGATTAAATAACATTTCTTTGCTAATATTTTGCCTTTCCCCGTTAATTATAACAGATGAGAACAAAATGCCTGCATGCTAAGCATAAAATACATTCTCTGGAGAATCATTAGTAAACTCCATTAGGTCTTTTAATTTTCACTTACACCTAAATAAATAACCACTGATAATCTTCCAACATTAACATGCCACTGCCAGCCTTAACCAACCTCAAGATAACTGAAAATTATAATTCCTCTGCTTAATTATTAAGTCCCACGGTGAACATAAAATCCTTACTTATCATGCACCAGGTGCAAGAACTGATAAGAGACAGCTAAGGTAGATACATCATTTTAAAAATTTATAAACGGTAGCAGTGGGTTATTGCAGAGCGGTGGCAATCAAATCATCTAATATTAATGCATGTACATTCCACGTAATATCTCCGAATTTCAAGTGGAATTGAAGTGAAAAGAACATGAAATATGTAGCATACCAGGAATCTGCGATGTTGGGTAGGTCAAAGATTGACTGCTTTCATTAGGGCTCATCTAAGCTGTTCTGAAATTGCAGAGAGCTGTCTAATGGCTTAAACCGAACAGTGATGTTGGTGGTTTAATGTTTTTATTTGTTTCTGGCGCTGGGCCATTCTCGGTACTTCTGTGCTTAGAAATCCGAGGTACTGTGAAGGAAGGGGGGATTATTTCTGAATTTGAAATGAGATGATTCGTCAAATAAGAATTGGTTAAGAGCATTGCTTCGGATTCAGTAAATTTCTGTTCCTTATCATTTCTATTCGCTCGCAACGCTTAACGTGGAAATAATTAAGTGTCGTTACTTGTTTTTATGCATAACTATTTTTTACATTAAGTATTATTAAACACGTGTTTTTAAATATTTTTTGGCTGAATTTGCTTTAATATACCGTAATAAGTATAAAAATGAAAAATTCTGAACTACTAATCTACGCACTTTAATAAAAAAGACACATAATAACAGCTTACCTGCAACATCTACAAGTTAATTATACATATTTCCTGTCAATATTAATACAAACGCTTAAAATTAGTAAGAGACTTGAATTTTTTTTTGACCTTTGTTTTACTTGATCAGAAAATGCATATTTCAGAATGTATAATTTTAGTCTAAATGAGTAGCAGTAAATTCTGAAATTAAATACTGCCGTAATTTATATTTTAAAATACTATTTTTTCCCAGTTACATTAAAAAAAAAGACTGAAAGAACAATTTTTAAAACAATTCTTAGTTATAAGCATTATTCCTTAAAGGTATTTTTTCTTTTAATACACGTCATCGACTTATAAGCAAACTTTTGCTTTAAGTGATTAAAATTTAATGAGATATTTATTATATTTGAGTTTTTTATATTTGAGTGAGTGAGTATAATTAAAACGTATATACGTACTGTGTATGACTGTATAAAGAACGTCGTATTCCCTATCACCTTCATTCGCGATCTTTGAGCAAATTACCTTCTAACTGCACAACAGAGTTCGGAGGAAAAAAGATCACTGAAAGGTGTAATCTGCACCATTTGTAGTACACATTGCGCTTAATATTTAATAATGAGAACCCTTAATGTCTGGGAGATCATTTAAAAAAGTAATTTACATTAATGAAAAAAAAACAGATTTTCTTTTAAACCAACATACTGAAGCAGACATCTGATAAAAGCTCCTTTTAGACTATAAAGGGTGGATTTGATGTAGTAGTAAATCATATTACCGTTAAAGAGCAACACTAACAAACTTTGATATTCCATAACTAGCCGCCTGCGGCGACCAGCTGGTCCGCCTTTTTACGCCATTCGCCTTTTTACGCCAGGGGTGCCGCCTTCGGCGGCTGCTTAAACAATTTAGCGACGACATTAATCAATGTTTTTCTCTATAAATCAGTATTATCATTCGTTTTTTTACGCCAATGTTGCCGCCTTCGGCGGCTGCTTAAATAAATTTCGTGGCGGTGTCAATCAATCTATATCTATCTATATCATTAATAATTTGAATAAAATATTTTCTAGATCTGTCTCCAGTTTCGTCGTTTGGAATATTTTTAAAGGAGGGGGAGGGGAGACACAAACGACGTACTCTTCATGCAAATTTTGTCGAAAAATAACAAAAAGCACTTCCACTTTTATGTGAAAGCATTGTTTTTTCAAAGTCATGGTGTATGTGGGGGAAGGAGGGGGGCATTGACATCCAATGTGCAAGCAGCCACCTACGGCGGCTGTTTGGCTAAATTGTCATTTACCTTTTTACTTCAAGTTTGCCGTCTTCGGAGGTTGTTTAAATAAATTTGGCAGCAGTATTAATCAATCCATCTCTATCTTTTTTTTTTGTGCCATTCACATTTTTACGCCAAGATTGCCGCCTTCGGCAGCTATCTACCTTTACAATCTATCTCTACATTTTCTTATCCATCTCTATTTATTTTGACCTCCTCACCCATTTCCTAATAAAAACAAAGAACACTCAAAAAACCGCTTTTTTTTATTTAAGTAGAGCAAAAAAAAAAAAAAGTTCAAATTCCCCGTAGTGTGCAAAAAGTAGCGTTTGACAAAGATAAAAAAAAATCTCGCTGTTTTTATTGAATTAATGCGCACAACTATGAAATGTAACGTAATATAGATACAGCGAAAGGTCCAGCTTGGGGGGGATGGAAAAAGAAATAAATGCAATCCCTAAATAAAACAAAAAAAAAAGAAAGAAAAAAAGCAGGCGCTGCCGAAAAAACACGTGGTCATCACGTCAGAAAATGTAGAAGTAAGCTATATAGTAAAAAAAAAAAGATTAACATTGCTTGCGATTAAGATTCCATCGTAAATATCGAATCAAAACCCAAGTAGTGACGTCACAGGCATAAAAGATTGAAGAACGCTTTTTTCGACTGATGCGTGAAAGGGCATGATGGTGTTCAGCATTAAAAAAATTGTAAAAAAAAAACTATTTTGTATTTTTAAGAACTTTTTTCTTTTGAAGAGGGCGAAATGTTTTTACTATTACCAACTTAAATTTCAGAAATGAGGCTTTGATACTTCTCGCAAGATGATATTAGAAAAAAATAAAACCCAGAAAAACATGCAAATTACAGGTTTTTTCAAAAATTCATAAAAAATACAAAAATTGCTCTATCTTCAAAATTTTTTTGTTCATGATATTTAAAATTAAATTTCCGACACTATAGTACCAAAAATATTTGTCTGGCGCGAGTGTTTCGGGGTCTGTGAGGTTAAAAGTACTAAAAAGTGCTAAAAATCACATAAAACATTAAATAACTTTTTTCTAATTAAAATATCAAAAATCGAAGCCCGAGGTGCACAACTTCAGCAAAAACTACACCTGTATACCAAATTTCATCTTTCTAGGCCTTACCGTTTTCCCGGGATGCGCGCCATACACACACAAACATCTTATTTTATTATATGTATAGATAGATAGAAGAAGATAGATAGAAGATACCTACACCTCCTTTAATATAAAGTGACGGTATCTAAGAATATAATCAATGTAGTTTGACAAGCAGATGAACGCCTAAGAACTGTTTACAATTTCATTTTCAGTAATTTATATTTATTAGTGTATGTGTATTGAGAAAAAATCCTTTTTTTTTTTTTTGTCCTTCATTATTTTTTATTTGTGAGCAGGGTAAATGAGAAGGGAGCAGCAAATTAGTAAACGTGTGGGAAAAAGAATGGGCACGCTCATAATTTTGCCGACGTTTTCTTTATAATAGAAAAAAATTGCAGTTGCTGATTTATGCAAGAAAAAGTGAAACATTTTTATAATTATGACCTGTCCATTTAAATGGGTTTGTTCATTCCTTGTTCGGATTATATCATATGATAGTTTGTCATAACGTTTAGTCATGGCATTTTTTATTGAAAATTAAAATTTAAAAAAATTAAAGTTTTTAAAGCTTCGAAGCCAACTTACGGAACACTGTTTTAAAATACAGGATATTAATTTTTTATTTTGTTTACATTAAAAATCTAAAGCATAGCGACGAACAACGCAATTACAATATTTTAACTTCGTATGTGTAAGAAAATTTTAAAACTCATTTCCTTACTTAAGTTAGCAGATTTTTTTTAACAAGATTTTTCCTCTATAGCTGCATTTTTAAGATAATGCTTTTCATTGCAAACCATCCAAAAAAAAAGTATTTCAAGCATGAATGTATACCTTAAACCATTTTATTGCAATGTTAAAATCAAACATTATGTAGCATATATTAATGCTGAAAAATAAACAAAGAGTTCAAAGATGTTAAAGAAAATGAAATTTTTAGAAATATGTTTAGTTAAAAATATTAAATATATGAAAGCTAAACTTGTTTTTAAATAAATTTGAAAACCATGGACTAATATTTCGCTTTTATGTATTAATATTAGGCGAAACTACATTCGCAATTCAACAAACTATTTACACAATCAGAAGTATCTAACATGTGCTTGTTGAGCGCTTACAAATTCGTAACGGAAAAATAAAAAATAATAAAAACACGAATTTGTAGTAGTAGTATTCTTTGAAATAAAAAAAAATGGTTTGAACATGATCACCAACGTTTTTTAGATTTAAATTTTTTTTTAACATTTATTTTTCACAATGACAGTAAAAAAAAAATCCTAGCTAGCAAAAACCAATTATTTTATGCTAATAAAAAGGAGCTTTTTATCTCAACTTAGTTTCAAGTTTAGTTTTAAAGTTCTCTTTCAGTTAAATGGTTTTCATAAAACAATGAATCAAAATGAAATAGTTTTCAAGCTCTTTTTCAGTTAAATGGTTTTCATAAAACAATGAATCAAAATAAAATAGCAAACAGAAAAAAAATCATTGGAATAACAATTTTTCAAAACACCCATCGTTTATTCAGGGAAAAGAAATAAAATCAGGACATAATATTAATTTCAACCGAGATAAAAGATGAACTCTCTTAGATCACCGATCAACTATTAAAGCGCCACCAGTGGCAACAGCAGCAGTTGGGAACGAATGATTCTGTTCGTTCATAAAATAAGATGAAAACTGGGAACGGAAAAATGAACGCATTAAAAAGTTTTCAGACGTGAAATTCGCATTCGTAATTAACCACTGGACAGTAAATAATGAAAAAGAAGAGAAAGTATAAATAAAACTCGAGTATATTCCTCGTTCTTCAACTGTATATCCATACACCTACCTCGAACTAGATATATCTTCGAAGGCCTCGCCATTTGTAATTCCTTGCATCAATCGAAGTTTATGACTTAATTTGCATTTGAAATTCATCGCAACCCTCACAGTGCGGTGTAATATCACATTTATGCGAAATAACTTTTAGTGTCGGCGCGACTTCGTTTAAGATAAGCGATGCTGGAATTTGCATAAACAGTTGCCGCACCCCACCGTTTCGCTTCGGTAGCTTGCTGTCTTTTTATTCGAGTAAGTGTCGCTCGAATTTCGCTTTTAATGTGAAGAACAATGAAATGGTGACGCATCCCAGGGACCATCCTTAAACACCCGTTTAGAACATTTCTTTTTTGTGAGTGATATTGATACAGCAAAATTGAAAATGAAGATGTGAATTAAAAAAAATAGTGCTTTAGTTATATCGTTTCGCAACTCCCCCTCCCTCCTGTTATATAATTAAGCACAAAAGTTTACTTTTAAAGCATTTATGAATTAAGCTTAATTTTAAACATTATTTTATTATGGGTGTTCCGTTTTAACCTGCAAGACCTTTATTTTCGCAACCGTTAGTTGTAGATGTATACTTCCAAGTACGAAAATGTTCAAAATCAGACACAGCGTTAAAATATTTAAAATTTGAAGAAAAATAAAAGTGAGTCAAAAAATACAAGATTTAACATTTTATACAGGCCCTAGGTCCCCTAACTAATATTTAAAGAAATAATCTCCATTCAAAACTATTACTGACACAAAAAACTTGACAGTTGTGCGACCAAAACTCAAGGAGATATTCCAGCTCAAAGATTTAAGGGACCATACAGAATATGAGACTGGAACTTATTGCCCTTTCAGAAGAATCACAGGTCGTCGAAGTAAGAAAACCAATATATTTATATTTTTCATTGCTATTCAAAAATAAATCCAAATGCTATGACGTGATACGCAAAAACACACTACAAAACCTCGAACAATTTAAAAAACAACACTCTATACACACATATAATTTTAAACACTTGTTAACAGCTATATTTTCCCCCAAAAGGTGTTATTTACAGCGAGTAAAAAGTGGTCTAAGTCACAAAACGCTGCGTTTCGTATCTTGGTGAATATTGGTTATACTAATTTCAAAGTTCTTGTGTTGGAATTACTTGTCAATGGAGATTATTTCTCTAAACATAAGTTAGGGGACCTAGGGCCCGTATAAAAAGTTATATTTTGTATTTTTTGACTTATTTTTATTTTCACTTCAAGCTTTCAATATCTTTACTCAGCATCTGATTTTGAACATTTTTGTAGGTGGAAGTATACGTCTAGGACTAACGGTTGCGAAAATTAAATCTTGCTGGTTAAGGGGGTCCGGGATACAAAAATCGTCAAATTTTGCAATTTTTTTTTATCATGTAAAAAATTACTCCGTGTTTTTCTGCTTAAGAGGAGGTTTGAATCTTTTTTCTATCTTAAATAGAACGAAAGATATAATTATTTTTGTTTCATGCACCTAACTAATGTGTACTTAACTTTAAAACTTTAAACACGTTTTTCTCCATGATGCAATTTTCCCCGATTTCTTGCATTCAAACTCTTATAAGTCAGGAACCGATAAAGATAAAGTAATGAAACTTGGAGCATATCTTTTTCAAACAGTTTACTTTAAATTTTATTCGTCGAATTTGAAAAAAAAAAACGTTTACTGCAAAAATTACGATTAAAAAAAAAAAAGTATCTTCGAATTTTTCGAAATTTTTCTTCAAATATTTTTTATTTTTTATTAAATCAATATTTTTAAAATCGCCGAATAAAAATTAAAGCTTAGGTATTTGTGCGTAATTCATTGAAAAAAAAATGAAAATTGTTTAAGAATATTTTGAGCTATAGCAATTTAAAGCAACCCCATTTTTTATTAAAAAAACTAATTAAATTTAAATATTTTTTTTTCTTTTTTTCATATTTATGTTATGATTTTGCTTATTAAATAAATGGTGAATCAGTGCAAAAAATTTCAAAACTCTAAAGTATATAATAAAAAAAAATTCAAAATAAGTCCTGGACCCCCTTAAAACGGAACATCCTATTTATATAAGTATGCTTAGTAGTTTAAGTAAGTAGCTTACGTTTAGCAGTTTAGTTAGGCCCTTGTGCCTAATTCAAAAAATAGATAATTTCCTCTTTACAGCGAACACGACGGCGATTGTAGAAGCTTCCGGGAAAAATAAAAATAAAAATAACTGAACAATTAAAACCATATGGGTTTTCATATCCTGCCACTAAATGTAATAAAAACTTAAATAATACCTGTAAATTACACACCCAATATAACATCAAAAAATAAATAAAGAAAATGGAATTTTCAAAAAGAAGGAGAAATGGAACTATATATATTCTCCGTTAAATAGAGAGAAGCACTTTTAAAATTTTAGCGGACATTAAAAATTAAGTGTGTCTATGGCATGTTTAGCTTATGAGGGGTTCACTCTTGTGCATTTTCTAAACATACTAAAAATTACTAAACAGATTATTTTATCTTAAAGACATATGAACAGCAAAATATAAAATAAAATAAGACAAAACAAACTTTTAAAAAAAAACAAAGTGAAAAATTCTCTTAAATTTTCTTTTTCTCTTAATTTTAACTCCCTTTTTTTCAAATTTCTCAAAATTCCTGCTTAATGTTCATCCCAATGTAAAGACAGCTCCTTTCAAAACCAGAAACAACTTAATTTGAACGTTTTATTATACTATATTACTTACGTTTTAAAATTTACGAACACTTATTCTCCTTAGTTATTTAGCGTAGCGAGGACAGGATTTTTTCCTTTGCATTGATACTGCTCTGTCGGACGAAAAACTTTACCAATTTTATTTTTCTTCTTTCTTAACATACATAAAACAGGAAAGTTAGTCACCTAGATGTCGAGGTATCGCAACTAACTTAAACAACATTTTACAGTAATAGTCGAAGGACGAATAAATGATTTATTCTTTTTTAGAAACTACTAATTTTCTGAAAACATGTCCTCGGCAACAAGTATGAAAATAATACTGTAATGCTAGGTTAAGCGTCTGCGTCAATACAACCGGTCTTGGTTTAAATCAGCGGTCCCCAACCTTTTTGTAGAATACTGGTCGCACGGCGTGCAGCATTAATTTTGTCAAGATATAACTAAAGAGATGGATATAGTTAATATAACATACACACAATGTACGGTAAACTGGTCTAGGGGGCTGCCTGAACCACGGAGAAAAAGTATTTTAAATCCATGCTGGTCCTATAAAACTCAATGTATAGACTTAAAAAACCTTTTCCATAACAGGTAGCAGTACTAGGTAGATGCTGATGCATAAAACAAAGTTTCTGCTACTCCCGCCTTTTTCTGATTGAGGTTTTGATTGCAATTTGTTTAAACAGTTGATTTTTGTGTCTGCAAACTTTCACATGTAAGTTCATGGAAACATCTGATATCATCAAGGTAAAGATAGTTTTATGTTTTCATTCTTTTTCTTAGTAAAATAACAGTGCTTTAAGGTTATAGCTATATAATTAACACAGTAACTAATGCAAGTTAGTAAAACTGCACTGGTTGTCTTAAAATGGAGCTACTTGAACACGGCGTTCAAGCACAGCCCTGGATCACATTTCATCACTAAATTATGTTAAGTAAGGTTTGTAATCTCCTTTACAGATAATAAAGCTGAAAGTCTGTATGTCTAGATCTCTGGATTTATGGATCTCTGTCTGTTACGTGCATAGCGTCTAGATTGTCGTGCCAATTGTCATGAAATTTGGCACAAAATTAGTTTGTAGCATAGGGGGGAGGAGCACCTCGAAGCGATATTTCAAATGTTCGATTTTGTTCTCTTTCTATGATTTTATTTTTACCACCATTGGTGGATTTATTTTCTCTGCACCGAGCGAATATATAACATTAACGAGTAAATTACCAAAACGTGGACGAGCAAATGAACATTGCATATTGACGAGAAATTCATCGTCCATTTGTAAATATACAGGCGAACCAAATGAGCTTTTAATTTTCTACTACGGGCAAAGCCGTGCGGGTACCGCTACTTTGAAATTTAGTTACTAATTATACCCGTTTATTTGCAGATCTGGGGATAAAAAGGGACTAAAAGTGAGAGAGAACCCCTTGAAGTAGGAAATATGCGGGTTATTAAGAAGAAAAATTACAATTGTGTCCAGATTCAATTAATTCCGAAGAAATGTCTTAGAGAGTGGCATAGGCCCATTTTGACTTTAAGTATATCAACTCTAAAAAGGAAATTAATAGATCGTTAACAAAACACGCCTGGGCATCCTGTAGTATTTAGTAGCAAGGATGAGCAAGTATTAAATATTATCAGAGAAAATAAATCCACCCAAGCCATTAAAGAGAGGCGTTTTCATACTTTCTAATGCTTAAATAATGAGCATTTCAATTGGTTTTAGAAGAAGTTAGATTATATTTCGATTTAAGAAATTAAGTTTGCCCAGAAATATGTTTTTATGTATAAGGTGAGTTGGGGGAAGTGCAGCCCTTAAATTGTATAGTTCGACTTTATTAAGGCCTAGACATTACAAGTCTTGATAAAAAATTTTAATTTTTATTTCGTATGTTACCTGTTTTAGTGTGTTTTCCAAGACATGAGCCTGTTAAAATCATTGCAGGCAAAAAAGTTGAAAAAAATTGTTTTAAACTATTGTGCTCTAGGGCCGCACTTTCTCAATAAAAAGTGGGGCAAGAGCATCACCTATCTGAATTTTTTAAAAAAACCGTTTGAGAAAATAAGTGGCAAATGCAATCAATAGAGTATTTTTTCCTGATTAAAAACGATTTTTTTTATTTTTATTGTCACCTATTCATTGGGAAGTTATTACATTTTTCCTAACGAAACCTGTCAATGTAAAATGGAGAACGTTCAAGGAACAATGGATTATTAAACAAAATTATGAAGTTTTTACTTTGAATTAAATAAAGAACATGAAAGATAACTTTTATTATGCTAATAAGCTTAAAAAAACAAAACCAAAACTTGCATATCAAGGAATAATCTTTAAAACTTGAATATCAACGAACTTATAAAATATTAACTTAATAATACAAAAGGTAACTATACAATTGACAAAAGGTAACAGGTCTTTGACGAACTTGAACATTTTTTTTTTGCATAAGTACACTTAATATAGTAATTAACAATTTAATTTATATTATGGAGCAGTATATATAAGCAGTTATATTGGAGCAATATAGATTAGTGACACTTATTGTTAGTTAGACAAAGATGCAGGGATTAAAAATTAACTTCATTGCTTCATTAAATCGTTGCAAGCAAATTATATCTGTCATAAAAGAACATTGCCAGATTAATGGGAAAGTGCAGTCCCAAGAATGCGAGGCTGCACTTGCCCCTTTTTTTCGGGCCGCACTTTCCCAGTCGTATAGTTTTCTGGGGCAAGTGCAGCCATAAAATTAATTGATTTTAAAGTAAAAAATAATAAATATCATTTTTAAAAATACGAAAAGTAGACATGAAATAGTTGTACTTACGTTTTGGAAGCACGAAAAAGTGAGAACAACAACAGAAGAAACGATGATTTCTCAAACCATAACAACATGGCACTGTAGTGGGAATGAGAAAATTTAGGAAACGAGGGAGGGAGTAGAGTTACCATTCAAGTAGCGCGATCTAACGCACTCAGTGCAAAGTAATAACGTTTACCAAGCTACCCAGATGGCAAGCAGCCTTGTAGATATTGCCGGTTTCTGATTATTAACCTAAGCCGCACTTGCCCCAAGACCGCACTTACCCCAACTGACCTTACCTTGATTTTATACTAATTTATATAAATAATTTGCAATTATATACATAAAAAGTTTGATCAATAAAATGTACGTTTTGAGTTTTCTTCCAAAATCATTGGTCCTTCTTGATACCACCACCTGTTTTACAGCTTTTTCTAATGGATTTGCTGAGTTGAACCAAGTATCCCTAGCGCAAGCCTATTTAAACTCAATTTTCAAAAATAGAAAAAAATATAAAGAGTTAAAATGTTTGTTTAAAAAAGGCTTAAGGTGGAAGCAAAACGGTTGAAAGGTAGAAAAAACAAATCAACAAATCAGTGTAAAACTCGCAATAAATAAATAAAAAAATAAATAAATTTCGGGTAAAAGTAGCCCCCGTTTACGGTGTAAAAAAAAGTAATGTTAAGTTGAATTAAAAAAAAACTTTAAACAATTACACGACATAAAATAAGTAAGTACCAAGGAATGAATCAGACAGAATCCGCAACATAAAATGCATAGAGTTCAAAGTCAACATGATTTAGACGAGTAGAATAATTTTAATGGTAAAAACCAGGTCATGGTGGGTCATCGATGTGCTCATTAGTACTGGCGAAGGAAGGTAAAGCGCTGTATCTGCAGAAATAAGGTTTTGATATACATGAAGAAAAAGATTTGGGCAAGCTAAAGCAAAAGCATACTGACAGTAGGGAAATATTGGGATTTAACGTTTTTCTTCTTGCTTAATTTTCAGAGGAAACGAAAAAAACCAAGCTTGTACAACAAAGATAAAGATGACAATCTTTATCTAAATGAAAAAAAAAAAGCCTTCCCTAAATAGTGTGTGTCGTGATACGTAATTCGCATTTTTCAGACACTTACAGTCGAAAATTATGGTTTTTTTCAAGAATATGAAATCGGAGAACATTTTTATTTTCTTACGTGCTTATCTAGCATACTTTTCAGAAATTCTTATTTTATATAATGGATTTTAGTACAGTGTCATACTGAATGTACCAAATTTATATGCCTCCAGTTCTAATGTTCTTAAAAAATCTCTGAAATGTGTGCTTTTATTTGCTTTGCATGTAATTTTTGACTTCGTATGGTTAATCATGAAAAATGGGAAAAAAAAGTTTTCATGACATTTATTAATATATATATCTTTTTGTATCTTGATCGCAAGCGGGATGGCATACTTTTAAAAATTAGTTCTAAAGATGTACTGCAACTCGGTGAAGTAGGGTAATTATTTGTATTATTTGTATTCGATTTTTTGAATTAAATTGAAAATACTTTTGAATAATAATTCAAGGTCATAACTTGTTAGCAAGTTGTAACATAAATTCTTTCATGATAAAATTATGAAAAACTAAAAAAATGTTATATATATATATATATATATATATATATATATATATATATATATATATATATATATATATATATATATATATATATATATATATATATATATATATATATATATCGCTGCTCAGACATTATACAGGATAAATTATGTAACTAAGTTTAAAATCTAGGTCAAGTTAAAATAGGCTACGAGAGCTTTTTCCAGTAGCTATTTTTTATAAGAAGCAAAAAGAAAAAAAATGCCAGGGGAAAAAAAACCACTTTTTGCTCCGAACTATCGCGAGAAATCTTTTGTTGTATGCCGAAAATGTTGCTAATTGCTTTTATATTATTAAGCTGTTTACTGGAACTTCGCAGGCATTTTATAATGATCAGTGAACAAATTAACTAAAGAGACAAAAAACAAAATTTCTCTCTTTGAAAATATCAATTTGTCCTATGTCATATGTCATTTGTGTGTTTTTTTTTTTTTTTTTTTTTTTGTATTTTGTGCTGAATCAGTCTAATTATGCGTAAATGAAATATCGTTTTAATTAGAATCGTCAAATGTTCGCGGGAATAGTTTTTTGTTCTGAAAGGAACAAACTGTATCAGATGATTAAACAAATGAAATTGTATCGCAAAATTATTTATACCACACTACATTAATGAAGCGTAACTTAGAAGCAAGTAATTAATTATAGGGAATTAGATAAAAGAATTATTGTTGGAAGAATAAGCGAATTAAAATCCTTTTTTGATATAATTTGGAATACATTAGACGCACACATTATATATATATATATATATATATATATATATATATATATATATATATATATATATATAGAAATAAGGTTGCCATCAGTTTTACAAAAAGACAAAAAATTTTATTCTCCTCATAGAAATTTTCATCGTTGGAAAGATGAAACTTTCCTCTATTTTTCTACATAACCAATACCTTTTTCAACAAATTGTTGTAGCCGGTGTTCCGCCAAACCGTTGAGGAAACGTTTAACCTCTTCTTTGACTTCATCGTTCCTACGGAAGCGTTGCCTAACGATTATCACTTGTTCCCCAAGTTAAAGGAACGCGAGTGTTCCTTTAACTTGGGGAACAAGTGATAATCGTTAGGCGCGAGGTCAGGACTGAAAGGTGGAATGGGCATGACAGTCCACCCTAAGTCAGTTAAAAGTTACTTGGTTTCGTGCGTTGCCGAGGAGCAGCGTTACTACGGCTGTCAGTCGTCCTCGCCTGCAGTTCTGGATAGCACGCTTGAGTTTTCTTAGTGTTGCACATTAACTGTCTGACTTGATTGCTGGGGAAGTTTAAGGAACACTTGACTGGCCAATGCTTTCGTAGTGACGATGAAGTCAAAGAAGAAGTTGAACGTTTCCTCAACGGTTAGGCGGCGGAGTTCTATGATATTGGGATACAGAAATTCGAGCACCGCCAACAAAAATGTTTAGAGAAAGATGGCGATTATGTAGAAAAATAGAGGAAAGTTTCATCTTTCCAGCAATGTAAATTTCTGGGAGAATTAAAATTTTTTTCTATTTGAAAAATTACTTTATTTCTGGATCGACCCTCGTGTGCGTGTATATATATATATATATATATATATATATATATATATATATATATATATATATATATATATATATATATCACAAATAATAATTGAATTACTTAATACTCTTAACGAAACTCTAATCCTACTAGAAGACATATTTCCGTGTAGAGGCGTTAGGTTACAAGTCCAACATTTATAAATGGCGAACTAAAAATAAGTAATAGAATATTTCGCACGATTTTAAGGGGTCAATTTTCTTGTTTTTGAAAATAAAAATCTATGCATTAAAAACTATTTCGGGCAAGTTTTTTTTCCGAAAAAAATGAATATGTTTGCTCCAAATGTCCATTTATTTTCCTTAGAAATGCGCATGCCTAATTCAATGAATACATTTTACAATGAAAATCAAAAACTATGTCAACCACTCTACCAGTATGGTTTATCTTTATTGTTGTAAAAACCCCGGTATACCTTGTAGATTTTTGATCCAGCCCTATTTTTTGCTTATCATCAAAAATAAAAGAAAGACATAGAGAAAGAGTTAAAACTAAATGAAATATTAGTTGCCGAAATAGAAATTTCAAAAGCAAATATTAGTTGCCGTAAATATTTTCAGGAGTACTTTCCCATTTTAAATGGAACAATTACCAAAATCAATAGTTGATGTGATGCATAACTCGCAGATAGACATAGAAGCCTCATCATTCAGAAATAAAAAGCGATGCAGCTCCTTTTGATGCTTTTTAATACTTTACATCTAAAAGGGAAGCCCATCGATTACGCCTTTTGAGGAAATATTTTACCCCTTTGTTGAAAATATCCATTTATAATGGATTCAAACCAGTCCTTACTCCTATTCAATAGAAAATGCACATTCGAGAAAGGAAAAATAAAGCGCTCCATTGCGTACTAATTTGGATAGCAGTGAAAATCGAAGCTTTCATAGTTTTGTAGAAGCAGCTGTTGTTGGATTTATAGTTTTATGTATCCCGTTTACTTTTCCGTTACACCCCACCCTTGACAGCTTGGAACCGGGGAATTCCACAAATGATTTACATTAAAGTCTAGCGAATCCGCCTGTTCTGGCGCCATTTTTAGTTTGGAAACTTTTCTAACAATAATCGATAGAAGTGAGCAAGCGAAATGTACATTTACATTTCCAAAACACTTCATTATTAATTTTCGACCTGAAGATAGCTGGGAGAACGAAATGCAGGAAATGCGTTTGGAAATGCCTGACGGAAGGAATGTTATTGAACATTTAGAGCATCTATAAAAGTTACATCGATCACAGAAACACGCTTTTGTGTTAGTGTTAATGCTACCATTAGTTCGCATATGAACTTGGAATATTTTAGATAAAACATCGGAACATGAAAGCGTCTTTGCTTAGCAAGCAAATGATGTCTTTCTCTATCTAGTACTGTTAGCCAAAGTTAAAATATGCAGCCGTATGTTATCCCATTTAAAACTTTCGATTCTGTCATAATTTAAAAAACTGGATTCTTAACGCAAATCTTCGAAATATATTATTAAGTTTGTTTACTGTTAATTAATTTTCGCGTGATCTCTTTATGAGTACAATCAAGTACGTGTATAATTAAGTCATAATTATCTATACGATTTTGTGTAAGGCTTTACTTATGACTTTCAGAAGTTATTGTCCATTCTATGTTGCGTTTGCAGAGCTGCAAGGTTGGCATTGAAAATGCATCAGATTTTGCAATGTAAAAGACTTGAAAATATGATTGATTGTGCAACCATTGAAAATGTACACTTGCGTTGACATGCGTAAACTCTTCAAGTTTAACGTACAGCTTATACATGTTCAATGTGCACATTTTTAATCATTCAAGTTACATCCAAACTGTAATCTGTTTTTAAAGGGAATGTTTAATTCTACGTTCTTCTTGTTGTTTAGCCTAACGGCAAGAAATGCTCTCAACAAGAGTTCAGCAACTGTTGGTAGTAATATCCTAAAAAATGTGATTATGCGGTCTGAAAGAGAATGCATCAGTCATTTTGACTAATTTTCTAAGACCAAAGAAAACATGTTTAATAAAATTCTTTCTTTAAGCTAAAACTAGTTCACCTGACAAACCTTCTACTGATTACTTCCTCATTTGTAAATACAATTGCCATAAAACATTATGTAAGATATTTTCCAAAAGCTCATGGTAAACTTTTCAAAACGATGGGCATGCTCCATTGTTTTAAGATCTACAGTTACACTTCTGGTCATATTTCAAACAATATGCCCTCGAAATATTTGAGAAATAAAAAGAAATCTTTTTCACAATCAGAGATAAAATATTAAGTAGGAATTGAAAAAAAATCGATATCTTTGTTAAAAGCTATGCTTCATGTTAAGAACAAAATTCATGTCTGTACTTTTTATCAACATTGAGCTATTGTCACAAGGTGGTTCTTTTTGGCATATCTTACCTACATACAATGTTTTACGATCATTTGGGATTTGAAAATATTTAATAAAAAACTGAAAAAGTGCAATCTGAATCAAATATATGGGGGCGTAAAGCTTTAAAAAGCAGTTTCTCATTTTTTACTGAGCTGATGGTACGATTTCTGTGCTTTGCACAATACTACGGTACTTTTATTTCATTTGAGAGACAGTCGCGATTTTTATGACAAATTTGAAAAACAACCCAACAACAACTCTTCTATGTTCTTTCTAAAAATCAGCCTTATTATCTTTCTGGTGTTTGAACAAGCGAACAATAAAAAATAGGTATTTTCCTTAGAACCACCTTGTTGAGATAGAGGAAAATCCCTATTAATTACACAACAGTTGTCAACAATTAGTTTTATAGCAACAAGTCCAATAAATGGTCGTTTGCCCAGTTGTTCCATCAATTGCAATTAAAGCAACAAATTGATCTTCCTCGTTGCTTTGCTGTCCATCTCGACTACCCCTTATAATCTTCCACAATAGAGAAATGCTGCGAAGAATAATAGTGAATGTAGTTTTGCAGCCTAGCAACCTACCATTGTAGAAAAATTGGCAAAAATAAAGCTTTTGACCGTGAGTCCTAAGTTGATTAAGTATGGAAGACACTGCAAATATATGGCTAGGGATTTTGTTTCTTTTCAAATAATTGCTGCAGCTGCTGTGCTTTATCTGTCTTTTCAGTAATGAGATTCTGTTCCGTGCGTTTTTCGTGTTTCTTGCTATAAACTGTTTATCACAAACACAGTCGTTTATGTACGTAAATGAAACACGCAAGTCTGCTTTGCGAAACAATGAAGTTATTGTTATTTTCTTCAAAAATTAGGATTTTACTACTTCTAATGTTAGAAGGAGTTTAAGTAATAGAAAATGTTATTATTTATGAAGAAAATAAAATGATTTACACAAAAATATTCTGCAACTTTTTTTCACCGCAACGGCTTTCAAAGGTTTTAAATATTTTGTTTTAATTTTGTAAAACGTGACTTCGTTTTTTACTTCTGTTCGTTATCTCATTAGACGTAATTTATAGAAAAAAATGTGTTAGTTTTTATGTTGCAAATACTTAATTTATTTCTCAGATACTGACAAGCTGACGTCATCTTGGTATTGTTTTGTAATAATCAGGGATTTCTTTTATAATTAGTAAGAAAATAATATAATTTTGATAAAAATATTTTGCATGAAACAGTATCATTTACTGTTTGTAATACCAAATGACTTATTCTTTAGAGGAAAGCAGACTAAATTAGCATAAAAAACATGAGAAACATGTAATTAAATTTTCAAAGAAACTTTGCTGAATTTATTGAAGTTTGGTTTAATGCCTCTGGGATTTTCTAACAAAAGCTAACTATTAAAAAGAAACATTTTTTCCCCACACACTCAAAGTACAAAATCCGGTAACGTTATAAATTTTCTGGATTTTATTAATTTATGTGTTCACTTTTTTGGGTCTGAACGTAAAATATTTACATTGTAATTCATAAAGTAATAACTTGTAAATAAATTTTAAATTTGTTTCAAAAGTAGCTATTCACAAGATCAGTTGTTTAGATAGCACATTCAGTTTTGCCCGTTGCAAATTCTTGCTGCGTACAATTCGCAAAATTGTTGTTTAGGGCACATATTTTGTGGATTATTCGTCCCCTAAGCATGTCGCCATGGGAATACCGAAAAATGACGAAATTAACAGCAACTAGTAACAGCATTTTAAGCCAGACCATATTCTTATAGTTTATGTAACGTTCTCCTTGCTCTTTGTGGCCATTTGGAAATGGGATTTTATGAAGGTCAAGACATTTGCTCTAAGGGTCAATTTGCTCTTATTCTATGGAAGTGCCAGGCGCTTATGTGCCTGGCACTTCCATAGAATCATAACTCAAAGATGTACCCCTGTGCGAAGAAAAATTATAAACTTTGGAGCTAACAGTTCATTAATGGTATAAAAATCAAAGCGACAAGCACTGGATCACCATCGCAGATTCATTTTATCAAATATTACTGGAAATTGGAAGCATTTACTCGACAAATAAGCTCTTGATAAAGTGACGTTTAAACTAAAATGTATTTCAAATAGTTTTTGCAGTCAAATTTTTAGTCAAAGTAAAAGAACGTTTATGTACAATTCTTCATTTAAATATAAAACTTTATTTTTGTTTTATGCTCCTTCACTTTTTAGTCCCAGAAGTCGGAATAATAAAATACTTAACTAAAAATGGTTTAATTTTTTATACAGTGTACTGTGGTGAAGAGTATCTCATAGACATTATTTCATGTTTGTAGGCGAAAAACTAAAAGAGTTATTTTACGTCCAATAGTCCAAACTTATATTATTAAATAAATATTTCAAAGAGAAACACACTAAAACATCACACTTCATTTCAAAATGTTCTCCAAATAATTAAGCATAATATAAGCATTTGAAATGATCAATTAAAAGATTAATTATTTTTAAAAAATCAGAAAAAAAACCTTGACTTTTCGATGGGAATCCATGGTCGGAAAAATGATCCAATCTCAATCTCCCAATCCCTGTTTGTTAGTGTTGTCCAGCCCAAAACGAAAAATTGTTTCACAGAAAATAATAATAAGCAGAGTGTTAAGAGTCAACTGCAAAAAAAAAAAAAAAAAACAGTTCTATCAATTAGTAAATGATTAGCAGCTGCTTACAGTTCATGTCCGGTATACCGAACTAAATAACTATTTTCGATATGCCTTGCTGTATAAAGATCATTTAAGATTTCTTATCAATATCCGAAAGCTGTAGCTAGATATTCAGAAAATTGAAGATTTTTTAGATTCTCGCCATTTTAACTACTTTGTGAACATTTGAGTAATCTATGCAAGCTTAAATAAGACACTCAGACGAAGTTGATGGTTTGATCTAAATGCTATGACTTTACTTAAAACTGGATAACGCGATGAACAAAAACACGAGTCTCCAAGAACACTGCATTTTATAAACAAAGAATTTTCTTTTTCTCAAAGCAAGGCAAGACATTCGTTTTACTATATATTGGAAATTTACCCTGGTTATACCCAACTAATACTAGTTCCAATAATTAAATTGTCCCGTAAGAACTTTGTTCCGAAAAAAAAGATAAATAAAATTTCTAATAACATAAAAGGTTTACCAGCTCTCCTGTACTGATCATCACTCTAACATTTCAACTATGCTTATTAAACTAGATCGATCAAATCTCTATTGAGATTTAAATTTTCTTCGGAATTTGTTATCCGCTTTTGTACTTAATGCAGAAAATGTGCATCAACGCATGAATAGATTAAAATAAAAATGAACGTTTTGTCAATATTTCCGTGCTTTTATGTCTCTTGAGGTATATACCTATCGATGAAACGTTTCAAAAGAGGGTAGTTTAAAGAATTGATTCTTCATTATCGAATGCAAAATATTTCTTTGCTGTGTTTTCCTTTGAAATATAGGTTTCATATCACAAATGACTTTTAATGTAGTTGTAAAATAAAAGCGGAAAATACACTGAACAATTATTACTGTTTGTAAAATGTCATGTCCTTGAGTCATTAGCTATCGAGTTTTTACCTGTACTATTAAGGAGAAAATATATATATATATTTTATTCTCTAAAAATGGAGTAAAATTATTTAGAAATACTTGGAGTTCTGATCGAGTTATTTAAGCCGTAATTGCAAGTCTTAAATCGGATTCCTTTGTAGCCTAGACTAAGATAAAAGTGTTTATTTTTCAAAAAATGTTTAATCATTTTTAAGCATCAAATTTCATGTCACAAAATTTCCTATTAGACCCTTTTTACAAACACGGTATTACTTAAAAGCTACATTAAAATGCATACTTGGTTGCTCTAGCTTTGAAAACCTGTAAATAACTTATCATTATCTCAAGCAGTCATACTATAGCTGGTAATAGTGTCTTCTATCTGGCTTGAATTTCTTAGAATAATGTTTCTGTAATTAATCATTCCTCGATATTCATTCCTTGAATACCCTTATAACGCGAAACAATATAGCTTAAATTAGATTTCATTAGATTTCCACTGCCTACTCCCTTTAAATACATTTGACTTTTTTTGAAAACTGTACAATATCAAACAAAGAATATTATGGAGAAAATTGTTTTTCAGATATTCTGGACACGGTTTTCAAATAATTGATGAATTACATTGGCTGCTTTTATGTGAGACATACTAAATGTAATAAAGTGTATATTCTCTTTCTGTAATGAGTTTAAAAACGTTCAAAAAAGTTTATTTGTACAGAATACATATGTGTTAAGGCTATTTAAATTATGAAATGTATTATTTCTGAAAGGTGTTTTGTTATAGGAACACCATAACTTTATCAATATTTTATGAAGCTTCATAAGTAAAGCATCATTTTAAAGATTATTTTTACCGCTTTCATAGAAAATAAAAGAGACAATTAACATATTGGCTGTTTTGTCAGAAAAACCGATTTATTATGTTTTCATTACACGTTGTATTAATGCATAGCATCTCAGTAAGGTGAGCAGTTGACTCAGTTGGTTAGTGCGTCATGCCAATTTTTCTGAGGTAGTAAGTTCGAATCCCTGTCTGCCGAAAAAGTCTTTTTAATAACTTATTTACTTCAGCTGAATTTTGATCCAAATTTCCATTAATATAGAGCAGACCACACTCTTATTTTAGTATTCATAGAATATTATAGTCGTTTCTTCTTGCATCGCGCATTATACACGAGCAAGTCTTCTTTGATGCCTTAAAACAGAAAATAATTCCCATAGAAACATAGGTTTTCAAATAATTATCAGCACCAGTGGCTATCAGCATCCAACGGCGTTTAACAATCGTTACTACGCCACACCTCTTCCATGACTGGCACCGCAGTTTAAACAGCACCAGCTATTATTATGTTAATGTGCATATCAACGATGCTTTTACTGCTTCCAGCATTACTTTAGAGATAGTGATCACGCTTAAAGAGAAAAATGTGTCATGCTAACCACATGGACCAATTAGTGCTAAAAGCTGTTCAGCACCACTTTTTTTCATGGGACAGCAGCGTACCGATTTTTGTTTGACTCCTTATATTAGAACAAGAAATCAGAGACAGTCATTAAGAAAACGTTTTACTGTGCGACAACCTTGGAAAAGTAATTACTTAAAGTAACTAGCACTAGTTCCTACTCGTGTCTATTTGTACACCGATTTCGTTAGATTTTCAGCATTTAGTTTTATGTTAGTACGCCCCAAAACGTGTGGAATAGCATACATACATACATTCCCTTTAAAACGTTCAGTAAAACCAAAAATATGAAAATATTCTGATTCGAACACTATTTCCTATAACTCACGAATTTAAGGGAACATTATAAAGGTCTTTGCTTGCTCACAATCTTACATTATGTACAGTATTTTAAACCAAAAGTGAAAAAGCAGATAGGTGCACATATTCAATGTGCTTTGCAAACGCAGTTTAGAAATATTTCATCCAAGTACCTCAACCACCTGGCCTTTTATGCGAAAACTCCAACATCATACATCTTTACAGCTTCTAACGCAAACGAATACAGAAAAGCATACTTAGATTCATGATTTTCAGGAACACTTATTAAATATGCTGCTTCCGTGTTTCACCAGCTCTTATTTGTAAGGGCTTTCAACTTCTTTCTATGTTCTCAGCAGTGGGCATTGTTAAAGGAACAAGAATTACCTCTGCGGCATTCATTTTTGTGGGGAACCACAAGTAACAGCTGCAGCTAATGCAGAGGTTATGTAAGTTCAGGCGAATTCTGTGATATCACTCTGGCCCTCTACCGATCAATAGCACAGGTGCAAAAGAAGGGTCTTTGATTGGACAGTCGTGATAAGCTTTTAAATGTAGAACGGTTTCGAGGGAAAGAAAAATATATTATTTCAAGCACGTAGTTCGTATTAACCCAGGAAGGGTTTTATTGGAATTGAAGTATGCTGATATTTCTTAAAAGTTTTCCTTTTTCTGAAGCATTTGCGCTTTTTTTATTATATTTTTTGGAAGAGTTTTATGACGGAGCGGATTTTACGCTTAAAGTTTTGAGGTTTTATGATAAATCGATTGGAGAGGACTGGAAAAGAATATTGTTTTACATGCATAAAAAGAGCCGCAATGTATTCTTATTAAAAAGGTAAAATAAAACGTTTAATGTAATTTTTTTTTCAAGCACTTATCTTTATTTTTTCATGCGGGTAACGTTTTCTTTTATGTATTACAAATTAATAGCGTGAGTTATTTAGTAATGAATTTCATTATTTCGTAGACTGGTGTTTGTAAAATGGGAAAACTATTGTAAAGTTTATTTAAACAAAGTTGTGGATTTCATTTTCGCTGAAAACGATATTTATTTCTGACGATGTAACATTTCTGGATGCAATAGAGAGGTACATAAAATTAAAAGCCCCGATTGCATTTTTTTTCTTTACAGCTAAGCGTTTTAGTGTTTAGTTAAAAGGCAAAGAAACTGACACTTTAATCGCAGTAAATTTTAAACAATTTGAGCTGGTTTTACAGATGAGCCAATAAAAAGGAAGACCCCCGAAGTTAGCTGCTTTGCCTGTCAAAAGGAAAACGTTCTCTTTTTTTCTTCTTCGCAGATGTTAATTGTTTTTAAATATATAAAACTATTGGTTGCTTTTAATTTATTGGCACTTATTCTGTATTTTGGACTTTATAGCTCAGTGTTTTTTCCGTTATTCAAGTCGAAGGCAAAAAGAACTTAAAACTATTTGTACTAATTTCTCAAAGTGAGACACTAAAAGGGCTAAATTGGCACAAGATGCAAATTATATATTTAATTTTTATTTCACATGTCGTGCAATGTTTTTAAATACATAAAACATTTGATTGCTTGTACAAGAAAAAAATCCTATCAGTTGTTTTTTAATATTTAAGTTAACTTATATATTAAATATTAACAATACATTTACTGTCCAAAATAACGTGTTTAATGTGGTCCGTCTCATCAAGTTATGTCTTGAAATATAAACGATGGTAAAATATGCAAATCTGTTATACTTTTAAAAAATGAATTTATTGCATCAAGGAATTCGCTACTTCTTACTGTAGTAAAATTTAAAATGAAAGAACATAATATTATAATAACTTGTTGAATAAAAACGCACTGCAACGTACAATAGAATATACTCAATCTGAAAATTAGTTCATTGAAAGAACACTCGCAAACATCGGATAAAATAAACACGAACGTTTCTTTACAAGAATGTGTAATGAATAAACTGGCGCTGGTGTTGCCAAACAGAAAGTTAAAATCTAAAATCACAAACAATAATACGATATAAAATCGATACATTACAATTTAACGTGCCAATCAAATACTTTATTTTTAATTTAAAGTTCGATAGTTGTAAAACTGAATTAAGATCATGATAATTGTCAAACTTTCACTACATCCTACTAGTAAGTGAATTAGCGCGCAACAGTGCAACTTGTTATGATGCAGTATACAGGGTGTCCCAAAACGAGCGCATAAACGCTGCACAGCTAAGCGATCTAGATTCCTCGTTGGGAGTTCATAAAAACTGCCCTAAAAAGCGTTAATATACGATAAATAGCTGATGAGAAAAATACGGAAAACAAAGTATGACGTCACTGCCGGTGCTAGGAAAAAACACTTTCTTGGACAATTTAACAACATATCTTTGCAGATGATAATGTTTAAAACGTTCGCCGCGTGCATGTCCGTATAATGCTGTTGATAAGTTCAATAAAGTGTCTTTTCTTGCACCGGCAGTAACGTCACACTTTGTTTTCCGCATTTTTCTCGTAAACTATGGATCGTACAAGAACGCTATTTGGGGCCGTTTTTATGTACTCCCAACGAGGAAACTAGCTGTGCAGATTTATGCGGTTGTTTTAGGACACCTGTATATTTATTCAAAAGCATGACTGCACCTGCACTTACATGCTCAAAGACTACTATTCAATATAACCAGTTTCTTTTCAGTCGCTTCGTAAACGTTCTCGAAAAAAATCCCATACGATAAGTAAGAAAACAAACATAACTATTTCCCTCGCATAAAAACTAAATCACACACATGCGCCCATTAATAAAGTATCGAGATTTGATGCGATAAAAGAAATATGGGAACTCTTCCACCAGTTGAACCAGATCTTTTCCGAGCAAGAAAAGAAGTCCCGTTTTGGCTAGTTATTTCAGTACCAAGGAATACAGCAGTGGAAAACTGACCATCGGTCGTAGCGTCTCGAATTGATCGTCTCCTATTACGGGAATCGATCAAAACTGCAATTATACGGGAAGCTCTTTTATTTATTATTTGTTCCTTTGCTTTTCTTTCACCCCCTCAGATACTATTAAATGTGCTATTCCTTTCTTTTGGCTTCAAATAACAATCGACAGCAGATGCTTTCTTTATTGTGACCGTAATCAAACCTAAGACGAAGAAAGCGGCTTCTAGATAGGCCGGTGTCTAGAAGAATAGATAAAGATGAAAAAAAGTAAATACATTTTGTCATCTTCTCGTCTTTTTCATTTAGTTCACTTCGAAAATCGATGAAAGTGAATTTTCGTGTTCGACATTACAATGTAGCTTATGTTGGTAAACACTTTCATCAATAAATGGTATTGAAGGATCTATACCAAAGGTGTAAGCGGTTTCGTACAAGGTTATTACAAAGGTTGGAAATTTATTTGGTGACATACTTGAACATAAGATTTTCCGAAATATATTTAATGCTGTGCCCCAGAGGTATTATAAAAACAAAGCAATGCATTTAGATTTAATTTTATTCGAATTATTTCGAAGGCCCGTGGCTAAACAGTGTAACAGATGATACTATAAAAAACACTATGTTAAAAAAAAATAGAAAAACATTACCGGACATTGTGATCTTGAATTAACTTTTTTAAATGCAAGTGTGGTCATACATAAATTTAAGCTGATGTTTCATAATAATTAACCATAAGGTGGAATATATATAGTTATAGTATATATGATAGTGCAAAAATTAAATATGAATTCTTTATTTCATAATGTTATGTTGAGTATATACGCATGAAACTTGCTTTCAAAACATGATAAAATTTAAAATAATTCTTTATTTTGCTATTTCATAGTTCAAAACACATTTTGATCATTTTCTGAATGACTTTTAAGAGGAAAAACAGCACGTTTTCTAGGGTTAAAAAGGTCATATGCATGTACGCATTAAAAAATTAATTGACTCTGAAACTCGTTATTAATCATTATAATAATTTTCGAGATGATTACTTTACAAGTTTATTATGCTTAAAACAAAACAAGATTATATATATATATATATATATATATATATATATATATATATATATATATATATATATATATATATATATATATATATTTAATAACAATATAAAATTTGAACAAGAAGGAACGTAAAATTGAATCAAAATCCCAAAACACCCTGGGGCCTCATCAGGGGGCTACTCCTCGAGAGTAAGGACAAACCATGAGATGTTTTGTAAGTGCTGCAGGCTAAACGCCTAAAAAACAACACTAGTATCCCAACATCTCACAAGAAAAGCAAAAGGAATATCGAAGTCAAAAATATAAGCATGACAGAAAATATTAATTAAAACATTTGCAAACTAAAAATACAAGCATCACAGTTATTAAGTAGAACAAATTAATAGCAAGAAATCACAAATGAACTCAATTGCAAGAGGAAAAACATGGGAA
Organism: Uloborus diversus; assembly: GCF_026930045.1. Classification (NCBI taxonomy): domain Eukaryota; kingdom Metazoa; phylum Arthropoda; class Arachnida; order Araneae; family Uloboridae; genus Uloborus; species Uloborus diversus. The sequence goes on from NC_072733.1 coordinate 167,122,407, forward strand.
GAACATAAACATGGAACGAACAAAAAGACTTACTTCTACTCTTTCATAAGCTTGTAAATAAAATTTTCGTTGAGATGAACTGGATATCTGTTCTCAGTTAAGGTTGCAGTTAAATTTTGAATCGCTAACTTGAGATTTGTTTTATTGTTGCAGATTTTTTTTGTAGCTATTAATTTGCGAGATGATTGTGTTTTTGAACACTATTTTACTAACACAGCTGTGAAAATGAATCAATGAATAAACTTTAAAATCAAAATCAGAACGTTTATCATACAAAGCAAGACTGATACCTTTTTTAATTTAGTTGTATGTTGAGATCCAAGAAATTAACTGCGTCATTCTTATTTGTCTGTTTCAACAAAAGTTCATTAGGGTAAATTTCTTTATATAAATTGTGAAAACCTGTGTTGTTAAAAATGATGGTGTCGTCAAGTTTTATATTGCTATTAAATTTATCGTCTACCAGTATCAAAGTGCTGCATGTGGCACCTGTTGAACTGAGTAGTGAAGCTTAATTCAATTTAGTCTGAATTGTTTGAATTGTCCAGGTTTAAAATGCAGTTTGTGTTAATGTTTCTTAGTGTATGTATATAGATATACTATATGACGAAAAGTATTGGGACACTTTCAAAAATTCATATTTTTTACGGATTTCTCGTGAAACAAACGACCAATTTCTCTGTATTTATTTTCACATAAAAGGCATACTCCAGCCGCCATTTTCCAACAAAAATTGAGTCTACTATTCATTTAGGGGACTAGCAACAAATTGAGGAAACAAAAAAAGTTTTGTACATTTTTCATTGTAAATAGCTGGGACTAAGCTCTAAGTTTCAGAAATAAGTCAAAAGTCTATTTAAAATTTATTTTGAAATTTTCGTGAAAGTATCTCTGATAAACACAGCGGTATAAGCATTTCTTTCAAAAATGCAATTTTTTTTTAACGTTTTCGGCTTATATCACGCAAAGTTTTCCGTCAAACGTTACTAAACTTTCAGAATATTTGACAACATATTAAATAAACATGGTAATAAAATTTGAAGTTAAAATACTGAAAATTTAATGAAATATGAACGTTTAAAGCAATTTATTTTTCACTACGCATGCGTCAATGATAGCAAACTATTACCTTTATAATCGGAAGGCCAAATATATCCTACATCTCATAAAAAAAACTCCACCTTGATATTTTTAAAATCTAAAAAGTTATCAGCGATAATTCTTGGCTAGACAATGAATCGTGAGGGATCGTTCGCAAATAATCCGCTTTTATCATGAATCACTCTGCAAAGATAGCAGGAAAGTGTTGCCAATTTGCGAACGATCCCTTGCCATTCGTCGCCTAGCCAAGAATTATAGAAATTCGTCTCATTAGATCGCTGATAACTTTTTAAATTTTAATGATATTGAAGTGGAAGTTTTTTATGAGTTGTAGGACATATTTTATGTTTGGATTATAACCGTTAAAAATTACTATCTTTCGCGCATGCGCAGTGAAAAATTAATTGCTTTAAACGTTCATATTTCATTGAATTTTCAATATTTTAACTTCAAATCTTGTCGTTATGTTTCTTAAACATGCAGTCAAATATTCTGAAAGTTTAGTAACGTTTGACGGAAAACTCTGCATGATGTGAGCCGAAAGCTTTGAAAAAAAAATTGCATTTTTAAAGAAATGCTTATTTCTCCGTTGGTATAAGAGATACTTTCACGAAAATATAAAAATAAATTATGGATAGATTTTTAACTTTTTTTCTAAAATTTATAGCTTATTCCCAGCTATTTACAGTGAAAAATGATCAAAAACCTGTTTTTTTTTGTTTCCTCAATTTGTTGCTGGTCCCCTAAAAGAATAGCAGACTTAATTGTTATTGGAAAATTACAACTAGAATGTACTTTTTATGTGAAAAAAATTACAGAGCAACTAGTCTTTTATTTATCGAGAAATCCATAAAAATGTGAATTTTTGAAAGTGTCCCAATACTTTTAGTCATATAGTGTATATAATTTCCCATCAAAAGTTGTGAAACAATGAAAGTATAAATTGAAATAACAATAAAAAAATCTACTGACATTCATTAATGTAATTTGACGTCACAGGTATTTTTTCATAACACCTCAGTGCGTAGTTAATGTATAATTATAGTATAACTTTAGTATTAATGTACAACTATTTACTTCTCTTATCCTTTAAGTAAGTTTGTTGATGTATCTTAATATTGGGGCATGTAATATATATACCTATTTAAAAGTTTGCTTGCTGAAACAAAATAATGCCAAATTTAGTCTATTTTGCCCTAAAAAGTGCGATACATCCTCAAGTACAGCTGCATGCTTAACCATAAATAACAGGAGGCGTAAATTTTTTTAGTTTAACGGCACGACTTCGTCACCAACTTCTGTCTAACATTTCTATAATAGTTGGACGCTATGCTTACTACCAAATTCACCGCAGTTTATGCTTGCGTTCGACGAGCTCAACCGGTAGCTATCAGTTAAGCGATCACGTAACAGCTAGTGATCACGTGCTTCAATTAACCAATCAACAGCTTTAAACAGTAACTGGTGCAGTAACCGGTAGATAATAGAACGCTACTCACCGGTAAACTGGTTATGTTCGTCGAACGCAACCTAAGAATGAAGTAAAGATTTTTGTAAATATAGTAAAAAATCAATTACTCAATTATATACCAACCGCAGTTTAAGAATGAAGTAAATATTTTTGTAAATAAAGGAAAAAATAAATTACTCAGTTCTACCAAGTATGTACACGCTTAAGAAAATCACGCTACGCCCAAGATTAAAAGTATATTTTATCATATTTGTGTTCGATTATAATGGTGAACGGAGAAAAAAACTACAGTTTAACGTTAAAAACGGAATAAGATACTTTTAAAAAAGCGTTTAGTTCGAAGAAAAGAAAACAAGAAGTGTTTTCTTCTTAAAACGTATTACTTTTTCGATAAATTTTATTGCTGCCGCTATCGTAGAAGCTGCAATATTCTTGATAAACGCACAGGAAACACAAACAAAAACTTACGCAAAATAAACTTCTCTCGAAGAACCAATTTATCTCGTAAAATGATTCCAATATGTTTCTCGACTCTGATGCGATAACTTTGTAGTCGAAATTTATTTCCAATCAGGAGCACTTCCGTTCTATTCCGTCGGGGAATATAACATTTTGGAGCATTCTTTTATTCGAAAAGAATCGAACTTAAAAAGATATTAACACCAGCGAAACGCAAACAAACCGTGTCGATAATTCTACGCCGATTTCCCCTAATAAGGTCACAAACGTGGATTCTTTCGAAGGATATAATATGTTCTGGAATTATAGAAACAAAATCAACACTATTCCATGCATTTCAAATAGCTCGAAGCTATTTAAAGCGGAAAATGAATAATAAGACGGGGAAATAGTGGCTTTTATTTTTATTCAAAAGTGTTAGAAAAATCAATCAGGTCCTCAAGTAAATTGAGAAGTTTAAAAACAAAACAGCACCTACATATCTTAACTCTTTGTAACAAAAGGAAGGTATGGCGTTGTGTTCAAGTAATGTAAACTGTCAGTTCAAAAGCGGTGCTTTCAAACAAAGAACATGTGTCCCCAAAGCGAACTCCACAATGCTTTCGAGCTCTGAATGGATGGTAGTAAATGTTAGTTCAATGAAACCCATTTGGATGAAAATAAAAGTTTATTTTGCAATGATGAGACAACAAAGTTTGAGCGAATGAACCAAAGAAAGAATTCAGATTCGTTGAATAGCCTCACTTAAAAGAGTTTGACAAACTTTAATGAATAAGTATTATTTACTTGAGGTTTCAAAAATTAAGAAGCGCTCAATTTCGTGCAACAAAGAAATGTTTCACTGTTTCATTAAACAGAAAATGAAGCTTAGCGTTTTTCAATTCCCTGATTTGAGATTTGGAAAAACACTTGAAAAAAATGCCTCAAATGTACTCAGTATGTGATACAAATAACAATGCCTTTTTAGTTGTTTGTATTTGAAATTAAAAAAAAAAGTATCTGCTACAAAAACTTTTTCCAACGCTCAGTTTAATATGTTTCTTAAATAATTATGCTTGTTTCTAGTAAAATAAGTGCACCACATAAGGCCAACCCAAGGTTCACTAATTAGTGTCTTGCTCATTTATGATGCAATTGGTTCTACTTTTTTGTACTTTCATCAAATGACTCTCAGAAAAAAAGAAAAAAAAATGTTCAAATTTTGTTTTACAGCCGTTTAACAAACGAGGGTGAATTGGCTTATTAGGAACCGAAGATCCTTATAAGGCCAACTATGAAAAACGCCAACAACGCTACCAAGCTTAAATGAATAAATTTTTAACTGTTGATACTAAAACATACTCAAGCACATTTAATAAACTCAAAAACATTGTCAAAAAAATCTTTGTTACGATGAAAAGGACAAAAATCAATTGTCACATTCAGGGCACTGATAAATTGTTATATTCTGTTTTTTTGGTCACGTATGCGCACAGTTACTGCAACATATGCAGCACTGGATCACATCCTCCACCTGCCCTTTCGTTAACTTAATAAGGAGACCGGAATAAAGCCAATCATGGACTTGGACTTATTGCGCTAGTCTATTTTTCTAAGTTTATCAAATAACAGTATAAACTGACTGTACACAGCGACTTTTTTTTCTTTTGAGTTCTTCAACTACTGTGAATGCGAGTGAGCCACATTTAACCATGAAGATAAAAATTTACTGTGCAACAAGTTCAAGCAATTTTGACAAGACTATTTTGTCATAATGATTTCTACACATTTGCCTTATGATAACAGTGTACTTGTTTTTGCCTTCATGACACTTTTGGCGTTTTCACCGTATAACCTTCTTTACAATAGTCAGTTCAAGCCAAAATTGAGAGTTAAATTATACGAAACAGCTAAAAACGCTATTAATTTAGGCACCAGTTGCTCCTTAGGGGGTTCGCGCATTTGAAAATTTTCCGATTAAGCTTAGCTGGTTAAACTGGAAAAGAAATGAAAAGCTTTAAGTAAAGTTTGTACACAGACGTGTCCTAGAAAGGACGTTAGAAAAATTAGTTCTTAGAGACTGCTCAAAACGGCTGGCAATGTTAGAAAATTTTAATATATTCAGAACAGCTTTATGAAAATTGTAAAACAAAGTTTTGTGACACATACACTGATCCAGCTCACCATTTTTTTTTTTTAACTAAGACACTATGAAAAAGCTGATAATCCATACATAAAAGCATTAACTGTTAAAATAAGAATGCTTTGTTATTATGGAAGCTTTGAGACCAACTTTAGAAATAATTATATTTTCTCTAATATGAGCAACATTATTTGGCTATGTATAGGAAGAATCTTTCCCTTTTAATAGCTCAACTGTCTTAAAACCACTTCCTATAAACAGTTCATGGTTTAGACAGAACTTCTGGCGATAAAAATGATGTGGATGAATGAGGGAGGACACTAGCAAAACAAAGGGGGACAATAACCCAGGAGAATTATCGCGGGGTCCTTAGTCACCCCTGTCAACTTTATCTTTATATTTTCGAGTGCGAAACTCAATTGATATATTCAGTAAGTTACCGCCCTATAGCCTGGGCTAAAGCAGAAATACATGAAATACACCACCAGCTCAGTCAATTCCAGCCGAGGACTGCAGTTTCGTGCTTATTAGCACTCATCAGCCCGGCATAGGAGTGACTGAGCTAGAGGTGGAAAACCTCTTAAGGAAGCCAAGAGTGCCAAACAAACTGGTAGCTAATACAGAATTAGCACTGACCAGTCCTCGGCTAGAATTGACTGAGCTGCGGTGTATTTCATGTATTTCTGCCTTAGCCCTGGCTATAGGGCGGTAACTTACTGAATATACTTGCCTTGCCTTCAATCTTCGAGTTGAACCGAACTAATGCTTATCACTCGTCTATACACTCGTCTGGTCAGTGCTAATTCTACATTAGCTACCAGTTTGTTTGTCACTCTTGGCTTCCTTAAGAGGTTTTCCACCTCCAGCTCAGTCACTCTTATGCTGTGCTGATAAGTGCTAATAAGCACGAAACTGCAGTCCTCGGCTGGAATTGACTCAGCTGGAGGTGCATTTCATGTATCAATGGATATATACCAGATCTTCAGTAGCGTAACTTCTAAGTTTTTTCTCTCAAGAGCACCGGGCAGTAATTAGTATTCTTTCTTTATTGAGAAACCGCATTCACTTTTGGAAGGCCATCTGCAACTGCAGGCCAAGTTCAACTGATGGACAAATCCAAAGAACCAAAACCTCTTGCTTTAAATGTGAACAACTTACTTGCAAGGTTCACTTAAATTATGTTCGTGATAAATGCATTGAAATTTAACAAGTGCAGTAAATTCCCGATTATCTGCGGAATAAGGTGGCACGGTAACCGTGAATAAGCGAAAACGCAGGTAATCCGAATAATACGTGAAAAAACGATAATACTGTAAGCAATGGCTAAAATATATGAACAACATTCACATATACATTTCAATTAAAGCTAAAAACGTTGCATCTACTAACATTGAATGGGAAAAATATTTGTAAAAGGTAAAAGTGAACAATAACACAATCATAAGTTTAAAAGAACATTTAATGAGTTTTTAAAAACTGTGAAAAGCTCCGTGGATAATCTGAACCGAAGATAATCCGACCGCCAATAATCGGGAATTAACTGTATATGTATCAAGAGTATTTTTAGCGTTTTTTCGTTATTTTGTTCTTTTGTTGTTAGAAACTTGCTGTAGCAATCATTTTAAAGATAAATAACTCCAAATAAACAACAAATAATAAAGCTATCATATTAGAAAGGAATGTATTTAGTTAATGCAGACAAATAGGAAATAACATAAAGCCATCTCTTTGAAAATAAAGTTTTATAATTCTTGAGCTTTCCAAGCACTTAAAGGAGCATCAACTTGAACCTTTTCCAGCGAATCCCTTCAAGTGGTTTAGATTATCTGATAATACAGTGAAACACCGCCTATACGTTTTTGAAGGGACTATATGAAAAAAAAAATATGTAAACGTTAACATTTATTGGATTCTACAGGGACCTATTTAAAAAGCGTATAAATGACAAAACGTATAAAAGAGAAACGCTGCTTCACTGTATACGGTAAGATGCTTACCGAAAACTGCAAGAAGACATATAGGGAATTTTTAGTTCCCATTTCAAAGCTATGCAGACATCTCATGAATCTCATGCACGTTTGAAGAGTTTGCTCAATCCGAAAAAAAAAAAAACAACTTCTTGCGATAACATGCATAATTTTTCAATTTTCTCTCGATTTAACATTCATACTTACAAAATTTCGGCGGAATAATTTATAAAATACGTATTCCATCATTCTGAAGTAAAATAACAAAGTTTCTTACAGTAGAAAAAGGAAAAAACACAAGACTAGAAGCTTTAAAATAAGAATTTCGTAGCGAAATCTTTATGTATTTTTAATGTACTTCAGCATTGACTAGCCATTCCACGTACGAAACGCAGTGCAAAAATTGATACTGCTGGGAAAATACATCTTGTATATCAGTCAGCTATGTACATTATTGATAGCTATGTGTGAAAACGACTCGCAATGTATATACTCTTTGAATATAATGTGGACGGCCTATATGTGGTTCAAGAATTATGTATATGCACTTAAAACGACGGGCATTGAAATTGAACCAAGTGGTTGCAGACGGCTTTAAAATATATAGATTGAAAAACATCTAGCATAGAATAGTTTTTTGTTTTTTTTTACAATCTTTGTAAACAACGAGTAGTTCTGTTGCTGTACAAAATGCGTTTGATTAAAAAAGAAGAGAAAACTTTTGTATAAAATAATTATTAAAATTATAAAATGAGTTATGAAATTTATTGGACGAGTTTTCGTTAAAACAAAACGCGTAACAAAACTTGAACAGCAGTTCAAGTCTCGCTTAAATCTGTAAAAACTAATAATAGCGTTCTACGCTCACTATTTTTACGAGATTTTTCGCAGCATTAGCATATGTAAGGTTAAATATATCCCTTTCGTTATTACCAAAGTACATATAGTTTCGTATTTACGTAAACAAACTTATTACTTCAGCGCTCACATGAGTTCATTATTTCTTTCAGTATTTATTTTTCTTCTATTTCGGGAGGAAGGAAGGAGGAGGGATCCTTTATATTACAGTGTCAACCGCTGCAAGGAATCATGCCCATGCGACGCTGTTGTGATCAGAGAGCAGTGGGGGAGTGGATTTTTTTCTCACAAAGAACTTTTTAGCACGGGCATTGCCATGCGGGTACTGCTAATAGATTAATAATTGTTTTACATTCAGTGTTTACTGCATCGAGATGCAAAATCAATGTTTCACACCAACACAAAAATATTGCAATATTATTGACCACAGTCCTGCATGTAAAATTACATATATAACACTCGTAAATGTTTCTACTAAATGCTTTATATTGTAATTGAAGGATATATTTGACACTTGGAGGGAAAAGTATGGATAGCTATTTAATATTTCAGGATTTAATCATATTTTATCCAAAAATACGAGCATTTATTTATGTATCACACTGTGAATATCATGTATATTATCACATTGTCAAAATTGGTTTGGCTTAATAACACAAACAATTCTGTAAATATAATAAAAATCATGGAAGTAAAGTTTCCTCTTCTCTTTTAACTGCAGGAGATCTCAACAGGTGTTTGTAGGGTGGTAAGTGAATTTAAACTAAAGGATTTAGCTAGAAACATAAATTATACTCTAAGAAAATCAAAGTACTAATAGATTAAACACACACTATTAATACTATAATTAACTTCATGCTTTTTAACTATGAACATTTTCTTCATGTAAACAGGATTTGATTGTAGTTTTACGCATTCGCCTCATTGAGCCGAATATCTTTTTCCAAAGCATGTCACCCACTTCTGATCACAATGACATTATAATAGTAGCCACCGCACTCCCCACAGTAATTTTCACAGTTTTAAAGAACCATCAAGATACTGTGTTCAGTTCCTTCTTTATGTTTAGGTTCCTTATTGCGCAGTTACCTTCTCTAAGTCCGGGGATTGTAAGCATAAAATTTTCTGGGGTTCAGGAGAAACTCTAGAAATCCAGGAAAAGTGACTTGGGAAAAGTTTTCCCATCAGGATTCAATCACTGCCTGAATGCCCGAAGGACAAAGATGCATAAATATAACAGTAGTGATAATAATAATCAAGTGAATAAATAAATAGAAGTATTTTCTTCAGACATGACTTTAATATGCAAACCAGAGAGAAATCGACCTGTCGATATATCCCCATAACCACTGTCTTAATGTCTCCGAGTTAAACATTACTGCGAAAGATGGCCGGTACCGATTGTGAATACCCTTTGCACACACAACCATGTTGCTGAATGTCTGAGCTTACCAACAAGTCATACGGAAACCGTTGGAAGTCGGAGCGATAGATAACATTAATTATTGATTTAATTGTCAATCTTGTAATTCAAACATTAAAAATATGAAGACTTAAATGTTTTTTTTTTCTTGCTCAATCTCTTAATTTTCAAGAGCTTCAATTAACTATGATAAACAATACTTTTAGGTTACTCCAATACAGTGGCTTCCATACGTTACACTAAAGTACAGAGCTTGTTTTCTAAAGATTTTTGTACGTGTCGAGATCTCTCGGGTGTCGAGTTGACCCTAAATTTCAATAAATAACCACAAATTTATGACTAAGCTAATTATTGGCTGTTTTGGTGAAAGTTAATTATGATTTATACAATGTATTAAAACAAAAGATATTTATTTATAAAAAAAAATCGGGATCGTTATTTAAAATAATTATTGCACTATAATTCAGTTTTTTTTTTTTTTTTTTCAGTTTTTTGAACTGAGGAGTACATTTTGCTCACTCCTTTTAACAACATCATGTTTCAAATAACGTGATTTTTTAGAAGTGCGAATTTAAAAAGAAAAGATATCATATAGTCAAACTGTAAATCCAGCCACTCATTGAACTTTTTCTTATGCATAAGGTATTTTTTAAGAAAAGCTGGTGTTTTTTTTCTGTTTCATGAAGAGGAACTGTAAAAGATATAAGCATTAAAAAATTGCATTTTATTTATGACGTTCTTGCACTAAATTGCAAAGATAATATTTTTAATCTCAAAATATGTCATTATTGTTACTAATTATTATCCTTACAGTACTGACAATACCGAAAATAATGCAAATACTGCGTTCTTGATTAAAAAATAGAAATGAAAAATACTCTACTTTTATGTGCAATACCGTTTTCGGAATAAATTATATCATATTTCACTAAACGATAGATATTTCATGCCTAATGGATCAAGCACAACAGAAGATGTTATATTCTTGTAAAGAACATTCCGAAAATCATTGAAAATGCATATAGACTCTTTTGCTCCCTAAGAAATAAGGTCTTGCAGAACTATGCTACTCATTCATAGAAGTTCAAAAAAGGCATTACTCAAAATCGCTCATTTTTGAGGTATGATGTTTTTGAAAAGAGTGAGCGCTTTATCTCCATCTATTCATATTGTGGCAGTAATGATAATAATTTTCAATGAGGGTTTCTAATAATAATAATTCCAGTTACATTACATGTTCTCGTAGGTAATTATAAAACTTTTCAAAAGTTTATTAGTTCAAAATTATGTTTTTGGTCGGTAAAATTATAATCCGTATTAGAGATGAAAACAGTCGGGAAAAAAACAGAAAATTTCGAAAAAAAAAAACGTTTTTTTTTTCCAAAGGGGTTTATTTCCATTCCGGAAAAATTGAAAAAATGAATTTTTTAAACTTTTCAGGAACTTTTAATTAAAATTTTCAACAAAAAGTGATTAGAAATTTCTCATACTTAAATTCTGATGCAGTTTCCTCCCCCCACCCCGCCTTTTATGTTATAATACTGTCCAATTTTGATAATGCAAGTTGTTGTATTGTATGATAATGTACTTAGCATATAGATCAAAATCAATATCCTTAGTGAAGAATTTATTTTCCTTCTTCATAAAACAAGCAATCATAACTTTAATCACAGAACTATGTTTCTGCTGACAGTGTGAACCAAATGTACAGGGTGCGGCAAAAAAAAAAAAAAAAAAAACGGGCAAACTATTTCCCATGTAAGTGTATTAAAAATAAGTAAATTAACAAAGAAAACAAATAATTATATGAGAAAACCTTTAGCAATAAATAAAAATAATTGGTTTCAAACTGGCCACCTTTTGAATTAATACAGAGGTGCAACTACTTATTAAAATTTTCATTCGAAGGCCTCAAGTCCTTTAATCAATTCTAACCCCTATAAAGCAATTGCTTTAGAGAGTCCAAACTTATGTGTAGTTTAGAGCAGACCTTTCATTTTAAAACAGGCCATACAGTGTAATAAATGGGATTGAGGTCTCGCTAATAGAGCGTCCACTCTAAAGATGATATCATGTCAAAAACAATGTGCCTTGCACCAATCTTGTCTATTTGGTCGTATGAACTGGTGTCGAGTCAAATTGAAATGTCCTGTCTACATTGCTGTGCTGAAGTGCTCTTAGGTTCACAGAAGTACAACAGCTTCTAAAATGCCCTTCTGGTACACTTTTTGATTTATTTTACGGCAATCATCCACATAAAACAGATTTTTTTTTTGTCGCTTGTGCTGATTCCATCACAGACAAAGCCTGATTTCGGATTTTGGAGATGTTTAACATTTTCTAAGGTGCTTGGAATGTCTACAGACCAAATCGTATTGTTCTGGGGGTTATAAGCTGGTTTGAACAGTAAATCAGTGAAAGGTATCTCTTCCAGCGTGGATTTGCGGCCCGTCTCAAACGTTTCTGGCATCTTTGGAATCATAAGAATCCCTGAACTTTTTGGAACTCGTAAAACTTCTGTTTGAGCTGTTTTTGCTCTTAGTCGCACTTATCGGCCACAAATTCCCATCTTACGAACGACTTCTCTCGTGGAAACTCAAGGATTTCATTGAACTCACTTTTGGATGACCTGACGGTTAACTGAAATGTTCACTGTTCGTTTTTGTACACTTTCCGGACATCTACTATCATTTCTAAGACACTTGAAGCGGCATACCGCATCAAATAATGTTCACCAAGACACAAAAAGCAAACGAACTGTCGTTCTACTTGGTTTAACAACGTTAAAATAGCAGATATTTTGCTTGAAATTGTAAGAGAACCGAAAAACAATGCATAAACTAGGAGATATATTGTAAAGTAATTTTAAATAAAGTGGGAGACAAAAATAAATAAGACAGTCATAAAATGAAATTACTTTACTTACATTTGATGATGCAATCTTTGCCTGAGTATGTTTTTTGCTACACCCTGTATACTGCTGTGCTAAGCACAAAAGTAGAATCTGCAGTTCAGCTCAAGCTGAGAAATTGTGTTTTAAAGTTTGGCTCTTCCGTATATTTGATTCAGATGTCTTTTTTTTTCGATAAAAAAAAATAGTTCCTGATCAAATGACCCTAAAATATTTTATTTATTAAGTAAAATATGAAACAGAGAAAAACATGGTTATAATAACTCAGTTTTGTTCAAAAGTGCAGATATGACTATTTTTACTACTCTGCTTAGCACGGCCCGGTCGTATCAATAAACGGAACCTCCAGTCTAAGTTTTAGTTCAGCTTTAGAAACCGTTACGCAGTTTTGGTTTGGAATTTCTGTTGGAAAGAAAAATTAAAACCAATTTAGTTTTAATTTGGACTTGGACTGGATTAGAAAAATTCAAAACTCAATAGCTTTCCTTTTCAGACAGTAAAGTTACATTGTAAGCGAGTGAAACCATACTTATTTTTCTTTCAAACAATATCAATCATGTTTGAAAGTCAAAAATTACAATTATTTTTTCAAGTTTCAAAGGCAATCCAAAATAGAAAATGTAATTGTTATGATTACACACACCTTACCCAATATTATTGACTGAACGACGACTTGACTTATTTCTGGTGGTTGACCAAGAAAGCTCTCAGATATAAAAGAAAAAGTGTTTTCCTTTCTAATTAAACTTACCTTTATTTGTATTTTTGTTAGGCAGAAAAAGAAGATGTGTGCATTGAATATATTTTTTTAATTTTTAACTCAATATATGTTCGAAGAAACACAGAGCTATTAAGAGAGACCCTATTTTTGTTCATAAAAAAATAAATTTTTTAATTTTTCCCGAAAAAAACCGGTAAAAAACCGTTTTTTTTTTCACCACTTCAAAATTTCCGGACATTTTACATCTCTAGTTGTTTATGATTTTGCTCGGCATTTATGTTCGTGTCAGTAATTTTCTGTTATCTAAGAAATTAGGTCGATATAGAAGTTGTTCTTCATTATGCTGTTTGTTATGTGTGCACTTTTGTTTTCGAAGGGGGCGTAATATCTGAAATATTTTGATCTAACCGCACATTTTAGGTTATTTTTGTAATACGAACACAATGAATCTTAGAAGAAAAAAAATATTAAAATATGTTTGCTTGTGAAAAATGCTTTGTTTCTGTGTAGTTTCTGAAGAGGAAGAGATTTTATTCAAACCATTATAACTAGACCTTATTTATAATTTCTTGCAGGATGCTGTTTTGTAACGTTTCTTACAAGAAAAGCTGCAATCGAAGCTCAAAATGCGATGCACAATATTAAAGTTTTGCCAGGGGTAAGTTTTTATATGTATGTTTCTAGATTTAAGTTATTTTTCAAATTAAAAAAAAAAAATTTGGAGAATTTATTAAGGATTCTCCCAACCAACATTTTTTTTTTTTTTTGTATTATTTTTTCTTGAATCCGGAAAATGATTTCAAGCTTCCCCGTGCGAAGTTGTGTGCCCTTGTTGACATTTTCTTACAAAATAAAAGCGATGTAAATTTGAATGAAAGTGATAAAACAGTGTTTAGATTCGATCACTAAATGAAACAGCTCAGCTTAAATTCCCTTACTTAAGTATTGGTGAGCTAATTAAATTCCTACATTGTTATGTACAACTGTTATGTACAGATACAGTTATTGGGGTTTCTTCAGCAAAACTGTATAATTTACAGAATATGAGGTTTAATAGCAATCGATTTGCACTTGAACACGAGGTGCAGATACAAAAGGATTTTTGTAATATTTTCATTTATTACGTTTATTACAAGCTGCGTCATACTAAGTAACTTAATTCGTTTTACATAGCTGCTGAAGTCGTTAATGGATAGAAATTGTAAAAATGATTCATTGAGCAACTTCTTTTGGTTACCATTTTTTGCAGTAAGAATAGCCTGCTTTATATTAGGAAAGCTTTAAACTGATTTAGAGTTTGTAGTGTATGTCTATAATTTTCAGCTGCAAATTGACAATGTTTTTGTCCATGTTTAATTACTATTGATTAAGACAAATTGCAGCATTATTACCAAAAGCTACGAAGTGTATTATTAGTTCTGAGTTTCGTACAAGTGCAGTATTACGAACGGATGAACATAAATATCCACTATTTTCTTTTCATACATTAACTATTGATGTTAATAAAGCAATTATTTCCAGGAACATTCCCGCAAGCGATTAATGTAATAAAATAAGTAACTTGTCGTAAAATAGACACCATTTCAAGTTTCATCATATTCCTGGCAACCAAAATACATGAATCGCTGTATGGAGAAAGTATCAAGTGATTGGTGCAGGACCAGGATTCATTGTTCAAAAAATCACTAACGCTTTTTGGTCTCCCGGTCTACCATAGTCTTTTATTGCCTTAAGCTGACAGTCAATAAAATGTATAATAATACCGTTACTTATTTTAGTCGCCGCTGAATTTATATGTATCAGGTTAAAAATCAATTATTTGATATTATTATCACTACTATCGCAAATATTTGGCATACTGGCTCTTAGAACTAGGAGTTGACTCCTAGCCTTAATGTAAATAACATGCTTTTTACTATTTTTCTTGTATTATTATTATTATTATTTTGTTTGTCATGTTCAATGTAATTAAAAACCATTGAAATTTTTTTTTACATTTTAAACAAATAAAAAAGTAAACATTTTTAAGAAATAAAATTTATTTGAAAGAACAAACACAAAACTGAGACCTAGATGGTAACAAGTATCAATTCATTAAAATATTCAATTTCATTAATTATCTCGTGACGGGAAAACATAAACCAGTTTTTGTGCTGTTATCTTAATTCAGTTGCAGATATTTTTCTTTAAGACTAATAGCTCATCAAACAGCAGTGCTAATTGAAGGAAAGCTATTACCGAAAGAACTTATGATTAGGCGTTATGTCAATACCAAATGGAAAAGATCATGTACTTTTTCTTGAGGAATTGTTAAGTTTCGTATAAATATTTATCTGAAATTATATGCATATTACTCAGATAAAAAAATCTAGTTATTGAATCAACATTGAAGGGCATGTTAATTCAGTTACTTTTATTGGTGATTAAATGAATTAATTACAACTTAATCATGAATCTTTTTTTCGGTTGCGTCAGAAACCATTGCTAATTATCCGGTGTTTCACTGCGAATGAGAAATTACCGTAGAGGCAGGACAATATTTTCATCTGAGCAGAAACTTTTGGAACTATTTGCCTTGAAAGCAGACATTAAACACTTAAAAGGTTTGTCCTGTGTCTGAGGTATAGATTTGGCCAAAATCTCGCAGCAATTGATATGTTGCTTCGTTTTCGCCTTGTTTATGATTTGCTAGCTTTATGAATTTTAAGAAAATATTATACTATCTTTAAAATAACCTTTTTTTTTTGGTACTGCGATTTTTTCCTACTATGGAATTTTGAAGTTTTCTTCGTACACTTGCAAATTCTGATAATATTTTTGATTTGATGTATCAATATATATCTGTACCTTGGAGGTGTACAACACTATGCCCATTTTTTTTCCAAAATGACATTGCAAACTTAAAATCAGATCTTCTCATATTTCCTAGAGGCATAGAGTACTATGTCCAAAACCAGTTATTTATTAATGGATATAGCGTATTTAAAAGGAACACAAAGTTCACTTTCACTTAGAAAGACAGAACACCATGTGGTTAAAACTTCTCTCATGTAAAGTCATGAAAATGGACATAGTGTTGTATCCCTCCGAGGTACAGATATTTTAACTCAGTATTTTAAAATTTTGCAGGAAAGCATAGTACTGTTAAGAGGGCATTTTAGCTTTTGACGTGTATCACGACCAATTTCTACATTCTTAAAGTTGGGCCATTTACATAATGTATTCAATATACGACTCGGGTATGACATCCAGAAACTTATGGTGTCGACAGTATGGAATAGTCAATAACCGAGCTAGCGACGCATGTCTTCAAATTTAGCTCATCATTTTGTATGTAATTCTGTCTCAGCATTGGCTAAATGGCAGTAACTTACAGCTTGTTTTTAGAGTACTTTTGGGAACAATGAAAATGGGCAGTGTTAGTATGAATCTGACGTACAAAACGACTTTGCGAAAGTTATATGATAGAAAAAGCTAAAATACTACATTTTCAGTAAAATTAATAGTGAACAGTTGTAAAATCCTAAGTCGTCGTGTTAGTAAAAAGCACGTACAAATAAAGCAAAAAAATGACGTTGTTAGGATACAGCGCCTTACGATTTGGGGGCACGGCAGTGCCCCCGCCAAGTCGAGCGCGAAGCAAACACTGCCGTACCATCTTTACTGGAACCATTTCGTCGCATTTTCAGGCCCCTATTTGAAAACCTTCTGATGAGACCAGAACGCAGAAATTTTCGTCATCCAGTAAGCTATAATCACATACTTAAAATCCGAAATTTCAAGTCTGTAGGTCATTTAGTTCCGAAGTTAAGCGAAAGCAAAGTTTCGCATTTATGACACTCACTCACTCATGATCATCAAAATAGAACTAGTACTTCCCATAAACTTAGAGAGGTGAAATTTGGTACAGAGTTAGGGTTTAATGGGCACATAAAGGAAAAACTATAAAAACTAGGATAATCGAAGATCTGTCTATTAGACCAAACTATTAGAGATCGACATACCGCCTTTACAAAAAATATTCAACTTGGTTGGCCGCTTCATTTGATGTCAAAAATCGAAAGTCTGAAGTATCTAATGAAGAACCCTCAGCTGGTCTCAGCTGTATTAGAGATATGGTAATGCCCCCTTCTACTATTGGTGCATAAAAAATCGACTGTCATTGCAAAAGTCCAGCGTAGTGGGACACATCTTCTAATTTAATTTAGCCTAACTTTAGTCTACTCGAATATTACACAAATTAAATGTTTCTACAAAAAGAAGTGAAATCCCACCAAAAACATTCTGTAAAAAACTAGCCAAGTCTCGATGGAGCTGTTTGTTTATCTCTAAAAAGTAATGAAATCTAGACAAAGTTATGACAAGTCGAAGGTTCCTTACTGCGATTTCTTTATTGTCATAGTTAATGTAGTGTGACTTGGCCGTTAAACATTCTTTATACGTTAGTGGGTACAGGTCGATTTTGTTTACACGTTTTCCAAGTGGCAATTTTCCATCGTCAATGGGTAGCGGTTCTGGCGACAGATTGGTGTAATCGTGTCATGGAGCACCTGGTTTTGTACCCTTGTGTACCCTTTAACGGCCAAGTCACACAACATTAACTATGACAATAAAGAAATCGCAGTAAGGAACCTTCGACTTGTCATAACTTTGTCTAGATTTCATTACTTTTTAGAGATAAACAAACAGCTCCATCGAGACTTGGCTAGTTTTTTACAGAATGTTTTTGGTGGGATTAGATATTACTTGATTCTGTTTAGTTTCTGCTTTTTTTATTTAATGATGTACTTTTACATTGCGCTATTAGACTGCTCAAGCATTTACTCCAAATGTTTCGAGATTTTATCCTCAGAAAAAAAGAACACGTCAGCAAGTTTAACCTAAGTTTTTTAGGATCCTTTCTTAATTTTTCCTCTTTTTAGTTTTCCAACTTTTTTTTTTTTTTTAGGGGAACGCCGAAGAAACCGGGCTTCCTCCTCGAAATAATCTTAGCACGATTTGTTATGAATAGGAATTTTAATATTTTTAAGCTTTATCTTGGAAAGTTCTCATAATATTTATTTCGGCTTCTCCCGAAATGAATTCCAATTTACGCTCCCAGTTTTTATTCCCTTCCATGAATGCACTTTGATGCTCAATTTGATACATAACATATTCAAACAGGTCTTTCGGGCAGGGGTGGGCACAGAAATTTTTGGGCCCATCACAAATGACTTTAACTGGCCTCCCTCCATATTGTTTATCCCCACGTGCCTACGTCCCTACATACATTTAATCCTTCATTTTAAAAATCTCGTGCCCCTTCGGGCTCTGGCCAGGGCCAAAATGTGTCCCTCCCCCCCCCCCCTGCTTTCGAGTACGGTTCTAACCTTTCTCGAAGACTTTCCGAAAGCGGCTTCTCAAAGGCATACATTGCTACTGTAACACTTTCATTATAGTACAGTAAAAATAGGGGTCGGACCCAAACATCCAAAAAAAAAAAAGCTAAACCTGGTGCAAATTGTTTATTACCCTCCCAATAAGAACAGGTAAAAAGTCCCACCCCATTGTGCGTCGGGTTTTGGAATGGGGGGCATCTAAAAATTGCTGTTTTGGGTATTTTTCCAGAATTTTTAGAATAAATTTAAAGTGAGAATATTATGTTTTACTGAATTTAAAAGCATGACATTAAAGGTATTTGACCCCCAAGAGGGATGACATAACCCACCAATGCTACAAAGCCCCCCTATCCCCGTAAAACGAAGCAGTACCCCCGAATCCCCCTCCATACATTTCATATGGAAACATTATTTTATGCTAAGTTAAAGTTAGAAATCGAATGTGTCCATCTTCCAAGATCGATGGTGCACCTCCTCTCAAAGCTACAGCACCCCCCCCCCCCCTGAACCAAATAAAATACATCCTCCCCCCCCCCTTTTCTTTCAAGTAGAAGTATTTCATGCAAATCAAAAATGCATTAAATCAGGACTGTCCACCCCTTAAGAACAGTAGCTCGGCTCCCAAAACGAAATTTTTTTCTAAAATATTATCTCCCCCCCCCCCAACCCCATCTAATGGTGCACATTTGATTAAATGGCCAGAAAAATTACGCTGAACTGTTTTTTTCATTCAAATGATTTCTCCTAAGCTTGTAACAAAAAGTCTTCGTTATCAAGATGTTTTTTGGAATCTAGATCCTCAGCAAAATCGTTATTGTTGCAGCTATGTCTAACACAGTTTGTTTATAAAATTGAGCACTTCAGCACTTTCAGACTTTTCAAACATTCACTATATCCAATGAACTCCTCAGAGCAACCACAAGATTTGAGACCCAGAAAGTCTTCTAGAGCAGAAGGCTAGGCTGTTGTAATAGGACGCAGATTATATTTCTGTGGTGCTTTCTTTGCACCCATCAAAAATGACATTAGCTTTCCCATACTTACAAATTACCTATACACTGCATTGCTGTGATATTTCCTTGAAGCTCACAGATCATTACCAAAAATATGATCAAGCAGGTATCTTCCATCTATTACATATGAGGCAGTGAGAAGCAGAGGGATGTAAGTGGCAAAATTAAAAATTTGAAGATAACCAGTACAAATGGTTGGTGAACCTCTCCTCTATCTTGAGGCAAGAGATGGTACTAGTAGACCTGGTAGTTGCTTCTATACAGCATGATTTAGAAAAGAAAATCAATGAAAGCCTACCTAGGATCTTATCTTTAAACGCGTTTTATTCTAAACTTGAAAATGTCCACTTACATCCCTTTGCTTCTCACTGCCTCATATATGACACCAGCTGTTCGTTCTGTGATGGTGGATGAACCTTTTGCTTCAGATAATAGCACTTTAACGATACAAGATTTCTTTCCTTCTGAAACCAGATTCATCGAATACTGATGGAGGATCAGCGCATAACTCGTACCAGAAATTTTTAACAATTTGTTATTCCATCTTTAATGGTCATACCATTCGTGTAAAAGATGGTTTGGGCTTACACATCTTTACAGATAGTAACTACTCTCGTAACAGAAGCTAAAAGACATAACTGTTTACCTCCTTTACAAAGAAATGCCACAAAATTGTTTGACTTCAATATCCTTTGATGTTACTACCCGAACGTTAAAGTTCTCATCGCAATTCACTTTATCATCAGCGAGCAATACCACTACCAACTTGAGAAGTAGGAAACTTCTGGGGGCTTTAGAAACGGATTGTAATTTCCTAACTAGGAGACAAAAAGGTGTAAATATTTAGCATTCTATTGTTGTATTGCTCATTGCTCTCATCAAGACTTGTTCTATCGTTGAATCACTACAGGTTCTAGACCACCTGAATTTGTCACTGCGTTAGATCGTTGCATAGCTGATGTTTGATGTGATCAAATTTTTTTTATCGCATAATGTACTCAAAAGTTTGAGATAGTGTTGCAAGTATATGTCCGCATATTTAGCATAATTCATATAACCAGCTGCGTAAAAGAGAGGTAGCTCGGTGTTTGCAAATGAGAACCCCCACCGACTTAGAGGGTGCAGAATTGCAGCATTGCCCGTCTCACTATTGGCAATTTCGGTTTGTCCCCCCTTACGGTGATGGCAAAAGATTGTAGAATAGTTAAAGTTTGTTAATCAAGAAGAAGGGAAACTTTGGTCAATTTGGACTTTTTTATGCTGCACAGGAATTTTGTTTTCCAGCGCTCTAAACAACTTAATAACTCCAGTCGCAAATAATTTGGTTACTGAGCTCGCTTAGATCTTTTAGAATTATCATTCTTACATTACCATATCATTGTGTGGTATTTTGTGCTTCGGAAAAGTTTAAATCAGGGAAATTTTTTCGTGAATTTCACTGCAATAGTTGATTTTAGAATGTAAATTCAGGGTCCCCCCCCCCCAAAAAAAGCGATGGCGCACCCCTTAAGTGTGACGGACTATCCATCCAGAATAAAAGCCCTCAAAAAAGAAAGAAATACCCCTTGAAAAAACTGCCTTAAAAATTCCAATGACGCAAAGCTGCTCCATAACCCCCCCCCCCCCGCAGGTGCACCCCTGTTAATTAGAATTTTTTTCCTGTGAGAGTTTATTATTTTACTATTTTAGAGTGGCTTCTGCGAGGTTTGAGAATTTTTTTTATGCAATAGAAATTATTTTTATTTAAATAGAGGATTATTTCGTCCCCCCCCCTTCCCCCCAAAACCCGACGCGCAAAGTGCTGGGACTTTTTACCCCTTCTTGCTGGAAGGGTAAGAAGTAATTTGCAACAGGTTTCACCTTTTTTTTTTTTTGGATGTTTAGGTTTGGCCATTTTTTGGCCTAATTTTACTGTACTATTAGTAGTTTCAACATAACTATAAATATACCACATAAAAAAAAGAAAAAAAGACACATCTTTCTTAATAAGTCTTACTTGTTTTTTTTTTTTTTTTTTTTTTTTTTTTTTTTATTTCTTCGAGACTGAGTTAAGTGACATTCAATTGCAACTTGAGTTGTCTAAGAAATTACAAACTTTTTTTTTTTCCAAATTAGTTTTACTAGTTTCTTTTCTTTCTTTTTTTCCTTTTTTTTGGAAATAAGGTATTGTCGTGTAGATCCCAAAACGTCACAACTGTCTCATCTTACGTCATCACTTGGATATTGTGTCGAACCAAGACGGAGGTAATAAATTGGTCCGAAGCGAAACGAAACAAAATCTCCAGTGCGAAATCAAAACGAATGAAAATAAGGGTTACAAATGTGGATTACACCACAGGGATTTTAAAACTAGCTATGTTTATTCCTTTGAATTGTTTGATCGCATGCAACAGGTGTCAAAATTTTCAAGAAATCGCATAAAAATACTATTGAAACTGTGGGTTAAAAATTAACTGTTTTATTAAAATCGCACTAGCCAAAGACTTCCTATATATCTATCTATCATCTATTACTATACTTGCCATATTTCTACGTATAATATTTATGTATTATCGTAATCACGTGAACATTCCATTGAAAAGAATGAAAGTAATAATATTCTGAGATTGCTGCCTGCAGACTTCCCTACCATGCTTTTTCCTTTTACATTTCAGTGAGAAAGCCTTTAAGAAAATTTCTTTTTTGTATCGTCTGCTAGCGTGACTCTTCAAGTTAAAGCGGAGCATTACGGCAGAAGTGCATTACGTTCCTAGACAGTTCAATGCATTAAAATGGTGCAAAGGGATTAAAAGCAAGGCGGTGCGGCGTTGAAGAAAAAATATTTCTCCTAATTAAATCCGAAATGAATGCGATCACGCTATCGGTTTTTCCCTTCTTCTGAGTGTTTGCGTTTTTTATGTTTACTAAATCAGGCTTGGCACCATTCCTGATAAATTATGATTTCGTTCTTTCCTAGCGGTTTTAATTTCTTTTTGTTTTGTATGTGGCTACGGTTCGTATTTGTGTTTTATGTTCCCAATTTTAATTATATTTTACAACGCCTTTCAGAACTACTGTAAGAAAATACAGAAATATATTATTTTCTTTGGAAAATCGTTTCTGTTATGCAGTGGAGATTGTTTCTGGAAAAAATACATTGCTAAAAAGCATATTTTAATTGATTTAAAAACGAAATCATTTACCATGCTCGTATGTAAATAACAGTCATTTTTTAAAGGAATATAAAAGATTTATGACCATTGTGTACCATTAGTGTTTTGTTGAAATTTAACTCTGAAAAATATTGTGCTACTTTTTTTAGCCGTAAAAATTATATTTTACCGTAATGTAACAAATTTAATAGGATGTAGATTTGAAAGTGAAAATTTGAAATCGTCAGTGAAAGTTACTGTTGAAAATCATATGTTTTGAACGTTAAAGAGTGTTTAAAACTAATTTGCTGCATCGCAGTCTGCGAAACAGTGGAAATAACTGACTATTGCTTAACGTTGATAGTGACATGGAAAAAAAATAAAAATGGACACCCTTTTTTCACAAACTTAATGAGGTTGTGACAAAACACCTGTGCTTTTATTTATATATAATATTGTCAATTTCTTAATATTTAAATAAATCTAAAGCGACAAATTAAAAAAAAAACTGGCATACCCTTTTTTTTTGTGCATTGGATTTTTACATACAAAAAAGAAAATGGTAAGAAGAATAAAATGCAGTATCCCCCCCCCCCCCAACAACAGAGACAAATTTCATCGTTTAGAGATTCCTAGTCTGAACTTTTTGATAAATGCATTGGTTTACCCGCTTTAATACTATTGAGCAAAAAGGCAAGCCACTTATTGCTAAACTTTCGGAGTGAAAATGTGAAATTCAATTCACTTTACATTCTTTTACGAGTATATTCTAAACACTACGTGTTCGCTTTCCAAAACATTTCGAAATATTTCCGAACGTCTTGAACTCAATAGCACACGATTTTTAACTCAGAAATGCACTCTTCCGCTGAAGCCAGGTATGTACTTTTATGTTGAAGCTGGATGCCATTGAAGAAGTTTCACCGTTACTTGATAAAAGAGCCGATAGCAATGTTAGTATTTATTTCGGCTCCTTTTGCAGTTTCCCTGTTTTAACCGATTCTTTTGTCGGTTTATTTTTACTGGCGCCCGAACTTGTCGATACCACAGCAACAAAGCAACTCAATTCAAGGTATAAGAGAAGTAGAAGAGTTGCCGGGTAAGTGGTCTAAACATCTTCAGTTTCAGAGAAAGCAATAATCCCCGCTACTTGAATTTCAACTTTCGGGAACACAGCGACGAGGGGAACATTCTTTTCTTATTTGAAAGGCAACTTAAAGATTTCGCCACCTTTTGCTTGCTACGAAATAGTTGTTTTTTGTTCTAAAAACGAAGGTTGTATCACTTTATTGGACTTTTTTTTTACTTCCCTTAAAGGATTATCCTATTTGAAGTGTTATTGCCGATTGCTATAAAACTTTAAAAATCGTGAAGCGTTTTTTAACCGTTTACTTAAATTTACGAAACATATTTTAAAGCAAAGTTTTAAATTTAGTCGTCTTGAAACTAGTCTGTGGATTTTTCTCAAGTTTTTAACTTAAGTATACAGTTAAAATACTATTAGCTAGGTACTGGGTATTTAATGTATATGCAATAATTACATTTTTAAAATTTTCAGTGCAGTTTTCAATTTTAGTACTTCAAAATTGTTTCGATTCCTGAAAAAGATTATACTTGATTTTACTTTAAAAATCATTTTAAGTCATGTAAAATGTTTACTGATTTTATTTTATTTATTTATTTATTTTTTAAATCGTGTAGAGTTTTTAAGAAAATGACACTTAAATTTACGTCACACTTTTTCGGGCATTAATGTTTCGGTTTTTTATTTTTAAATGAAATAACTTTAGAAGATTAATAATCAATTAAAGACAAAACTCAATAAAAAAAAAAATATTTTTTTTTTATCCTGAAAAGGGGAATTGACATAAACTACACTGTAAAAAAAATGTGTTACTTTTCTCAATAAAATCAGTGGCAGCTTAGCTGCCTCCAATGCTCCGAAGTAACTTAACTGATATAAATGGTGCAAAGTTACACATCGCTTGTGAAAGGTTACACCATGGTAATGTAGCTTTAGCGTAACTTCTCACTTATTCCTGCGTAAGGTTACACCAGAAGCTTATGTATGCTTACAGATAAATTGCTTGAAAGTTTACACATTAGAGAAAATTATGCTTTCATCTAACTTCCGTGAACGGGTACTTATTTTTAATAGTAAGTGTACTTATACTTCTAGTTAACTATTCAATAATTTAAACTATAAAGGTATATTAAATGGTCAAGTAATAATTTATTTCTATACGTTTTAAACTGAAAGTACAAAAATAAATTAGTAGTTAACAATACTTGAAATTTCGTTATAATCGTATAAAAAAAGGCATCCTAGACATCATTTAGTTTTCTCGTTTAGTTATTCGTTTATTAAATATTTATCAAGTACATGCTTTTTCGCAACCAATATGGACCTATTATTTATTTTTTTAATGCGCAAACAAGACTTTTTTATTGCACTAAGAAGAGAAATAACCTGAGTGATGTCCGAACCCACAACGTGAATCTCACAGACAGGTCGAAAAGAAAAAGCTTTTGCCGATCGGCCACAAAGACTGGTTTTCGTTTCACTAAAAAGAGTTCACCTGTTCTGTGCTGCTTCTGATCTTTAAGCATGCACTTCGAATTCTACTGAAACCATAGTTTAAGGTTCGTCCAACAATTTGAGTTTTTAAAACAATGATAATACACACTTCAGAATTCGTTTAACGTTACGCCCATTAATAATGGTAAACCTACTCATATTTTACAGTGTAGGGGAAGCTGCTGTACCCACGGACGGTTGTACCTATGGACGTACACCCCAGAAAGTTTCAACCCCATCAAACGAACATTTAAGATTATATCACATTTTTTCGGTTTTAGTAGGATCTAAGTAAAAAATAACATGAGCAATTTCTTTTTTTTTCGTCCGTCGTGTATTGTATTATTAATTTTTGTTGTAGGTTTCATGATTCCCTATATTTTGAGGGTTTTGTTTCTGATTTTTAATGTTGTAAAACTGTGATCCTGTCGATGTGACTGCCTTGCAAAACCAAAATGACAGACCTTTGTACCCAAGGACACACAACCATGTGTACCCACGGACAGCAATTTTTAGTCTCCTTGGGAAACACTTGATTCTTCTTACGATGTGAATCTCAAAATGGTGCCTTGTCATCAACGTTCGAAATTTACTTTTAAAATTAATGATGAATTTGAAGTAGGGCTTGAAGATATAGTGTTGAAGTAACCCCCACCTATTGTAGGATCTTCAGACCGTCAAACCCACTTGTTTTCATTTGAAGTCGACTTTTCTAGATTTTTGTTGATTTAATCTAAACTGAGTTTTTTGTGATGTGTTAATTTTAGTTAAAGGTTTCAATTTGCATATAAATTGAAGTTATTATGTAGGTACATAGAGAGCCATACTATCATGAATCTAGTTTTTTTTAGAAACATTTTAATTATTCATAACATCATTAACTCTCTTAAGACTAATAACTTTTTAAAAGAGTTCACTGACCTCAATGGTTAAGGAAAATTTAAAAAAACTTCGATTAATTTTCAAAGTTTAATTTCTATTGCATATTTTATTTAAGGTTATTTTCAATGGATGTTTGAAGTATTTCAACATAAAATGGCTTATGAAAATGTATTGAGTATAATTGAGGTCCTCAGAACTAGTTATATTTTTTATATGTCCATGGGTACAAAGGCGGGGGGGGGGGGGTGAAACGGGTTCTTGTACAAACGGACAAAAAAGATGGTTTTTAAGAAATAATGTTTGAGGTTGAATGCTTTGAGATTTTCACCTGACAAAAATTGCCAAATTGGATGACAAGCTGTAGATTCTGCCAGAAAATTTTTCCGATCGATTATCCATTCCCAGAGACCAGCAAAAAATGTAATATAAATTTTGTCCGTGGGTACAGCAGCTTCCCCTACTCACAATGTTAATTAACTCTCTGGTACTTAACCACCTTTTCTATTTGACTTGTTTTTGAATTTCTTGAAAAATCCCTCAGCGGGGTCAGTTTCATGAAACATTTTTATGTTTATACCCTACCATATCAATGCCCAGCGACGGACGGTATACCTCCAATGTGGGATTAGAGGATTAACATAAAACACGACAGGTCCCGTAATTAGTGGTCATTCACAGGCCCCGATCACGCCAACGTGAGGCCTCTGGTCCTGGTAAAAATTGGCGCCCCTCGCACAAGAATAACCTCTTATTTTCAAAGTAATCGTTTCCAGAAAAAAAAGATGTTGAAAGAAATAAATTTACCCTAAAGTGGTGCCCCCAAAAATGTGGTGCCCAGATCCACGAACCTGCACAATCGTGCTTTAATTAGGTCCTTATCACTCATTTGCAATCTTATTTACCAGCAAAGTGTAGCATTTCACAAAAGAGATACTCAAATATCCGCCCCCGAACGGGAGATCCAGACTTTTGCTTCCATCTATGCCATCAAAAATCCAGCCTTTAAAACAATGTGTGATTCAGATATTAAAAATGAAGTATTGAGTTCAACAACTTGGGCGAAGACGAAAACGGCTCGTCTGCAGCTTTGTTAGTTACATGAGTTTTAATGTATTTTTTCTGCTAAAGTGGCTAATAAGGGTGGTTTGACCCACATCAATGTTAGACGGTTTTACTCGGGTCAAACCTCTCCATGCAGTTTTATTTGATAGTGCAGCAATTATAAAACTGTGTAGATAAGAGTTACTTTGAAAATTACATTTGATTGCGGCTTTCTTTAACAATTATGCTCTGTACTATCCATTTAAAAAATTCTAATGTTTCTTTATATATAATTACTGCCGGTACCATGCATTAGAATCTTAGTAAAATATGTTAAAACTTATTACAACTTATTAGAATAATATTAATTAATTCTGCATAATTTTTCAGCATAAACTTTTAATCTTTGTGGGCGAAACCTTCCTTATAATAGGTCAAAACTCCTTCAAAAGGGAAAAATTTAGCCAGGTTGTACACTGTTGTAAAATCATTAGTAAAAACATTTATACATAAATTAAATAAAAAATAGCAACGTAAGAAGTTGCCTAATAATATAAAGATAACAAATAATGTCAATTCGGAAATTTCTAACAGTCAGAAAAAAAAAGGATAAACATTTTTGTAGTTTTGTTTCCTCTATATATGTGGTTGTATGCATGAATGTATGATGAGAAAGAGTTGAGATTGTCTGAAATCATAAAGGTTTAATTACTACCATCAAACTAAACTTCAGATTGCATACGTATCCGATCCCTCGTTAATCGACTTTCAAAAATCAATACATACTATTCAATTTTTTTTTTTAAGTCAGACAAACAATGTGTTTTTAACTAAAATTTAAAGGTTCGAAGATTTTTAACTATCTTGCACTTCATCTTCAGTGATGGAACCGTAAAAACAGAATTTGTTTAAAATTTAAGATTGTTTTGTTTGATAAAACAATCGCAGTTGGAAGCAATTGCATTATAAAATACTTCTAAGTCTTCGAAACAGTCTCATTCCTAAGCAGTAAATTTGCTAGTCAACTGTGACATTTTGTAAATTGTATCTGCTTCTGTGTTTATAACAAGTCTAAATCCCACTTTGGAAACAGATCTATTTACATAAAGGAAAATACGAACTTTCTGCCACTATAGATAAATTTGTCTAAGTTTAGAAGGAGTTTATAATGCAAATAAGAACTGCTTTCAGTTCAATAGTTATTTGTAGCTTAAATTTGAGTTCAAATATATTTTTAAAGCAAAAATAATATTTCTGTGTGAATTCATTGAATGTTTTCGAATTTTTGTTACATTAGAAATCTTCAATACTACATAGTTTTATGCTTGGATTGATTTGTAATTGATTGACTTACGGTATTCATAAAAAATAAACCGTGGAGAAACGATGATTCCGTTAAACAATTTCTTACAGTCACCAAGATCTCTATGTTTTCAATTTTCTATTATATAGGAAGTGAAAATTCGAATTTTTAATTCACTGATTTTTTTCTTGAATAAGGTTCATGCTTTTAGATATGAGCCCAAAGCATGTTTTTTTTTCCACGGATATGCATTTTGATGTGTGATGTTTCATTTGAAAATACATGTTTAAAATGTAGCATCCGTTTTATGTCTCATTAACGTCTCTACTATTACTTCGCTACATTGTGTATGTGAAAGAGTTGTGTGATTCAGGAAATGTCTAAAAACACATAGTTAAGCTTCGAAATCATAATTAGTTATCATTTTTCGAAATACATCAAGCTATTTTTTTATCAAGTGTATGATCAATTCAAGAGATGATTAGTACACACAACGTATAAATGCACAAATAGCAGTACTAATTGCACATACATATTTTTGGGTTGTAAAGAGCCCTCTTTTTAATGCTTATGGACAAGATAAAATCACAAAGAAACTACAATTTAGCTTTTGTTGGACTTTTTTATGATTTTTTTAGCAACTTTATATGATAAATGTCCTTTTTTTATTTTTAGCTATAATCAATTTTTATATTACACTAATTTCGACAAATTTAAAAGAAATATCAAAGGAAAATTTTTAGATTAGTCCAATAATAACTTTCTGTTAAATCCTAGCAGGCTTCGCTTGCTTGCCTTGCAGTTATGAAACAACTGATATGAATTTGAGAAAATAAATGTATAAAAAAGTATTTGTTTGTCAGAAAGACACTTGATAGAAGAGAGACTTTTTTATTACAGGAATGCAATAAACTAGGGAAGGGTTGTATTGCCTTTCACATTGACGTACTCGGTGAACCAATGACTTGTCCAAGAAGAACGGACTAGTCTTTAAGACAGGCCGACCTATCCTCCACTTTTGTTTTAAGAGTGCTTTGATCCAGACTTGTTTCAAGCACTTGTAAATGCACTTTACTCTAGCCGGTGGTTGCTATGTTGCAAAAATAACTGATGAGAAGTTGAGTAAAATGCACTTTTAGCAAATCTAGCAAGGTAACGAATTTCTTAAAATACTATATAATATCTCCTCGAGAAATATTACCCGTTAAGAATTCCACTTGTTTTAAATGTGAACGAGTGAAACATTCTCTTTTTATTAACTTAAACAATCAAACATTAATAAAACTACACGTCTGAAATTTAGACACCAGTTTTCTTCAACGCAGTATACGTTTCAAGCGTAATCTTAGCAAAATTGTATATTTAAATGAAGAAAATATATTATAAACAACAAGAACTCTAAACAATACTCGAAATTCGTTGGTTATATAGGGGTGTTTTAACAAATGCTCTGTTATAACTAACAGCTGTACTCGACGCAGTTCACTCAACCATTGACAATGAGAAAGACCATGGACAACGAGAAAGAACGAAAGTGAGAAGAGCGCATGCCCGACAGACAAACAACTACGTCACTTCAGTTACACAAACGTTTGCCAATCAGAA
Organism: Uloborus diversus; assembly: GCF_026930045.1. Classification (NCBI taxonomy): domain Eukaryota; kingdom Metazoa; phylum Arthropoda; class Arachnida; order Araneae; family Uloboridae; genus Uloborus; species Uloborus diversus. Next base: position 167,152,371 of record NC_072733.1, read on the forward strand.
TTTCAAAGCCCACGCATAAAAGTTTTACGTCAAAAAGCTTGAAACTGTACCAGGCTAATAACTTGATTTTGTTCCAGGCGTTTTCTCCTTTTCTTCACATATTCCTTTGCTTCTCCGCATGTCGTAACTTTGAATGACGCATTTATCTTCTACCATTGAATTCCAGTGTTTCAGCACTAGCAAAATTATGTGCCCTCTAAAAGCAAAATACTGCAGGTACATCTCGCTTATTTATGTACCACTCTCATTCATCGTCCCCATTTTGCTTCACTTCTTGATAGCAATAAATAATGGGAACGGTGCTTCCGCAGAAGTATAAATATACGCTAATGTTGTATTAGGAGCATACTAAATTTAATTTTAAATCTTACTTATATCTGTGAATGCAACTTGAACAAACAGAAATAATACGGAAAGGTTCTTTACTGAAGTTATGTGATGCGAATCGTGCGCAACTTGCGACAATTGAAGGAATATTATGTGTTTTACAAAATGTCATTTAATTTACTATTTCCATATATGGCGGTCCAACTGTATATTTTTTATGCAAATATTTTACAACGAGATGTTTTTCGGACTTTCGTTTCACAGGATCGAGACCGATATTCTAGTTTTAAACCATAAAATAAATGAAAACAAATTCAGAAAAAAAGTTAATTTTTGATGACTTAAAAATTATTTAAGGGGGAGTAACCCCATGAATTTCCGTCATTACTATAAATGTTAATGCTTTTTAACTTTTAACCTTTCTAGTCCCTCAGAAGAACGTAACGGTTAATATAATGCTCCTTTACCCTCCAAATAAAAATAATGGATATGTAATTGTCGAGAACTGAAAACAATTGGAAGGGGGCGATATGTCCTAAAAGGTCTCAGTAAAGGGGGGGAACTAGTCATATTCAGATTCAAGGGGTCATTTTACATAAGAATCAGTTATGTCAGAAGCATTTTGGAAGTTTTTTTTTTTTGCTGTGCAGCTTTGTTTGCCTTCGTCTGCCTCCAATCGAGTTATAAGACTTCATAGACTGCCGAAATTTTTTAAAAAGTCTCCAAATTTAAAGACTCGGAAAGAAAAAAAAAGGTAACCTCGTCTCTTCACCGTCTGCATATGACAGGACGACCATCTGCAAAGTGTGTGAATGATATCTTCCATTTCTCACCGAAACTCGCTAAATTTGGCGATTAGATTTTTAGGCTAGATGGCGATTAAAAGAATTAAAATTACTGCACGACTTTATTTCGATAATGGGGAGAAAAGGGAAAAACAATTCTTCGTCCAAAACATGTTTTGGTATGCTCTTTCGATTGCTTACTTTTTAGATTTATTTTTCTTATTATAACATATCCTGATCAGATTCTCTTCTATTCACTCACCAACAATTTAGTTTCAAAATGTATTTCAACTGTGGTAGTAGAGTATGTGTCCGTTGTCCATTTCCCCCTTATTTCATTTTACCCCAACTGCCTGTCTATTGCCTAACACAGGCAGATGAAAATGAAGTACGTCTCATTATAACGTTACCAGACTTGTAACAATTAGAACTACTATCAAACTTACCTTCTTCAAAATATTTAGTTGCAAATCATTTTTCTATTTTTAATTCAAATTACTGACGTATTTCGTTTGATTTCACTGCAAAAAGCTCTAAATAGCGACCAACGGCAGCTGACAGTTGTTTAGGGATTTAGTTTTCCTTGCAATATTAGTCGCAACAAAATTCTTACGCTTAAGAACTAGTGTTGTGCAATCTAAAGAATGTGTAGATAATACCTCAAAAATAAAAGGGGAAAAACCCATAAATATCGCGTATAAAGCATAAAATGTGAAAAGCTGCTTCATAGATGTATGAGAATTTGAAACAAATGCATTAACAAGGGGCCTCCGTGGCTGTGTAGTAGATGCTTCGTCTTCTAAGCTGGAGGTCGTGGGTTCGATTCCCGACGGTGCCCTGGGTGGGATTTTCTTGTGTTGTAAATCTTTCCTGTGTATGTCCGGAGGCAAGGCACTTGTCACGCAGTCCTTTTTGTATGTGAAGCTGTTTAGCTTCTAAATAAATAAATAAATGGTTGCAAATAAAACATGAATTTGAAAATGTACAGCATTGATTGTGTATTGCCAATATGACAAATTTTTATGTATGTAAAACTTAAAACTAAGCTTAAAGCTATGCGTATAAGATGCGTATACTATGGAGGAATAAAACCGTGTACTACGAACACCTGTAATTTGATTGCTTCTTTTGGCAACAGGATAGAAGAATCAGTCGTTGAGTTGATTTTGATTTCTATTCTATTCAAGAGTCACAACTGACTACAACTGTATTTATGTCGAGGGCTGCATACTAAGTGCCTTGCCTCCATTATTTTATATACCGATAGATGGCAGCACCATCACCGGATCAAACAGTTAATGAGAATTTTGAACTAATCCAGGAGCTAATAGCTACCTGAAATTAGCACCCCCAGAGGTATCGTTTCACTTGGAGGACATTGAGACCACGAGCATATTTAACGTCGCCCAGTCCCCTTTAATGACGACGGTGGGTCTTCGACCATCGAGGTTCGAACCCGAGGCCCTCCGGCTCCGAATCCGACATTCTACCGATCGGGCTACCACGACCCTGATTTTGATTTGTTGATGAGATGCAACGATGACAACTTTAGAATCTTGTTGGACCGTGTAACGTTAGAATATTTTAAATTGTTTGATGCGTTTGCGTATTTGAAGTTTTTTATTCCTTTGAATGTGGAACTGCTATTCGCACTTTCACGGGAAATAGCTTTAAAAAAGACTGAAGGCTGGGAAGCAGCTTAAAGATGGAACAAAACACATTTGATGACTCGAATACGGGATCGCTACATAGTGCATACCTTTTGGATATTTGAAACTTGTAAGAGGCTGTAAGAGAGGTAAGTAAATGATTTTGTTTTTAAATAGTGATGTTTAGTACTATTTATTGCAATTCAATGTGGGTTTGAAAGCATAGAAAAAAGTATTTACTCCGAATCTTAACTAGAATTACGCATTTGTGATAAGATAGAACGGAAACGTAGTAAATATAAGTACTTTTATTATAAATTTTGAGAGTTATACTCTTACTGAGACGAAAAAGCAAATTTTAACCATAGAACTACAAACTCAGTTGTTTACCCATAAACCACAAACCTGGGTAAATATTTACCCCATGGGTCTTCTACTCGTAAAATTGTTTTAAAAGCTGTAATCTGACTCATATTTTTTTTTTTTTTTTTTGCTTTTCATAGTTTTTTATGCGAAGAGAACTGTGATGAGTAAATTTATTTTTTAAAGATTTAGTTGGTAAAAATACGATTTGAATAGTTAAAAGTGCTAAAAATAGTATTTACCTATGATAGATATCTACCCCTGACTGTAGCTCTAAGGTTAAAGGGTTAAAATCAAATGCAATATGACTTTAATACTTTCAAAAGGACAATTGTATGCGTTAGTGCTACTGTCCAAACCACTTAAATTTTCGCAGCGTATTTTTTGCTGAGGCTGAGAGAGGAATTATTCTTCCTGTATTTCATTGATGTTATAATTCATTTAGCCTTGGAAATATATATTAATTATTCATTGATGGTAAACTAGTCTGTAATGAAAACTAACATTTGTTAAACTTAGTTGGAAGATATTGTTCACTATTCAAGTGAAAGATAAGGTGATAGATAGAATATGGTGGGCTAAGTACTAACAATGCATCGTCTGGAAATAAAATGTTTTATTTATTTATTTATTTTTGAAGTTAGGAACGTAGATAATTCTGTGCACTTACGTTAACTTCATGTCGCCTATTATTATAGAAAAAACGATATCTGGTTGAAATATAGAACAATTATTTTCGCCATAATTTAAAAAGTTTTGTCACCTACACTAACTCTTAATCTTATGTGTTAAGAATCTTAGAAAGTAAATTGGAGCATTCGATACGTAATAGATCTCCTAATAACATGAGACTAAGTTTTATGCATTATGCAAGCAGAAACCCTACTCTTCCGTGGTAGTTATATTCTATACCTTCAAAAGAATAAATACGTTTCTGATACTACGAATAATGTTTCTTGACAGCAATTTGATAAAAGAAATACAGCAGATTTTTACTATTAAGAAATGGTGCGATATTTGCTTGAAATATGATAATTACAGTGGACCCTCGTTTTACGCAGGGGGTTACGTTCCACGGAAATGCCGCCTAAATCGAAACCGCGTAAATTAAGACCCAATACTAGTGTTAAAATAGGGGTTAGGTTCCGTAGATGAAAAAATACTTCATTCTAGTGATGACTAATTGTATAATAAGTTAATTGTGTACTTATAACGACTTTTATGCACAACATGTAAAAAGAAAACATAAACTCATTTCGTGTTCTGTTGGCAAAGAGGAGCTGGCTATGATAGTATTTTGGCAGTCATTAAGAATTTTTCTCTGTAATTCTTTTCAGAGTCCTACTGCATCCATGATCACTTGCGTCATTTCCATGATAGAATCTTCCTTCATTAACAAAGCAAAAAGATCATTTCTATTGTCTATGAATGGCTCAAAATTTTCGTGAACGTTTTTGGTTGTGCGTCACCGACGTCGGTATTCTCGTTGGTTTTAGCCTCCTTTGTCACTCCAAAAAGCTTTTCTTCCAGTGAGTTCTGAATTCTGTGAGTTTAATAAATTTACTTCTGGAAACAGCTCTGAAACCGATCGCATAAAATGTCTCCAGTGACCCAAGCTCGATTATTAGCACGTCAAAATGCAGTTTATTACGTGTGATCTGAAATCTTTAATAGTTTGGATTTTGAAAGAGGGGAAAACTTTATCTGTTTGCAATGCTTCATCCGCCTAAAACTGAAACTTATCCGCTTAAAATAAAATAAAGGCGTCAAATCTTAAACCGCGTATAATCAAAACCGTGTAAAATAAACGTGCGTAAAACGAGGGTCTACTGTATTGTAAAACCTGCTGTTTTTTAAAAGCAATTTAGAAATAGGCCATGCAATTTTTCATTTGAGTGCGTTCATTTCATATCGTAACGGATAGTTTAAAAGTGATAAATTATCCTCGTTTTGTAATGAGAATAATAGCGTAACCATATTTTATCGGAGAAAAAGTCGGGTGGATACATTCCTTATGCAGTTAAAAACGCTGTTTTAAATATTGTCTTGGATGAAAGTAGTAAAACTTTACTTCAAGCAGCACCCCTGCAATGAGAAGAATGACACACCGATTAGATTATGTGTCATATTTTTGACAAAGGAATGGGAAGGACACGTAACGTAAATATACGTAATATACCTAAGTGTACGGAAGTATATTTCTAGATGTTTTGCATTGCGTCAAGTTGGGAGAGGAGGATGTCGTTCATTTAAGTCAAAAATTCGGTATTAAACGTTGCTTCAGATTGAGACAAAACAAAAATAAATTTTATGTTATGGAATTTAATAACTGAATCGATGAAATTACATATAATTCTGTTCTAGAGACACACTGAATGCAAATACACATTGAACTAAACCTAAGGGACTTAATGTTTAAGTTTTGTACCAAATATGTATTCTCTGTAAATTTTCACTGTCGAAGAGCTTTATTTTCCTTCCTTTTGATACATGTTTAATGTTTTCTGCTTTTAGTGATAAGTTTATATTTCAAAGATTATATTAAATATTAGCTGCGTGCCCGGCGTTGCACGGGCTACTTAAAAAATGAAAGAGATGTCCAATTGATGTTTTTGTATTACTCTGACATCAGTTTCTAAAGCGCTAAGGAGTAAATAAATACGCGTAATGCAAGGTTTGCAAAACACCAGTAGAGCATATTTTTGGCAAAAATCTCTTTAATGTTAATCATAGTTATCAATGATGCAAGTTATGAGTATTTTCAATTAGCACAAAAGATGAAAATATATCCATAATCAACTATAATCTGTGCTCACGTTAAAATGAATTACATCTGATAAACTATATCTGAACTATTTATGTACAATTACAATCAGCTTTTTACATAGAATGACATACTTTTTGGTTGATTACGTGAAACTAAAGCACCATGACTAAATAACTACTAATAAGCATTAATTTAATACCAAGTCATCAGATTCCAATTTAGCTTTAGTTAAAATCCTTAAAAACAATATTTTTTGTTCAACTCTGTTTCACATAGAAATCCAAACAATCTTAATTTAAAATGTTCTTTTAACGATATAAACTGCATTTTGAAAATAGAAACAGGAAAGAAAAAGAGACTTGTTACAATTCGAAAACTCATCCATGTGACGGGAAAAAGTCCAAACAAATAAACATAATTAGTCGCACATCCTAAGTGTACCAAAATATGAAGCCGGTGAATGATAAACGTACACTACAATCAATAAACATAGCTAAAGAAACAACTTTCATATGCTGAAAAGAGTTAAGAACGTTGAATGTAAAAAATAAAAAGGACAGACGATAAAATAAAGGCTATCTCCGAATAGGGCAACCAATTTTAAACTAATTTAAAATGAAATTCTAGATGGAAACGTTGTTTTAAGATTTGCACAGCAGACAAAAAAATCTCTTTTAAAACAATTATTAGGATTTTACTTGCTCACGCATATGCAAAATGGCAACAGGAAAAAAATAAAAATTCCTGAATAACGTTATGTTAATTAACGTTTTAATTAATATCTCCGCTAATAAAAGTCGCACAATTACGAGATTGGTCCTATTGTTTTCTTTGGAAAATTTCGAATTGATCGGTATCTCGTTTGACTCTCGATTCACAACGGTTCTCAAGAAGATCGATCTTCAGACAGATAGACAGACGGACGCTAACAGATTTTAATATATAGTAGATAAGAAGATTTCGAAGATATAAGAAGATATTGTTATCTTACCGTAAAATGGTCCAAGTATGGGCCACTTTTCGATGTTTTCAATGAAAATTCCGTGTACGTCTTTGATTTAGAAATTTGAGGACTTCAGCAATGTTAGCTATACATCTCGTCTTTCGAATGAAATGTTTAAAAAAAAAAAATAAGTTGGAAAGAAGAGGAAGGAGAATTTTTTCCCAGTATTCCTCATTTTAACCTAGAAAACACATTGAAAACGTGATATGGGCTACACATTTCTGAGACTACAAGTTGTTCTCTGCTTGAAAACGGTATAAAGAATTTTTTTAGTCCGTCATTTACCTTTTTTGAAACAATTTAAGATTTAATCATCACTTGTCGTCTCGAGTGATTAACAAAGTTCGACATGGTAAATGTAGGATGTGTTCCCTACTTACCGTTCTAGGCGGTAGGTACCGCCTAGGTTTTGACTTAAAAACATTTGAAAACTAGAAAAATGTCACCAACTAAAGGCTAAGTATCTACACTTAGGTCTCAGAAAATAGGTCTGACAAATTTTAAATGAGATCAAAAAAAATAATAATAATAATAATAATAAATAAATAAAAATAAAATAAATAAAAATTGAAAACTGAAATGTGAAATCCCATTTTATATTCCAAATCTCATCAAAATAAGTAATTTTTAAAAATTATCTCAGTTTGTATTTGATCCGGATTTTAGTTAGCACCTTCTTCAAAAACTCCTATGAGTACGGGTGATAGCACGACCCCCAAACTTTTTTGTCTTTTATTGCCATTATTTACAAAAAATAATACAAAAAATGACGAAAGCATCCCTACAGAAAATAAAAATGAAGCTACGAAAACCTTGAAAAATAGGTGGCCCATTGTTGTACCCCAACATTAACATTTTCGATAAATGTTGAGATCTTGTAAAAACTATAAAATATTTAAGTCAAAAAGCGGCTTAATTCATAACTGACAAAATAGTAAAGCAAATCTAAACTTACCAGATTTTGGAATATAGTATAAGTGGTCTGCCCAAATTGGGGAATCCCCCTCGTGGAAGAGTCAAAAAAGACTTTTGACTCTTCCACGAATGAGTCGAATCACACACTAAGAACGACTCAATAAACTAAGGTATACAAAAACAATGGCAATCTCTGATGAAGCATCTTTAACTACCTAAATGGGTTACACTACCTGTTGATTTTTTTGGAGCTCGTAAGTTCGAAAAAAAAAGGCCACTAGAGAGCGAAATCATCACCTTGGCAACAGTGACCCATTGTTGCCCCCTTGGCACAAAGTTGTACCATTTTACGGTACATATTTTTCGACGGCATATAGGTATAGATTGCTGCCATTTTAAACCATTCGTTCTTAGAGTAAAATATTTCAGTTCAAATGAGTGAATATAATTTAATCAATTGTTTATTTTTTAACTTGTTTTCTTTATTTCTGCTATTATAAATGTTGCCGTTATTTACTATACTGAAACAGTTTTCGAGTCATTATAAATCTAGTTACTTCAAAGCATTCGTAGCAGATAATGTTTTTCCATGTGAAATAGCTCTTTCTCTAAAGGAAGCACTTAACTTGTCAAAGTGTTTAATATTAAGTCGTATTTAATCATGTAATTTGACATACCTCTGTAAATAGGATTTTGTAGTTGGTTGTTTTTTTTTTTTTTCAAATAGACATCTAATTTAAAAATTTTTATGGGAAAAATAAATTAAAAAAATATATCGAGCGTAACAGGTTCTTCTGTGTACAAAATCAGCTACCACGTGTTTTTTATTTTTAGTCCCAAAAGATTCTACAGTGTTTTTTTTTCTCCAGTCTTCTAATTTTAAGTTCTAAATTCTCAAACGATTCCCCAAGGAAGTATTAATATGTACTCTGCCGTGGGTATGTAAAAGGCAGTATCTGCAGAAATGAATTTTCGAGATATTTGAAGAAATGTGGGTTGGATTCAATATTAACAATAGGAAAATGTTGGAATTAGATGTTTTTTTTTTTTTTCAGCGGAAACCAAATGAACAAGCTTGTACATTAAAGCTAACATACAAATGCATGACAAAAATGCAAAAAAATGAAAAATGAAATTTTTGCAGTTGCTGCCCTTTGCCCAGGGCAGTACTGGCGATGAATATCAATGTATCCACCTGAATGTAAAAGTTGTGAACTACTTGATTTTCAAGAAATAAATAAATATCTTTCTGCGGAAAAGTAAAAGGTAATCAACGCTTTGACGCACGAAATTAGCAGATTACTGCATACACGTGTTTCGCGGTTTCAGGGAACCTCTTTTTCAATGCAAATAGCGAGGTTTTGTATGAAGAGACATCCAGTAAAAGCTGGATGTATTTTCATCTAAAAGCATTTGAAGACCAAGCATTGAAAGAGAGGTCCTCTGAACCTCGAAACACGTGTATGCAGTAATCTGCTAATTTTGTGCGTCAAAATGTTGCTAATAACCATTTTCATGATTTTCTTTTGTTTCTTTGATATATTTAATTTAGATCGATTTTAGGGGGAGGGGGGGATCTAGTAGTGACGCAATTATTTCGTAAAATTAAACGTAACGTAAAACTAGATTTACAATAGTTGCATTATTTTTTATCTTTGCTATTCTATAGGTTATTAAAAAAAGTTTTATCTATTCAGAATTAATAATTCAGAAATATTCTTAAATATTTTTCTAACGCAAAAAAGTCTTCTATACTAAGATTTGAAGAAAAAACTCATTTCTGTTTCTTTTTTCTTATAAAAGATCCTAACTGTAGTGTGGAAAACGCGTTTGTTATGCAAAATTAATTCTGAACTGTTCTCTTGTTGTCTAGTAGCACTGCTCTTATACGAATTCTATTGCCTCTCGACAGTTGCTAGCTCTTCTACTCCCTCTCCAAATCGATCAGCCTAAGCAAGTCATTCGAAAATATGCTGGCATACCTTTTGGTTTCATGTTTCACTAATGCCTTCTAATTGGTCGTACGGTCCGGAAATTCCATTTTCCAAGCTTCCGGTTACGCTTATATTCTAAATATTCACATTTTCCTTTCATCTAAAGCTCTTACGACGATCAGGCTGATGTAATCGGCCATTTTGTGACACACAATATATTCACTCCCTATCTCTGTACTTTTTGTAATGTGTTTATAAGTTGGTACCACCACATCACTATTGATGCAATTAACGCTGTTATTCATTTTATTACTTATTTATTGTTTAGTAATTAGTTTAATGTTATATTGAAAATCTGGAATAAATAGCAAATTCCCTCTTTTATAGTAAGAATAAAACGCGGCAATTTAATAAATTGAGAAACACATTACAGAATATTTTTCCAATACTAATTGGTTCGTTCCATTATTTTGCACGAAGCTGTCAGCTATTTCGAATCAAAAATGCCTAATTCACCAAATTAACTTTTATTGAAAGCATTAAATATTTTATCACCTTAAATGTGCCTTTTAACAACTTTATTTATGAGGCAAACTATTTGAATCATTTATATGTGTCTTAAATCTGAAAAATTAACTGTGGAGGATTTGAAGATATCTTGTTGCCTCTGTTTCTTAAATAATCAGTGCATCACCATTTCATTACATCGTGTGCATAACGGTTATACACTCAGTATTTTTTTTTCAAACAGGGTGACTGATTCAAACATGTTTTCTGCCTAACTTGCTTTGTTAGAAACATAGCATAAGATGAAACCTAGTAGAACAAACGGTTAAGATTGCTCGAGCTACTTAAATTGCAGCAACATAATTGAATAAGTGGATTCACCTTGCATTGTCTTGCTTAAATCTAGTTTTGCACGCTTTTTTTCATTTCACGTTTTTCAAGCTGAGCTATAACGATTTCAAACCTTAGCAACTTTAAGTATTTTTAACATAAAAAACATACATAGGATAACTTTAATTACAACTGAGCGAAATCTCAAAATAAAGTGACCAGATTAGACTCTCCGTTTGAAAACGCTAGCGCCATGCTTCATGGATGCCTTTTAATTGGCCTCACAGTTTGAGCATTCCGCTGCTCTGCATTCCTATTACGCCGAAATCTGAAAATGCTCTTTGTATCCCTTTCACCTATCGCTTTACATTAAAACTTTTTGAACGCTAAAGTTTCTGGAGCAGCAGTTTCGAAAACTATTAATTTCGAAGCTGATAATTGTTTAATAGAGTCCGAAGGTTGAAAGTAAAAGTTTGTCTCGAGTTTGGCTAAACCTGCAATTTAGATTAACTGTATGATTCCCAGGTCAATTTCGAATGAAGCTTTAATATATTTCCTGATGGATTAAAGTTTGATATTTTTCTTTCAATACGTTGTCTATAATTACTTCTCAGTTTATTTTAAGTATAAGTTGGTGTAAGTGATAAGATTTCAGGAGCAGTACGGATTTAAAAAGTTAGATGTGCGATCTTCTAAGACTTACTTAAGCAATTATCTTCTGCTTTATCGCAGATTTTGCTAAATGAATCTAAAATCCTAACAGATACGTATAAGAAATTATAGATATGGAAAACGTTAGCATTTCATCCAGAAATTATTTTTGAGGGGATATACTTTGCATGTAATATGGAATTACGAATCTCATTACCAGATGTTATTTTCTATAATTTAAAATGTTTCTTGTTTCTTCTTTTTTTCATATACTTTATTATGATTATGGTATTGTAATACGAACGGAAAATACATTGAAAAACTAATTAAAACGGAAAACTGTTTAACGTGTTAATATGCGTCAGTCACATGTTTTTCTTTTTCTTTTATGTCACCACAAGTAAAGGAAATTGTATCGATAACCAGAATTTGATGTTTTAGAAAATACAATATCGCTTGAAAAATGCAGCGACGACAAATTTTTTTTTTCTAACAAATTCATAATATGTTTAAAAACAAACGATCGTTACGATAGGTAAAAAACTAAAACAATTTAAAAGTTTTAAATTGACCATGTAGAAATTTAGTTCTAATTTGTGCAGTGAATTGTTTTACTTTAATGTGTAGTGATAAATGTTTAATACAAAACACAAGTTAAAATAAAAAATGAATACGTATTTTGCCGTGAAACAAAATTGATTTAAAACTAAAAGAAGGTGACTTAAAAAATATTGGATTTATAACTCCTTTTTGACAGGACAAATATTTTTTCTTCAATATATATATATATATATATATATATATATATATATATATATAAGTTTGTTGAATCTGCAGCTTTTGAATTTTAAAGCAAAATAGAAATAGACATATATTTCTCGCATAAGATAATTATTTAATAAAGAAGTATGATTCAGTTTTCAAAAATGAATTCATAAGTAATGTAAGACTCTTTTTCACCATGTCCATTAAACAACATTCGAGAAATTTGCTTTTCTCTGAAGTCGCAGCTGCACAAACGAAATTTAAAATGTTTTAATTGCTGTCCGTCTAAAAAAACAAGACACTGTCGCAAAATCGATTCTTTGTGATTAAATGAAATCCTACTGTTTAGTATAAATTCCAGATTTTTTGAATAACTAAGTGACAACATTCAAATGAAACAGGTGAAATATTAACTGAATTAAAAAATATAAGTACCTCTTGAAGACAAATTCTTATTAAATTTTAAACTATGTATTATCAATTCTTATTTGTTGACACGAAGATTCAAAGCCTTTATTTCTTTGAGAATTATAACTAGTTACAGAAACAACTATTATTTTCATAGTATAATTTAAAAATGAATTCATTTCCATCAAATTTTTATTACCATATAATTTTCAAAATACTTTTGCTTGGTATTATTACTTATTAATTTAGCTTAATTAATTTAAACTTTTTATTACTAGCTTTTAATTGTGTATCCTAGTGGTGTATTTCAGTCAATATTTTTCAGAGGAAAGTTTGGTAGTTTCAAAAATAAGAAGCAAATTGAATGAATAAAAGAGAAAAAATAAACTGTGCGGATAAATAGGTAATAGATACAGATAAAAAAACGAGCTGATGTGTGCATCACATGACTTCCTTTTGCTCCAATTTAATGTCATTTCCTCGTTACTGGTAATTTTAATGTGATTCAATAGTTTACTCTCTAAATATCACCAACAACAAAACGTGGTGACCAAAAGACTGGCGATATATCGCCAAGTGTCCGACAAATTATATCACCACTTGAGTTTACATCGAAATTAACAACGATTTCCCCCCAAAAAGGGGCAAAAGATCCCCTTAAGAACATCCGAATGCAACCAAAAGAGAAGGTGCACAACTAGACCAAACTAGGAGTCTACGTACCAAATTTCAACTTTCTAGGACATACCGTTTTTGAGTTATGCGAGATACATACACACATACGCACATACATACGGACGTCACGAGAAAATTCGCTGTAATTAACTCGTTAATCATCATTATGGATATTTCGAGTGTCTATACGTTCTTAGGCACTTATCCACGTGTGGTCGAGTCGAAAAAAAAAACTCAATATTCATTCGGGGGTGAGTAAAATGGAAATTAAGGTCTATTTTTGAGTGAAAATTTTTTCGCGAATACAATATTTCCTTTTTTGTAAAAGGAAGTAATAATAAACGTACGTCTATACGATGCTTAAAATATATATTTGTGGTTTCCAGAATATATAGTTCAATATTAACTTTTCTTCCATTTAAATACGTCATTTCAAAAAGAACTCAGAGCAAAATTAAGTGCTTTTTAATACGGGTGTTTTATATGATAATCATTATATTGAACGAAAAAAAAAGGTTGTGCAGGCCATTAGAGATATCAATTACAAAGACGCAGTCCATGAAAAGTTTAGAAGTTTTAATTACAGTCGTTTAACTTTCTGCTAAAATAAATTGTATATTATCTGCGGTTTGTTTTTCCACTAATGAGCTCAATTTTGTGAACTACCATTAAACTTTAGGCTTCGATAACCAATTATTTTTTTGAAAAAAAAAATCCCCCAAAATTAAGCATTGTTGATCACAGTATATTTCAAGTCTAACTCATCTTGTTTAAGGATCATGAAGGAACGCATCATCAACTTAAGTTACGTGCATTAACATTGATTTTCGATTTGGTATAGGGGGAAAATAATCTTTCTCATTTATTGTTCCTTTGACGTAATCGTTTATAGAAAATCTTTCTGTTGTTGATAAATGTGATTATGCAATTTGAACTGTTAATCATATGCGGTATGAAATGGGGAATTTTGTGATGTGTAACAATTATGAAAAGATACTTTAAATAAAACTAGGGAATAAAAATGAATCATCCTCTTACTAATTTTTCTAATACATTCTTACTGAAGTGATTTTAACAAAAACATTATAAGCATTATGCTTTTACTGTCAATTGCAGATACATTCCTTTTATATTAATTTGAAATATATATATATATATTGATATCCATAAAAAATGGAGTTTATTTTGATACACATTTCTGAATTTTATTTGCTATTTTATTACTATATATTTATTTGTGGAAGAAACTATAATGGCTTGATAATTTTTGAACAAAATCTCCTCTTTTCGCAAGATGCAAGAAGAAATTTTTAACCTTCTCTGAATTAAAACATACTTACTGTAAATAGCAAAAATTTTACTTTTCGAGCGTAACTTTGAAGTGAAGTTTTAAGGTTTGATTTTCAACCGCCTTCTTCAGCTGAAAAGTAAAAATTTCACTCCTCCAAGATGTTCAAATTTTTCTTTTTCTTTAACTTTTATTCTTCTCACTTTTACAATGTTAATAATTCTTTTTTGCACAGAAGCAGCGATTTTCTGCCATAATTACTTGAAACTTTTATATTACTCTAGCTCTTTAGCTCTCTTTTGTGAGTTAAATCCAGTGGAAACTTTCTAATCAACACATCTAATTAGCTGAAGAGATTAAGATAGGTGCTATGCTTATCGTTTCCAGCGTTTATTTTGCCGCGTTAATCTCTTTATCCACTACTCTAAATATATTATATATTATATCTTAAGGATGACGGAGTTTGAGTATCTGCTTAGACGCCTGTGCTGGGTGGATTTCGTGAACTCGACGGCATATTTAAGGGATTTAAAAGGAACGTTATCGCTTTTTGAAGGCTTAATTGGCTCCAATTTCTGAATTATACTCGGAAGGATGTTGTATTTCTAAATCTCTGCTGTACTTGAGAGTATTCGACACATGCTTTGTTGGACTACTCATGTCGATTGCAGTGGCAATTTGAATAAGAGATTTGCTATGAGTTTGTATTAAATCGGGTGCAGGTATACGTAAGATTTAATAACCCTACACTTGTTGGTGTAATTGAGTGAAATATTTATTATAAAAAATGGGTTGAAACAAGCGCAGTTTTTCTAATGAGCTTGCATTTGGAAACAATAAACTAATGTTTGACAAAAGAAAGACGCATCTGTACTATCAATACCTGTACTCGTCAATGTATCGTATTAACATAACGATTAAAGTGTTGAAATATGATTGTGATTGTGTGTCTGCGGTTTTTTTTTTTTTTTTTTTTGCTTTAAGTATTGGAGTGTGTAGTAGGATGATTCGAAAAACCGAAGTTCTGCAGAACGCTTAGTCTTAGTGCAAAAAATGTGTGAGTCCCTATAATTAATTATTGTACCGAATTTCGAGACTCTGAGTTAATTTCTTCTTCTCTGGCAAGACACTTGAATTTTTGAGATTTTTTGAAAAAAATCAAATGAAGTTAATATTTACAAAATACTTTTAAATTTTGCAGAACTTTTTTAAGTTTTAGCGCGGGAATTTTGTAAATTCCTAACACAAACTACTGCCTAAAATTTCAAGCCTGTAAGTTCATCTTTTCTGCTCTGAGGAGTGATCTGAAGTTTCAGAATTTTACATAAAATTCCTTAAATACGAGTGACAAATTACAACGTAGATACATGCCAAATACGCTGCAAAACTTCGATTTTTTTATCACCTCAACGACAAAATCCAACCACCCCTTAAACCAGGTCCGTCATGTCGAAAATTAAGGGGTAAGATATCAATGCCCCATCCCCTTACTTTGAAAATTAACTTTCTTACATATAAATGGACATGGTCTTGTGTTTTACCGATAAAATAACATTGAGTTCATGCCCTCCACCCCTCCCTCCCAGATAGATTCAAAATAGTGGGCCTGTCTCGAACTGAAATATGTTCTTCTTCGTTGTTTATACAGGAAAAACGACAAGAAATTCACATGGTTAAAATATTTGTAAGAAGTTATCTGTTGTGTGCCGATATATATGTCGATATTTCAAAGTATTTTCAAGTAACTGGATTAATAGCGGGAATCACTTGCATTTTAAGGCAACATTTTCGTAGACTCCTCCAGTGGGCTATTTGAATTCTACATTTTAACAAACTCCCACTGCGGCATCGCTTTATGTTTGTTGGTGATGTGACGACAAGCCCTAAATCTTACTAAGGTAAAATTAGAAAAAGCCAGTGTGGCTCTGAAAAGCGTCCCATAGTTTTTTTTTTTTTTTTTTGAGCAATCACGATTGCTTATTGTTCTCACTTGACTGTTTTGATGTCCTATCATTTTATTTTCCCACTGCCACCCTCCGCACCATCACCGTCAACCGGCTCCTCACGATGCTGCTCCTATAGCGAAAGCCGTCTCCAGGTTGCATCCATGTCCTACACACACGCGCATACATACACAACTACGCACATACACACACAAACACACACATACACAAACACACAACTACCCACACATTCATGCCTGCACACAGACTCAAACACATATGCCTACACACACATACACATACCCCCCCACACATTCATATACACAACTACCCACACACTTATGCCAGCACACAGACTCAAACACACATGCCTGCACACACATACACATACCCCCTACACACAAACACACATACACACTCGTGATTGCGAAAAACATAATTTGAATTCAAAATGTCAAAATTCAAATTATTTTTTTTTCTTTTTAAGCAAGTGGATTGCAAGTTATCCCGGTGATATTGAGTGAAGACGAACAATATTTCACATGCCGTATCATTTGGCGTAAGCTCTCCTAATCTTTCCAACCAGGAACTGGGTGTGCGAAATGAGTCTCGATGGATGAACACAGCTAATATAATCTTCAGATTGTACACTTCAACTATAAAACCATCTACTGAGTAGCATATCTTTTTCAAGTTAAATTTTTAATTCTATCCTTTTTAGAATAAAAATGAATCAGCCTATTTGAGACGATACAAAGCATGCGTGGGAAGTCATTCATGCATCAAGATACTTGCCAAAAATGCATCAATATAATTGAGCCCATTAACTGCTCGGAATGTATTTTTTGGTTTTAATAACGCATAGTTAACAAGCTTAAGTCCTTTTATATATCTTTCCTTCATGAATTTAATCTATATCCCAAAGGCAGTTCTAATTTTTCGCATATTTCCCAATGCTTTTGTGACGTATAAATGCTTCGATTTCTAATCTAACTTGTTTTTACATGCAATTAGATTATAATTAAAGACCTTGCAAATTGTAAGTCTCCAACCAATACAACAGGCACACGATTAAAAAAAAAACAATCCATTGAATTTAGAACTCTTGCCAGAGCAGATGGAATTATCCTAGAGACTGGAAACCTCGCATAATATTTTGTGTCATGAGTTTACAAAATCAAAGACAGTCCCGTTATTACGAATTTTTCCAGGTGTGGGAAGAAGGGGAGGGGGGGAGCAGGGGCGTGAACTCAATGAAACTTTATCGAAAAATCAGAAGTACACAGCCACTAACATACACTCCTGTTTGTGAAAATTGCAACACCTTGAAGGAAGCATCATAGTTGAATGAAATAAATACACAGTTGAGTGGTAATGGTACAAATAAATTACATTTTCAAACCAAACTAACAATAAAAAGAGATAGAAATTAGTATTTTGTGTGGCCACCACGCGTCGCAATAACAGCTGTTACACGACTAGGCATGGAGTGAAAAAAAGTTTGAATATCTGCCTGCGGAAAAGTATTCCATATTGTTTGTATGCGCAACTAAAGTTCGTCTGTCGAAGCAACAGGACGAGGATCACGAGCGAGAGGCCGCCCAACGAAATCCCACACATGTTCAATCGGTGACATATTCGGGGACTATGCAGGCCAAGGAAGAAGCTGTACCTGCTGCGAATCAAGGTAGGATTTGACAGTCCTGGCGATATGTGGACGGGCATTATCCTGCTGGAATACAGCCCCTGGCAATCCTCTCAGGAAAGGAATAGCTTGGGGCTGTAAAACTTCGTTTATGTATCTGGTACTGTTCAAATTGCCACAATTCGTAGCAATTGTGATTGTCTATGATATCCTATGGCATCCTAGACCATAACTCCGGGTGTTCGTCCACTGTGGCGTTCGATAAAGCACTCCGGAGTGAGCCGTTCACCGACAAAGCGCCTGACACGAATTTAGCCATCATGGTTCCACAAATTGAAGCGGGATTCGTCAGAAAAGACGAACTGCTGCCCATCAGCATATGCACATTGACCCATTGTAACCGCAGGCGGTGATGGTTTTGCTTGAGAGGAATCCTATATATAAAGGAATCCTTGCGCGCTGCCCACGCTGCAGCAGATGTTTCCGAATAGGTGAAGCACACAATGAAACACCTGTAGCTGTTGGCCACTGTGCTGCCAATTGTCTAGAAGAAGCTGTGCGGTTCGTCAGCGCCATACGCACCAGGTGTCTGTCATCGCGAGCTGACGTCACATTTCGGGGTCCACTCCTGGATTTCTGAGCAGTCCGACCCTCGTCCGTCTACTGATTCCAAACACGCATGATTGTGCTGCTGTTACGCTACACAAGAGCGGCTAATGCTCGATAAGACAATCCAGCTTCACGAAAACCGACGATTCTGCCCCGTTCAAACTCCGAAATTTGCCCAAATTTCGCTTTCTTTCGTCGAAGAGGCATAGTAAAGATTCAGTTAACGTTTACTCTAGCATATAACCACCGATAGCCATACACGCCTCGCTACAGCCGTCTATTTATATTCGGTTCGATTCGCCGTTCAAAAGACGCTGCTCAGCTTGCGCTACCGGTCTGCAATTCTAATCATTTGCATATCATGCCCTACTTTACATTTCCTGCAATTTTCAGCTCACTCGCGTAAGTCCTTTGTAATGTTGCAATTTTCACAAACAGAAGTGTATAAAAACAAGATTTTTTCAAAGTAAGGGGAACCATCGATTCCCTTCTCCCTAACCCATCTAAATACCTTGCCTGATTCATGAGGTGGTGTGATGTTGTCGTTGAGGTGATTTAAAGATATTAAGAAAGTATTGCATCGTATTAGTCATGTAGCTACTTTATTATGTGTATTTCGCATTTCAGGATTTTTTTAAATAAAACTTTTAAAATTCTTTCTCTTGCCAGAGCAGAAATAATTAACTCACACGCTTGAAATTTTGCTCAGTAATTTGTTTGAAACTTGCAAAATTACTACGCTAAAAGCTGACTTTAAAATGGTCAAACTATGGCCACTTTTTGACGTTTTCAATTAAATTCCGTATAGAAATTTGATTTATAAATTTGATGACTTTAGCAATGATAGCTATACATCTCATCTTTCAAAGGAAATGTTTAAAAAAATCTAAGTTGGAAGGAAGAGGAAGGGGAACTTTTTCCCCGTGGCCCATAGTTGTATCCCGTAGGGGTGCAACTATGTGCCACGTCATTTTAACCTAGAAAACACGTTCAAAAGTTAATCTGGTCGATTGTTGTCTTAGGCTACAAGTTGCCTTCTGCTTGAAACTGCATAAGTATTTTTTTTAGTCCATTTACCTTTTTTTCCCAACATTTTAAGGTTGAATCATCATTTGTCGTCTCGAGTGATGAATGAAGTTCAACATGATAAAAGTAGGTAACGTTCTTTTTTATCTGCCTAGGTTTTGTGACAAGCATTTAAGAACTTTAAAAATCTCACCAACTAAAGGCTAGGTACCTATGCTTAGGTTTCAGAAAATAAAAAGGTCGGACAAGTTTTAAACGAGATCAACAAAAGGTTTGAAAATTGAAATGTGAAATCACATTTAACATTTCTTCAAAATAAATAATTTTTAAAAATTGTCAGTTTATATTTGGTCCGGATTTTAGACAGAACCTTCTGCAAAAGCTCCTATGAATACGGGCGATAGGGAGACCCCCAAGCTTTCTTCTGTTTCTTCTTGTCATTGTTTACGATAAATGACACAAAATATGACAAAAGCACCCCAACAGAGAATAAAATGAAGCTCCAAGTCAAGGAAAACAGCGAAAAATAGGTATGGCCCATAGTTGTATCCCAACATTCCCATTTTCAATAAATATTGAGAGCTTGTGAAAACTATGAAATATTTTAAGTCACTAAGCGGCTTAATTCATCACTGACAAAATAGGTAAGCAAATCTGAACTTTCCAGATCTTGAAAAACAGTATAAGTGATCTACCCAAAAGAGGCTTTTGGCTCTTCCACGAGTGAGTCGAATCACACACTAAAAACGACTATGTTATCTAAGGTATACATCAACAATTGCAATCTCTGATAAAGCGTATATAACTACGTAAATGGTTACACTATCTGGTGAATTTTTTTGGAGCTCGTAAGTTCAAAAAAGAGGCTACTATAGATCAAAATCATCACCAAGACAAAAGTGGCCCATTGTTACTCCCTTGGCACACAGTTGTACCTTTTTACGGTAACGTTCTGCGCTGCTTAAATTATTTTGTAAGTAATTTCTTTGTTTTATTGTTCCGTAAAATTTTCAAAAATTCAAATCTGTTGCCAGAGCAGAAGACATTTACTCAGAGCCACAAAATTTCGAGTAGTTATTGTGTTAAGGAGTCACTAATGTTCCTCACTAAGGCTAAGTGTTCTGCGGCATTAATTTTTTTTTTTTTTTTGGCACACCCTAATGTGTAGTATAAAGAAGAATTTTTGAAACACATTGACAAATCAAACTCAAAAGTGATTGTTTGAGAAAAATTTCTTTCTCAAATTATCCATCACTATGTTTTGTATGCGAAAGTCATCTTTACAGTAAACAGAGCGCTAAACAGTTTTCTCTGTTTTTGACTCTCCCGTAAATAAGGACAATATGAAGTTAGTAAAATTAAGTAAGGAAGTAAAGGAATATCTCAGTCTTGAAAGCAGTGCTGTGTGTGTTTGTGTGTCACACAATAAAAATGCCAGTGCTAATTATTACTAACGTTGTACTCCTCTGTCCGAGAAATTTATTTGTTATCATATAACGCAATAAGGATTATTGAACATTTAATTCACTTGAATATACTAAAGTTATCAGGCATTAAAGTCACTTAAAAATAAGATATTTTGCATAAGAAGTTATTACTACATGTTTTAAGTTTTAGTTTCTGCACAGTGCCTGAATATACTGCTTATAATTCTTAATATTACAATACATTAATATTCCTGGAAATGTAGCCTTTTAAACTGTTCATAACTTGGCTGATCTTTCAATTAAATTTTAATGTGAAAGAAGCAAATGGTCTTACGTAAATATTTGAAAAGTAAAATGTTTTGTCCGTTAAAGTTATTGTTTCTCCCTTTAACTGAACCGTTTGTTTGAAAAAACAGTCTAGCGCCAAGCTTTTAAGTTGCAAAAGACATTTTCTAGCATTGCATTAAAATTTTTTAATAAGAATTACAATCTTTTAAACTGAAAAAGACACGTTAAGATACCTTTCTGTCTGAAATACTGTTGTAATCTGTATTTGCAGGTTTAATACGATGTATCTTTTTACCCTGAAGTTGCAAAACTTGGCAATCTACTGGTTTTGAAATCAACTCTTCTATTCCACCAATATAGTGTATCTAAATGATTTTTTTCAAACTACTTATTGTTCTTATTTTCAGCAACATTCCACTCTGTCAGCATTAAAATGCGCGTTGCGTCAGGTTTTTCACAAAGGTCCTTGCGTCACTCACTGCAGTATTTGTGAACATTTTCAGCATTTATATCTTTATCAGTTTCTCGGATGTAGCCACTTGAACACGTAATCATAACTCTCTTTCCTTTTCGAAAACCACTCACGCCCGGCGTGCTCCAACTATTGTATTTAGATAATGCTTCTCATTCATCCCAGAAATCTGAAATCTTAGATTCCTACAATGTGCTCTTGTGATAAGATTCGACAGAATGATAGTTGCTTTAATTTCTATACTCTTCTCTCTCTTGGAAAGGTTTACTGAAGTAAATGACGTAACTCATGTAGCCGGGGTTGTTATTTATTACCATGAAATTAAAAAGTTTTGAACTACACGTTATAAAATAAGATCTTATTGTGTATAGTAGTATTGATATGACTAGCATCTACCATTGATTACCGGACAAAACATGCACCATTGGAATTTTTTTTTAGAAATGTTATATCTTTTAAATTTTTAAGTATTAAAGAAAATTTCATCACTCTGATTTATAAAGTAACGAATGAAAAAAAAAATCATTAAACTGCCAATGTTGTTTTGAAGAATTGTTTCAGAATGACTTTACAACTAAGTTTAGATAATACTTTTAAGAAGTGGTAGTTTTTTCAAGCCTTTAAATATCTCTTTTTTTTTCTCCCCAAGATTTTTTAAATCGTTAAAGTAATCAATGTAGGAAAAAAAAAGAAATAAAATCAGATTTTGGGTTATTTGTTCTAAAAAATTACGTGCTTTGTATAGATAAAATAAAGCTAACACATTTTAACACAAATCCAATCATTTTATGTTATTGTTTCCTATAAGAATTGCTTTACATTGTTTTACTTGTCTCTCTGAAAATGATCCCATAGGCTTTTTCTTAATTTTCTACTGCTTACAAAACATCCCCTGTTCGTCATTCCTGAGTGAGTATTTCTTAAAATTAACTTTTTTTTTGCTATTTTGTAATTTACTATTACTTAGTTTTTCTGTTACTAAGTCAGTCTGAAATTTTTGAGATACACATGGGATTTTAGCACGGGTCAACTGGTGTCGGGACGTAACGGAACGCCTATCCGGTGCTGCATTTCTTAAAAAATAAATTCCCATTTCATTAGAAATTGGGCACCACTCAGTAGTCTATATCTAATGGGCGTTCAGGTACTGGAAATGCAGACCTGGTTTGTGAAGTTATTCTCACGAGATCTTAAGAGTGTACGACCTCTGGAACCAATGCAATTAATTCTGTAGGCCAATTTTACGAAGATTAAATGCCTCAAACTATTCATTTCTTGGAATTAATGAGTGCGAAAAAGGAATTAAAAATTATAAAACTACGTTTTTTAGATTGAAAAATTAGCAAGAGTTGTGCACGTAACTAAATCTAGAAATAACTTAAGTGCTATTTCGTGTTTTTTTTTTTCCTTACGAAACTTAATTGTCTATTATGCTGGATGTGGAGACACATTGTCAGGGGCGCACATGAGTCTTTTAGTTTTCACTTTGGAAGAGCTTCTAAATACACTTAGAAGAGCACCAGTTAATTACAATTTTGTTTTCTCTAATTTTTGATGCTTTAACCAGCCTTGAACTACTATAGAAATCGTGGAGTCACCTTCAAAGATCCGTGCTTTACTTTCTTGACGCCTTGGATCGTCACAAATTAATTTTACATTTTATTGCCATTTACCATTTTATAAATAATGAAGTTGACGCCATAATCAAAATAATTTTAGTCAATCTTTACTAATTCTAACTCGCTCTTCTTTTTTGGTCATTCTAATTATAGGGAATCCAACGATAAACAATTTTCTTCACATGCGACTCTTCAATGTTATTTTAATCATCGTAGCGCATGCAGTCTTTAATATATGACTATCTGCATATCCCGGCGTTGGATGGTATACCCGACGAGGGGGAATAAACTCACCTCCCCCTTCATTGGGGGCGAAAATACCCTATGTGAATTTCTGAGCATCAAAAAACCTCTGCGTATGTTTAGCAAAGGTCCGACATATAAATTGTGGATTTGCATCACAACCTTTCTCCACGGAATCTTTTCTATACACACCTCGAGTAGAGTGATGAATCCACCCCCCTTATCACAATTCCCGAGCACCAAAGAGCCTCTGTGTCAAATTTCGCAAAAAATCCGACTTGAACTATGAACATGTGTTAGAAACATATACACATTTATACACACAAATAAGCTTCCATTTTTTTCATATATAAATGAAGTAAAATAGTACAGATAAGTCATTTCTATACCATTTCATTTGCGCAGTATATTATTGTCAATTACCATTTTTTCAATTACTGCACGTAACATTTCTAAAACGAGCTCATGTGTGCATCACATGACTTCCATTTACGCCAATGTAATGATAATAGTGCCTTGAAGTAAGCAAGAAAACAATAAATATTTTCACCCTTAGTTTGTTGTAGACCGAAGCAAAACAACGTTTTACACATATTTATTTCCTCCTAAGTATTCGCAATTTTAATTTGATTCAATGGTCAACTGTCTAACTACCGCCAATAAAGGCCAAATTAAAACCGGAATTTAAAAAAAAAGCCAAGTTTGTCACCAAGTTGGCGACAAAACTTGGAGACCCAAAGCCTCGCGATATATCGCCAAGTGTCCACTAAATTATAACACCACTTGAGTTTGCATCGAAATTAACAATGATTTCTCCCCAAAAAATGTGTAAAAAGTCTTTTGGAACATCCGAATGCAACCAAAAACGAGGTGCACAACTAACCCCTACTAGGGGGTCTACTTACCAAATTTCAACTTTCTACGGCATACCGTTTTTGAGTTATGCGAGATAAATATGCACATACCCACATGCATACGTGCATACGACGACACGAGAAAACTCGTTGTAATTAACTCGGGGATCGTCAAAATGGATATTTCGGGCGTCCATTCGTTCTTAAATATATATCGTCGCCTATCAGAGCAATAGTACGATATCTTACTGTTATTCCTGGCATTAGATGTCTTACTGTTGCTCTGATGCGACGATAGGCACGTTTGGTCGGGTCGAAAAAAAAAAAAAAACTCAGATTTATTCGGGGGTGAGCAAAATAGAAATTAAGGCCTATTTTTGAGTGAAAAATTTTCGCGAATCCAATACTTCCTTTACTATGTAAAAGGTAGTAAAACATATCACTCTGTTCTCAGACACAACAATTTTTTATGTTCTTAAACTGAAGTCTAATTTAAACTGTGCTTCTTTTAACCCTTTTTTCATAAAAAGTATTCCACACAAGTAGTCACATTGTTTTAGATGACTGCTGACAACAGCCTTCATGTGTGCTCTTCATCTGAAAGAGTATTGCAACATCTGCGAACAATATGATTACAAAAGCACTAAAGGGGCTCTTATTTCCAAGTGTTTACATTTTTATTACATTCCTCTTGATTTAATCCTGCTTTAAAGCGAGATATAAAATAACATCATGAACAAGTTCTCACTACAATTCCATATTGACTTTTGAGTACAATATTTTTGTAATTGAACAACTTGCAAAAGGCTAAAATAAAAAATCTGCTTGCTAAAATAGTTCATATTTTTAAACATGCTCCCAAAAAAACAGTAATAAAATACTCTGTCACTTAATGTCTGCGCATATCTAAAATCTCTGGGAGATTTTTAATAAGTTCAATGGTTAAAAAAAATAGTAGTAAATATTATAAGATTCAAAGGCATAAAGGACAATGTTTGTCCCAAAATCAGTCCAATTTTACATCTTATACGAATAAAAATGTAAATTTCTTCCCTCCCAAGGATTTTGACTGACGTCACTATGGAATCCATTTCACTAAAAAGTTCGCAGTTGTACACAAAAAAGTTTCATTTTGCTGATTAATCACCTGAAAAGCACGTCTCAGGGTGTTATTATTATTTTTAGTAAAAATGCTCTTAATCTTTAAATGTATAAAAGATATACACTAAAAGATAATATTGCGATTAAATATCAAGGACTTTAATTTACTGTTCTAATTAGTGCAATCAATTAAGAGAGAAGCAATTTTATCGAATGTTTAAAAGAAACTCATTATGCAAATGCCCGTATTTGAATAATGGATCCTTAATTTTACTTTTAAATTCTTGTTTGCTTCTTTTACTCTCGTTTCAGATATACGCTTCATATCGAATGGAAATAAAAGTTATATGGAACTGAAAGACCCGGAACCTAATCTCGGTATGCTAAATATTTAATAAAAATGACAATAACGATGCCTTTACTTGAAATAAAGTTGGAATCTCATATCTAGAATAGCATTCTTGAATATCATGCATTTTTCTAAATGAGATTGATTCAAGTTTATAACTTCTTTCTCGTGTTAATTACTTTATTAGTTTAAGATTGCTCCGGGAAATCCAAATTAATCCATATTGACATGAAAAGATCATTGATTTTTTTTATAAATTAATGTAAAATATACGAAGAAGATAATTTACAATGGTCCCTCCAGTTGTTATCCGTACAATGTTACAATTTTTTTTTATTCTATTTTCTTTCTTTTCTTTTTTTTTAAGGTGTCAGAAAAAATATACACTGGTGTGCAAAAATTAAGGACGAGACTGTGTTTTCAATATAACCTTGTACAAAAGCTTTCCAAATCAACACTTTTAATACCGTAAGATCCCCAATACGTAAGGACATGTGTAATGTAAGCAACACTTACTAAAAGAGAAATCAGAGGGATAAAAAGAAGCTTTATTGAAAAAGTAGCATGGAGCGCAATGCGATTGAAGGCCGAAACATCCCTGTGATGGGTGTCCAGCAAGAAACATCCGATCTTTACTATGTGATATGATCTCCCCCGACTGCTAGGCAGGTTTCACAGCGTCTGCCCATGCTGAGAATGATGGTGTTAAGTGAGTTGTTGAGGCATTGCTGCCCATTCGTTTCGCAGCGCCAATCGAAGCTCCCGAATCGTTACTGGTGGTAAGGTACGGACTGCCAAGCATCTGCCTAGAAAATCCCATACATGCTCGATGGGATTGAGATCCGGAGATCGTGCCGGGCCAATCCATACGTGCAATATCCTCACTCTCTAAGAGTTGTTCGGCAGCTATGTGCGATGACATGGTGCATTGTCGTTCATGAAAAGGAACTGCGAACCCATAGCGCCTCTAAAAAGACGCACATATGGAAGAAGAATCTCGTTACAATAACGGGTCATCGTTGACTGAACTTGCGTCGAAGATGTGAAGGTCTGTAGGACTACCAAACATGATGCCTCCCCAAACGAGAACACCGCGACCTCCATACCTGTCCCTTTCAATGATGTTCGAGGGATGATTGCGGCTTCCCCGCTCTCTCCAGCTGAGTATGCGATGAGAATCGCTACTCAGACTAAATCTGCTCTCATCTGTAAAGAGTACTCGTCCCCATTCATTGTCTCTCCAATTCCGGCGTTCCCGGCACCACAGAGAACGCCTTCTCCGATGGGCAAGCGTTGGAGGTACACACCGTATAGGGCGTCGTGCAAACAGACCACCACCGTGCAGTCTTCTAGCTACGGTAAAACGCGATATCGGTCGTCCAGTCGCCTGTGTCGTGTGTCTAGCGATTTCTCCCGCTGTCTGCCGCCTGTTTCTTCTGGCCTGTAAGACAATATACCGGTTATCTGCGGGTGTGGTTCCTCGTGGACGACCACTACTGAACCCCCGAATAGCTGTTCCTGTAGCTTGAAATTGTCTCCAAAGTCGTGAAACGATACTGTGAACAATTCCAAACTCTGCAGCCACACTTGTCACACTGCGGCCTTCCTCCAACTTCCCAATGATTCGACCTCGGGTAAAATAATCCTGATGTCGTCTAACAGATTGATTATTCGCCATTTCTCGCTGAGGCAGCAGCTCGGTGTGATTTTAACTGCTATACGGCCTGCAATCTCTTTGCCAGAAATACTGATCTTACACCGACAACATGCTTTATACTACTCAGACACTCCCCCATTACGTCTGCCTGCATATCTGCGCATGTGCTACCGTACATCACCTTACTTAATCTCCTGATTGGTCTTTCTGTCCGCTCTGCCTCTTCGTTCAGCTGATATGCTAATTTTTCGACTTCTTCCTTAATTTTTGCACACCAGTGTATATGGTAGCTGATAAATGATCCGTATAGTGCAGTTTTAATTTAAAACGAGCTGATCTGTGCATCACATGACTTCCTTTTACACCAATTTAATGTTCATTTCCCGTTGTTGGCAATTTTAATGTTATTCAATAGAAAACTCTAAATATCCCAACAATGGCCAAATTAAAACCAGATTGAAACAAAAAAAAAGAAAATTAATTTGAATTCTGAAATTTTGAATTCAAGTCATGTTTTTCTCAATCACGAACCGCGACAGGACCCTACTCATTGGAGTTGTTTCTAGAAACGGCTCCTGTCCCCCCCAAGCCTGCCCTCCTCCTGGGCGGTTACGTGTGCATAGTTGTGTGGGTGTGTAGGCTTGCGTGTGTGCGTAGACCTGTGTGTATGCACGTAGGCGAGTGTGAGTGCATGTATATGAAGTCATGTGTGCGAGCGTGCGTGTGTGTAGACATGAACGCCTCCGACCAGGAGAAGCGGATAACTGAGGACCGGAGCGGCCGGGCCTGCAGAGGAGGGTGGGATATGGTTCTTCAGAGGCTCCTGATCCAAGCTGAAAAAGGAACCGAACATCAAAGACGGTCAAGTGAGAACACCCCTCTTGCTTTCCCTCCCACCCCCTCTGAAACATTGAAAGAGCAGTACTGTGATTATACGCTTTTCGTGTCGCAACTAATTAGGGGAAAGCTGAATTTTAGCAGGATATTAGTATATAAAGTATACACTAAAAATCCACAAAGTCCCGAGCCCCACCCCTCTTGCTTTCACCCCACCCCCTCCGAAACATAGCAAAAGCAATACTATGAGTGTACGCTTTTCGTGTCGCAACTAATTAGGGGAAAGCTGAATTTCGGCAGGATGTTAGTACATAAAGTATACACTAAAAATCCACAAAGTCCCGAACCCCACCCACCTCTCCCCCCTCCCCACACCTGCTCCGAAACACTGTAAGAGCAGTACCATGATTATACTCTTTTCGTGTCGCAACTAATTAACAGAAAGCTGAATTTTGGCAGAACGTTAGTAAATAAAGAAAACACTCAAAAAGCACAAAGTCCCGACCCCTAACCTTCTTGCTTTAATCCCCACCCTCTCCGAAACACTTAGACCATCAAAAGCAGTACTATGACTATACGCTTTTCTTTTCGCAATTAATTAAGATAAAGCTGAATTTTTTCACGATGTTAGTGCATAAAGTGTGCACAAAAACCTTGACAGTCCCGACCTCAACAACTCTTGCTGCTCCCCCCCCCCCCCTCCTTCCGAAACATTGCACACTGATCAGTTCAGTACTATGATTATACGCGTACAGCTTGAAAATTTATGATGTTACCGGAATGTTCCTTTTTTTTTTATTTCACTCCTAACAATATTATTAACCAGTGGTGCCCAACCTACAGCCCAGGTGCCGTATCCAGCCCGCGCAGCTGATCCGTGTGGCCCGTTGTTTTTTTGAAATGTTACACCTCGAGGAGCACGATTAATGACACTGTTACAAATTGTTAGCGAAATATTTAGAAATTGGTTTCTGAAAACATTGTTGAGGACCACTGTTATTGACAAATTCTGAAACATACACATTTTATGTAGGTAGCTCAATTTCACCGTTTTACCAACTTAATCATATGCAGAAAACTCACAACAAAAACCAAAAAGTAACTTCAATAAATTAATAGCTTTTTATCATTACGTCTTGGAAAGAAATGTTTGAACAAAATATATAGATAATAATGTGATAATAATCATTTTCTTCAAATGGATCAACAATGTAATGACGTTCACTTGAAGTTTTTACTACCATAATGCAATTATTTGTTACAAAAAATGGTCGTTTGTGTCGGCGATAGTCTACAAAATAATGGTAATGCTTGGCTAACTAATTAAGCTTTAAATAAATCAGAAACAGTTTATTTGAACTGAGAAAATTTTCTCGCAGCGGATATTATTAACGTTTAATATTGCTTTTGGTTATTATTTTTAAGTCTTATATAAGGGGCCATCTTCTAATATTTCGTTGGTTTGGTCCGAAATATTGTTACAGTGCATTCCACTACAGTGTCCACACATAGACGTGCAATCGAACCTAGCTTTACGACAGATACAGTTTGAAACACATAATGCTTTCAATTGCAAGATATTAATTGAAGAAGTTCATTTGAAGCAGAGATAATGTTCATGAACTTAGGAATAAGTCTGTTGCATGAAGTATGATGCCAACCCCACTCTTCTGGGGGACGTTTAAAACCTAACCAAGTTTGAATCTGGTGTTGACCCTAAAAACTCTGGTGGAAACCTTTAAAAGATGTTGACGAGTGACGTCTGAAGTTGGTGGAAGTTTTGATATATCAAAAGTGGACTTTAGGGACTATTTTGCGATTACTTGCTTTTCACAAACTTTTTTTCAAACTTGGTTAGGTTTCAAATTTCCAGCAGAAGAATGGGTTTGGAAATATATTTCAAGCAACAGACTGATTCCTAAGATCATGACAATTACCTCTGCTCCAAGTGAAGTTCTCCTACTCATATCTTGCAATGGTAAAACATTGTGTTACAAACTGTAGCTGTCGTAAAACTGGGTTCGATTGTACGTCTATGTGTGAATACTGCAATTGCAAGGTTAGAACGGATCTAACAGTTATTCCAAAGTAGTCTTAGGAAATGAAATTCAATCAAGACTAAAACACATCCAACAGTTGCAACTAGACGTTAAATCGCGGATATCACAAATTTGCCACAGCGACTGCGCATGCGCGCAGACTTAGCTCATTGGACTTTCTGTTTTCAGATTCTATGTTGTTTCTTTATACTTAAGCAGAGAAACAAATTAATGAATGAGATTAGAATGCTATCCCCCCCCCCCCAGTTTAGCCGATACAAAATTTCTTTTCTTCCTGTTTTTCAGTTTTGATATATTTATGGAGGGAAGAAATTTTAAATGTCGGCGCGAAACTGGGGTTAAACCATTACAATATTTTACGTGACAAATTATATGAAACTGTACGCATATGAATACGGCACATATATCTTTTTAATTGAAAGCGAAAAATAGCACTTTTTATTGGTTTGCTTACTTTCTAAATTAATGGATTTTTCACAAACAATATATAATGAATTGAAAATATATGAAATACGTGTATGGATATCCGTGCTTTGCAGTAATTTGTTAGCTGAAAATTTTTTTGCAATTAATTTAAGCAAGACTTTTAATGAGCTTAGTCCGCGCGCAACATGCGCATTCGCTATGGCAAATTTGGGATATCCGCGATTTGACATCGAGTAAAGTTGTATAGATCTTCTGACACATTCAAATTTAAAATATTTAATGGCTTAGTTTTTTTTTTTTTTTTTGCTTGGTGATAACATGCGTTATTTCGTTTTTTAAATAAATTTTTAAACAAAACCAGGTATTAAACAAGACAAAGACTTCTATCAAGAAAAAGATAAATCACCAAACAATTAAAATTATCCCATAAAACGCAAAATAATTCACGATTTAAGAAATAATGTAATTAAACAAAAAGTGAAAAGCTAGCTTAAAATAGCCATCAAGCTGTAAAACATTTAAAGAAACCTTCATGAAAATGTTAAATAATCTGTCAAATAAAGAAACTGTAATAGAAATTATTGCGAAGATGTAAAATACTTGAAAGCAGTATAATTTAAAATATAGTATTTTATTATCCAAGAAATTTTCTTTGCAACAGAGAGAGGATACAAGAATTGTAATAAAATTTAAACCGCCGAATTCTCACAAAATGAACATAGAATCTTAATAGTCAGAAAATAACTTGACGTAAAATTAGGCTAGCCATTATTGTTCCTTAAAAACACAAAACAGCGTTGTTTCAATTAAAATTTTAAATTTCAGTTGTTTTTTGACTTGATGTTCTCAATTCTAAAAATACAGGCAAAGTAATAATATCAATGCAAAAAGATGTGATATCTCATCAAAAACAACCCTGTTGTAAAAATTTCTCCGCCAAGAAAACCTTTAACTCTTCCGCACAAAAAAGAAAACCTGCATCCTAAACTCAAAAACCCTCAGCCATAAAAAGTTATGATATCTAGTTTGCCCGCCAAGTATCTGTCAAGCTATCATCCTCCCTCTTCTCCTTTTTCATCACAGCTACTTCCATTAGAACCTCCTCCCACCTTCAACTCCTCAGAAATATGGATAGATCTTTTAAATTGTTTATCTTGTCTGGTGGGAAGCTTTTCAAAGTGAAGTGGTTGCTTGGTGAGCAAAAAGCTTCTCGCCAAACAAGATAAACAATTTGAAAGATCTAACCATATTTCTGAGGAGTTGAAAGTGGGAGGAGGTTCTAATGGAAGAAGCTGTGATGAAAAAGGAGAAGAGGGAGGATGATAGTTTGACAGATACTTGGCGGGCAAACTAGATATCATAACTTTTTATAGCTGAGGGTTTTTGGGTTTAGGATGCAGGTTTTCTTTTTTGTGCGGAAAAGTTAAAGGTTTTCTTGTCGGGGAAAGTTTTACAACAGGGGTGTTTTTGATGAGATTATAGAGACTCTGAAAGAGGGGTGTTACCATAGATGTAAATGTTATAAAAGTAAATGCGAAGCTACTATATTTAAAAGTATATTAAAATGACGATCAAATTGCGCAGCATAAATCATCTTCAATTTTTAAGTTATAAATGTAACTTATTATATCTACTGTATAACTCTTACAGTGCAGTGTTTCAATAATGCAGCTTTTTTAAAAATACTGTAAAAATTCAGCTCTTTATGTAAGAAACGGTAATATATAGCTAAGAAATGGTCTAAAACAGTTTAAAAGGTGCTTAAAAATACTCGAAAATGATTGGATATGTAAATAAAAAAAGTAATATTCTCAACACTTTTCCACAACGCGAAATTTCGACTTACGCGAGGAGTCTTGGAACGCATCCCTCGCCTAAATCGGGATCCGACTGTACGTACATACAGACGTCACGAGAAAACTCGTTGTAACTTACTCGGGAATCATCAAAATGGATATTTCGGGCATCTATACGTTCTGAGGTATATATGCACTTGTGGTCGGGTCGAAAAATCTCAACATTCATTCGGGGGTGAGCAAAATGGAAATTAAGTTCGATTTTTGAGTGAAAATTTTTTCGCGGATACAATACTTCCTTTTTTGTAAAAGGAAGTAAAAAGAGTACCTTTTAAAACATATTATATGTTGCTTTGGTAACGGACCCCTCATTATGTAATGGAGCCTAATCTTCCGTGGGCAGTCAAACGGCAGTATCTGCAGAAATTAGTTTTTGATATATTTGAAGAAACGCGTATTAAATTGAAAACTAACAATAGGGAATCATTGAAATTTGACGATTTTTTCGAGGTTTTTTTTCCAACGGAAAACAAATAAGAAAGCTTGGACAGTAAATCCATCACACAATAGATGTAAAAAATTCGAAAAGAAAATGAAAGAACATAAAAGAAAAATAAAATAGTTGACATTTTCTGCCCTGATCGTGCCCATCGCAGTTATACTTATCGCAGTCTTATTTCACCATAAATATTGTAGATTTTTTTACTGCTGCCTAATGTGTATAATTGTTGATATTTATACGATACTTGTAAATAAAATGATAATTTTAAATTGAATAACTTATCAACTGTATCTGTTAATAAATGCCATGGCACCAAACGGAAATACTATCACGCCAGAAAGCAGGTGTGGACATATTTTCTTCTTTTGATGCGCATCAGTTTCATAATTTTTTTTAATGAAAATAAATAAGGAAGTTTCTTTTACAAATGAGATTTTTTTACAAACTGACATCAATTGAATCCATAAGTAAGAAATTCAAATATCGCGTATACTTGTTATGTTGAAAATAGTGTCAAACACAAAATGCAATAGCGAAAACAAAACAAAGTTTATACTTCCTTTGTTTTTTTTATACACTGTTCTCCCTTTTTTTTTGCATTATTTATTACTTCAAAATAAAATCCACGCTATCACTAAGGGAATACTTCGTTTCTTGAGTCATGAGAAAAAAAAATCCCGACTTCTGTTGGCATGCTCGGTCGTCTAGTGTTTGTATTCGCTGTTCTCAAGGTATTAAACTCCGCTGACTTTGACTCACAACATCAAATAAAAGAGAACTTCAATTTGTATCATGGGGGCGTATACATGAAATATTTTTGAATTCGGAGATCGATGTCACTCATCTGGAAATGATGCATTGATAAGAAAAACTGCTTGAATTCCTAGTGAAAAGGAGATTGTTTTCATTTTTTGCTGCGAATATGTTTTTTTTTTCCCTGAAATAAGACTGAAAATCGCCCAATCCAAAGTTGCGGGTGTGACATTTACACTAACTAAATTAGTCATCAGCAAAAATATTTTAGAGTATAGGTTTCAATTTTTATATTTTTCAATAAAGATCACTTGCAGGTACATTGATGCCAATTTGCAAGTTGAATTGATATTTTATTTATTTTTTAAAAAATTAATTTCTACCCGTTGCGGGTGTGACATAAAAAGGACATGCATTTTCACCTTGTGATCAAAACATTCAAAACTCTGTGAATTATATCAACTGATCAAACTGTTTTTTTTTATGTTAGACAGTAATACTTAACTAATTATTCCATACAAAAATTTAGATACTCACTCAATTAGTTTCACTGTAAAAAATATTC
The DNA here is from genome assembly GCF_026930045.1 of Uloborus diversus. Classification (NCBI taxonomy): domain Eukaryota; kingdom Metazoa; phylum Arthropoda; class Arachnida; order Araneae; family Uloboridae; genus Uloborus; species Uloborus diversus. Next base: position 167,186,910 of record NC_072733.1, read on the forward strand.
AAAGTTGCCGTTGCGGGTGTGACACCCCGTTGCGGGTGTGACTTGTGTGGCCAATAAAATAACAACATACACAAATAGTTATCAATCAGACATTTTATGATTAGCACAGTAATAAATAAGAGAAATTGCAAATAACTAAGGAAATTTTTTTTACATAAATCTCATTTCCAATCTAGAATTGATGATTTCAGGGGGTGTTAGTTTTCTTATTACAATGTTCTGTTTCTTCCATGATATGTCTGACTGATTGGGCCAGATGTATACATGTTCTGAAGGTTTTTTTTCCAAGTATTCTACTTGTATGTCTTCTCCATCTATTTGCTTGATTTGACCAATTTTTTTTTTTTTTTTTTTTTTTTTTTTTTTTTTTTTTTTTTTTTTTGAGGTAGAAAACAAAACTAATTCTACAAAATCTCCAATAGCATTTATATTACCAAGGGAGATCGTTTCCGACTGAGGCAGCAATGAAACTACCTTCAGTGCACTTTCTGCAGTTAGTACCTGCCACTTGAATTGTACCCATATCGATCGGTACAACATGGTGTACCGATTGTAAGTTTGGTATAGCTTTGTACAAGACAGCAGCGTGCATGAAGCATTTTTGCAACATCTTTTGTGATATCGCTCTCCGCAGAATAAAGTACTCTGATTTTTTTAAGAGCCTTTTTTGCTCAAATGGCGAAATCCGATGCAGAATTGACTGTTGCTCTACCAAAGGTTTGAGCTCTTCAAAAAATTGCCATCGACTCTGCTTCTACAGCTGGAGATGGTGTGGCCCCTTTTGTCGAAGATTTCTTTCTCTCTCTACACTTTCTCTGCCTCTCATTCTGGTTTTGCCTCTACATTTTCTTTTCTTTCATGGCCACAGATGTAATTTTTTAAAGTAGTTTCTTTGTAATTTCTATTCTTGCTTTGTTTCTTTCCCTTTCTTTTAGAAAATATTCCGAGTATTTAGCCGAGTTTTCTTTCATCTTTTTACGATGATTTCGGAATCTTTCAGTGCTGTTCATTCTTCTGCAAAAAAAAAAAAAAATGTGTAAAGTGAATAAATATAGCACTTCAAGTCCCAAAATATATTGTTGAACATTTTTTTTTTTTTTTGAAGTTCTTTGAATTTTTTAACCCCAATTGAAATTAAAAACATTAAGTTTTGATTCATTTAAAACTTTAACTGACAGAATTATACAAAGTTATTTTTAATAAATATTTTAATAAAAGTTTCATTACTATTTTTATTATTTCTTTATATTTATTTTGAATTTGAAGTAAAAAATAATCTGTCCCTAATATTACATTATTTGTTTTAAAAAGTAAAGGGGGAAAAAGTCAAATGCTTAAATGGCAAAATTATACATTTTTATACATATTTAAAAAGATAAAATATTGTTTTGGTTTTTTAAAGTTTTATTTAAAAAAAAAAATCTTACTGTATTGAATAGTTGCCTTAATTATAAATCAAGAAATACAAAAATGTTTCTTAGGAGAACCAATAATATAGAATACCAAGCTAAATAAATCAACTGCACATGCTCTAAAGATACTAATTTTGAATTAACTGGTGTCTAGACAAATAAGTCAAAGGCCAAAGGTTAAAACATTAGTGCTGTCATCTACATGCATTCCAGAATTACATTTGTGTTTAATTTAAAAAGATGTTGCGGGTGTGACTTAAACTAAATGTCACACCCGCAACAGGAACATGTCACACCCGCAACGCTTAATAACTCCAATTAAAACATTAATTAATTTTTTTTCTGTTTGTTATTCAAAGTACTTTAGTAAACTATTTTAGAATACAAAGTTTCAAAACTTTTAGGCAAATAAATTTTTCTGTAGAAATATAAATGCATTTTTTTGTTGCGGGTGTGACACAATAATTAAGAATAATTAAATATGCTTACCTTTTGTAGTGAAGATTAGTAGACATTTCTCTTCAGGAAAAAACTGTTGCTAATGGATGTCAGATTATGTGTGAAACTTTATAGATTTCTAGAATTATTTGTTCAGCTGTAATAGACCATGCAACATAAGCAGTTTTGGTGCAGTCTAGTTCCCACTGATATAGTTCCACTTTAGTAATTAAAATAAGAATGTTAATGACATAAATGAAATTTTTTTTCAATAAAATATGAAATAGTATACTTTTAACAGTGTGTATGCAAAATTTCAACCATATTGAATGAAATTTGAATTTTCATCCTCATGTCCACTTTTTTTTGGATTGGGCGAAATGTCTTTAAATTATGTTAATTCTTTAATGTATGTGTTATAAAAAGGAAGGTCAAAGAATTGGTGTCATTATCGTGCCCGAGATTTTTTATTCCAGAATGAGCAATTAATCTATCTTTTAATGAATGCATAAAGAGAGCAACTACAATTTTTACTTATAATTAAACTATTTTTGAGACAAACTTAAAGAAGACTTTGCATCCCCCTCATCATTCCCTCCCTTTCTGCATTGAAATTTATCTGAAAAAATAAAAACTCAGAACAAACAGAAACAAGCTTCATTATTAGTTATTAATGCATTTCAAACATTTTGTTTAAAATGAAAATGTCTCAAAGAAGCTGTTAAGAAATTGGCATTTATGTCTAAATATTTACTTGAATAAAAAAATCGAGTAGTTACTACCGTAACTATTTAGGGGAAGCTCTTGACTTTTTCATCTCTTGTTTCAAACAAGCGGTTTTCACCTAATTCGCCGAATAAAAATACCTCAACATCAGAGTCAACCTTGAGTCTACATTTTAAAGCAAAATTTATATAATACCCAATTATACCAGCATATTAATGTACTAAATATGTACATAGTTATTTCTCTACACTATCTGTCTCCTCCAATATTTAAATGATCTGCCAGTGCGTATGGTCAGGACATAAATGGAATTATAAAGCAGTAAAATCGTCATAGACCTGAACTCGCAGCATATCATTCCACTTCATGCAACTCGGATAGTCGCCCGTTCTGCTCTCTGCATTTTTAATGGTTTTTTAAAACAAGATGGTTTTTATTTTATACTTTAATAGCTTATTTTAATTTCGGTAAATAAGTTTAAAGTTCAATGTAGATACTTTTAAGTACCTGCTTCATCGTTATTTCTAGCTACAATTAAGTCATTACAACAAACCTTATCATTTACTTTAAAGACATCAGTATAACAGTAATTGCTCGTATTTTCAATACCGAAAAAAAAAAAAAAAAAAAAAAGAAAAAAACATTGCAAAAAACTGCTGTATTGAAAAGAATGGATTTATAGGGTAAACCGCAATTATCGTAACTGCTCATCTTACGTAAAGTTTGTTATTTGATATGGAGAAAAATCTTTGTTGATAAAGCAGATAATAGTGGTGTTCCATTCACCGCAAAAATTGCTACCCGCATTTAACTTTGTTGCTGTATGTAGCCTTACGTATAAAACCTAGATCATATTGACCCAAGGTCTAGGGCATTCTTGTTTTAGTTCTACTTGGTGAAACGCCTAATTACCCCTATTAACGAAGTAAAGCATTTATTTATATAGCTCAAAATAGAGGTTCATTCAACAGTAAGTAATGGATATCACCCAAAAAATAAGACATTTATCAGGAATTCCTTCCCTTATAAGGGAAAGAATTCCCGATAAATGAGTATGTATGAGATAAATGAGTATCCCAAGGAATAAGCATGTAAAAGATGTTTTAATCCTGTGATTTCAATAAAATCAGTGATCAAACCGCCAAGTGTACACTTTAAGTGTGAACCACAATGTTCCACTAATGACAAATAAATAATTTTACTTTGAAAAGTACAATGTATGTTTTTTAGTTTATTTATTACATATCACATTCAATATTCTGAAGGTAAAGGGCAGTAACCTCGATTTTCTTTTTTTTTTTTTTTTTGCATTTTTTTCATCTATTGTACGTCAGCTTTACTGTGCAAGCTTGCCGCTGAAAAAAAAGTACGAAAAAAGTCTAATTCCAGCATTTCCTTATTTTTCATTTTGAATTTAAAACGCTTTTCTTTAAGTATCTCGAAAGTTCATTTCTGTAGATACAGCCGTTTCCTGCCCACTGCAGTATTTTTCTCAAAATTGCTCTTTGTGGAATCACCATAACTTCTTTAATACGTTATCAAATTTTTATAAGTAAGGTATTTTAAAGATTTGTTTCCTCCTCCCCCTTTCAGCGAAAAATAATGTAACAAATTTCATTCTGCAAGTTTTTAAAAGAATCCCAGTTAGAAAAAAACCCGGATGGATTCATTCGGTTAAAAAGCTAACTTCCGCTTAATTGCCAAAATGGAGATCCGGAGATCTCAGTACGTAGAGCGTCAGTCTTTCAACGAAATGATGCAGGAGTCGATTCTTTATGTCGGGCAATCTGTTTTTAAGCTTTGCCTGCCATAAAATTTTTAAGGAAAGCATTTTGCGCTGAACACCAACGGCGTTGAAAATGATGCAGCGCGAATGCTTTTTGCGAGTCTTAATTTTTCGCATATGGTGTTTTACATGGTGTTTCTCCAACAAGGGCAAATTCTAAGCACGGGTCATATATATATATATATACAGGGTGGTCCCGAATTCATGGTACAAACTTTAATGGTAGGTACAGGACATTGTAACAAGGATTTATTGTATAGGAATGTATAGTCGCAAGTGACGTGGTTAGGCGTAAACAGGGGAAATAACGGCCGAAAGGAAAAACAAAGATTTTATTGAAATCATTGTTGACAAGTGTCATGTTAGCAGTAAGTGTTCAAAATTGCGTCCACCATTAGCGATACATGCTTGACTGCGTCGGTGCAGCGATTGGCGTACACGTTCAAAGATGCCTGGTATTTCACGCACACCTGCAGCAGCTACAAATATGCGAGCGACGAGATCCTCATTTGAGTCAACTGGAGTCTCATAAACAAGACTCTTTAGATGTCCCCATAAAAAGTAATCGAGGATCGAGAAATCGGGAGATCGGGGGTGGCCAAGGGACTGGTCCACCACACCCAATCCATCTAGCACCAAACGTGGCATTCAGGTAATTCCGTACATCAATGCTGAAGTTTGCTGGCGCCCCATCGTGCTGAAAACACATGCGGTTACGAATGGCGATCGGAACATCATGCAGCAGTTGTGGTAACACTTCTTGCAGAAAAATAAGATAGCTTCCGCCACTGAGTCGCGTGGGTAGTAAGTATGGGCCAATCAAAAGTCGTTCACAATACCAGCCCACACATTAATACTGAAACGTTGTTGAAACGCATGTGGACGCGTTGCATGTGGATTATCGGTTGCCCACACATGGGAATTGTGCGCATTAAAGACCCTCGCGTGAAAATGTCGCTTCATCTGTAAATAGCACATGACCTACGAAATCCGGCTGCAACGCACATTGCTGCAACACCCACTGGCAGAAGTTCACGCGAAGAGGATAATCTGCCGGATTCAATGCTTGTACTTTCTGAAAATGGAAGGGGTGTAAGCGATTTTCCTTTAACACTGCATACAGTCTGATGACTCACACCTACGTCACGCGCAACAGTTCTTGTGCTTGACTCGGGTCTATCAGCCACAATGTTCAAGATGCTTTCTTCCAGCCTTGGAGTGCGTACAGCTCTTAATCGACCAGCGTCATGTCCGTTGATGTCGAACGCACCTGTTTCACAAAGTTGACGATGTAACCGTTAAAAAATTCTATGATCCGGCATTCGTCGATTAGGATACTCCGCGCGATACATTCGTAACGCAGCTCTGGCGTTACCCTTTGCACGGCCGTACATGTAATGCATGTCTGCTTTTTCTGCATACGTAAAGTCACCCATTGTCTACGGCAGCGCAATTGTGAATGGCGCTTTTCCCTACTGCGATGCATCATGTTCAACGGCGGCTAGAGATCTACTGCCCTCTACCGGCAGTGACACCAACCGATCACTCCATTTCTCTTTCCTTTTTTTCCCCCTGTTTACGCCTTACCGCGTCTCTTGCAACTATACATTCCTATACAATAAATCCTTGTTACAATGTCCTGTACCTACCATTAAAGTTTGTACCATGAATTCGGGACCACCCTGTATATGTATATATATATGTATATATATATATATATATATATATATATATATATATATATATTAGGGTGGTCCTTATTTATATGGGGAAAAAAAATTCGGAATTCAACAAGTGACGCCCCCTAGTTTTGTGACACTATAAAAAAGTAACGTGTGCAAAATTTGAACTCGATCGGTCAATAATAACACGTGCCCCTAGGCCGTTGAACTTCAACACTTTTGATAATTTTCCCACAAATCTTCGAAATTTTACTTCAGACTCAGTACATCGTTTCTCCTAGGTTTGCAAAATATTTTTACAGTGAGGTAGCACTAAAATTAATCTTTATAATTACTTTATATCATCTAAAGATTTTACGTTGAATAAGAATGAAATAAGGCTTTAGAAACTTTCCTTAATCGTACGCTTTTCTCAACGTATTTCGATAGTGCGTATTTTTTTCCGATAGTCTTGGACGGTCTGTAAAATAAATTGTTTTTGTGACTCATATTCGGTAAATTAGTTGCAAAATTCTTTGATTAATTGTGCTCCTCTTTCAGTTGTATCATTCACAATTTTCAGTATTTTAACGATCTTTCTTCCCTTTAAAGAGTTTTCTTCATTTTGCCGTGAATCAAGATCAAATAGAAAAAAAATCTTTTAGTATTTGTAACTTATCAAACAGTTTTATTGACTCGTAATTAATTCTATGAAGAGGAAGATCTTTACCAAGAAAGTATTCCAAATCAACTACAGTTATCTGAAATTTGTTAAACAGTCATCAGACACGTCTTCCATATCACAAGCATTTTTTGGACAAGTGTTTTCCTATCTTCAAAATTAATTCCATCATCCGATACGGACAAAGCTACTAGTTTATCCCCTAAATACCATAAGTGATTTAGAAATTTTCCAATCACTGCTTCTGCTGCATGTTTGTCGTCATTTTGTACGCTGCTAGTTTTTCAGACACATTATATTATTCAAAGTAGCCTCGATTGCTTCATACAGCATTTAATTGGAAAACATCTTTGTAAAACAGCATTGAAGGACTTTCTTTTTATGTAAGGTCAATTTAAATTGTTTCCTAAATATAAAAATTTTCAAACAAAAATTCCTTTTGCCACCCATGTGGCTCAGGGATAAGCTCCAGGTTGCCGAAAACATATCCCTGTAGGAGGAAATTCACCAGGAAATATTATTACAATTATGAAAATTATCTGTAATCTTTCTCAATTCCGCTTTTTACGAATAATAATCATGTCATCAACATCAACTTCGTCTTTTAGAATTTAAGTGGTATGTGTGCTTGATTGAAATGTTATAAGTTCTGAATGATGGAGATCTTTCCACAAAATTTTGAAGCACTTAAATAATTGAATATCTGATCTGGATTTAAGAAAGGCAAGAACTTCTTTAAGGACACACTCTGCAGTACGATTTCAAGTGCATGATGATGACAATCCTAATGTAATATATCACAGTTCAGTTTTTGCTCTAAAAAATTTCATGCACAATTCATTGGTATTGCAAGTCGTTGTATCAAACACTACAGCTAGAACAGTTAGTAATAAAAAGCTATCATATAAGATATCATAAGCAACTGAAGAAATATCTAAGGAATTCCGTGTAGCTGTTCAATATAAGTACCTGAAGCTATCACGGTAATCCTGTCGGAGATCTTTTTCTAGTTACATCTGGATGTAGCTTTGTATCCCAGTGAATAACTACAAAATCTAAATTTAAATTCATGAAATTTAATTTTACCTCTCGAAGATTTTCTCTTGCTCTCTTAAGGAATGTACCATTGATCACTAGATCATTTGGATTCAAATTTACTGCATCTATATAAGCTGTAAATAAATGAACAACATTCTTTGTCCCTAATATGGCATTTGTCTAACAGTGATGAAAGGCGAGCAGATATCAATAGTTGTCAAGCTTTTTTGCATTGAGGTAGACCAGCTGTAGAAAACAAAAGTTCAACAGTTTAGGATAGGTATCCATTTCGGTTTCTAAATCTTGTGAATCGCAAGAATTTGATGATAATAAAGGACTATGTACTGAAGTAGAAGAAAATTAATTTAAAGTATAGGTTTCTACATTGTTCTGATCTGATTCTTTTTTTTTAATTTATATTTTAGCTATGGGAAATACAGTATATTTTTATGTTAGGTGTAATTGAGGATTTTTCGAAATTTGTATTTTAAAAATTAAAAATTATGTAAGCATTTATGTATGTTTATAACTAAAGAACAGCGATCTAAAATATAATTGCAATTACTTATATTTATAGCATTGAAACCTTGCGACTCTATTTGCCACACCTATTACATACACAGGGAATTTTGTAAATCAACACCCCAAAGCCAGGAGGGGGCAATTTGTTGCTGTCAATGATCATTCATTAATGACTTAAGCCATTCATTAATGGCCTATATGCCCTGTGTCCATCTTGGTGGGAAGAAACGTTCCCCTGCTGCTTGGTTCGAACAAGCGAAGAAGAGCGGTACGCTTGACCCAAGCCCATTGGTGTACATGTACCCTCTGTAACATGTTAAATTTTACAGAATGAAGGTAAGAGAATGGTCGGTCTGGACGTAGCAGCACCTATTGAGGCTCAAAATTACTCTAAATATAAAACGTTAGAATTATTTTTACATAAAAATGGGAAAATCCGCAATTTTTTCTTCGAAACTCAAAAAAGGGGGCCCTAGGGGCACGTGTTAATATTCATGGATTGACTTAAAATTTTGCAGGGATCATTTATTTGTATAATGGAACAAATTGAGGGGGCGTCGAGTAAAATATCTGCAACTTCAAAAATAAGGACCACCCTAACACATATATATATATATATATATATATATATATATATATATATATATATATATATATATATATATATATATATATATATATATATATATATATATATATATATATATATTATTTTTTCATTACTGAAGTCAAAATTTGAAGGGAAATATTTTACTTTCAATAAATAATAAAATTCAGTTCAGTAAAGGTTATTAATAAATAGTAAAAATACAGAAAACAGCAATAGGGAGAACGATTTTTTTTCCAGAATACAAAATAAGTATATAAATTTATTTGTGTAACTTTATTTGCTCATTCGTACTTTACTAAGTAAACAAAATACTTTAAAAAATTGTCATCTTTTTTTTTTTTTAATAGTTTTCTCTATAGTAAGTTATTCAGAAATAATTCTTTTTTAGTACGAAATGATTCTATATTTGATGTACTTCTCCCTCCCCCCTGATAACTCATTATATAAATGGTTATTTATTAGTAGGGATATATTTGAAAAAAAAAAACTTTCAGCACTGAAAAATATTTATGAATCAAATAATCCCCCCAAAAAATACATATTTGATTTAACGATTATGTTTGAGCTAATGAATTTAATTCTAAGTTAGAGAGCATAGAAATAGTGGACATATCTTATTCTTACTTCATTGACAATATATTATATATGTGCGCCTAATCTCTGAGCTTTACATTTATCAACTAAAACGAAATAGAAGTTTAAATAATAAAAGTCATCCACTTCCTCTCTGCTTGTCTATTACTCATGTTACAACAACGAAACGTAACCCTACACAGATAATTGAAAGACATTTTCAGCAAAGGGGAGGAATTTTAAGGTCTCTCGATTAATTAAGGAACTCAAAGTTTACGATCCCTTAGAGGTGCGGGCAATTTTATATATATATCGGCGTACTTTACTGGAGTTATGAAATTAATGCTTTACAGCCAACTTTGTCGTAGTTTGTTTCGAGAAGGCATTTCATATTCATGGAAACATGCAGGAAATTTCATTAAGCTTTCTTTGTTTTTTCCAACTTCCGCTCCTGAGAGTGTTCTTGTCAGGAAAGAAAGGAAATGGGATTAAGTTATTGATCCTAAGGATTACGTGGGGCGATAGGGTGCTGAGATTGGGAGATTAGCATGTCTTTTATAATGAAAACTATAACGTACCACCTCGAATATCATACCAGTAATGTGATTTGAATTTGGTATCATATGTTCATATTATCGTAGCAATATATTTAAAGATGTTAAGCGCCTATAGATATTTATGAAACAGCTCAAAGCATAAGTGCAAGTTTTGTGCTGTCTACATGTTCCATTGCTTAATTCAATGTATTATATACATTTTTAAATTTACCACGATATATATAATGTGAAGTCGAAAATATAGCTTCGCAATATCAGTATACATTGTCTTCATGTCTTGATAAATGTTGCGCCTGAGTTCCAATTTAAGCAATGGTCCAATATAGGTGGTTTCCTTCAATACTTGTTTACAATTTTATCAATATTTTGGGACATTCGCTGGATTTTTTTTTGTTTCAGTTAAAGCTAAATGTCGCTAAGTGGTTGTTTAGCCATAAACCATAATTTAAATTAAGCTATGATTCTTTAAAGTATTTTTCTTATGATTTAAACAGAAATTTAAAACTAAAAAACATATTTTAAAATTAAAAAAAAAATATGCATTTAAATGTTAGATAAATATATAAAAATGTCTTCGAGTACAAAGCATACCTATACTAATTTTTGTTTTAATAACTGATTAAAAACTACACTCAAAGCTCCTTAAATACTTTTTGTCTACCACTATGTTTGCGATGTACACTAAAGTGTACTTCTTCACGGCTCGCATAAAAATGTTACAATTATATTTCATCTCTTGACAAGGAGCTATGTTTCTCATAAGTCATTAATTATATTTATACTATTGGTTGAAGTAAGGATTTAACTACCTACATCCATTAAATCCAAAAGCACTTCGAAGCCTTATCTTCTTATTAAATGGCAGCGCTTCGGATGTTCTACCATTTAAGAGAAGATGTTACTCGTCCTTTGTAATAAAGGTAACATTCTCCGATTTATCGTTACTTATCAGTGGTGAAGACTCTTAATCGTTTGCGAAATAACGATGGCGTAAATTATGCAATCCGAATTTTTTTTTTCGTCATTCATAGAGAATGATGCAATATGATATTATTGTGTGTTAAACTTCTGTATAAGGCAGGAGCGTTTTGAAAATCGAATATGTTTTGTGAACGATACCCATAATTTTTTTTATCATACTTGTAGGATATAGAAAATCATACAATTACCAATTTGCGATTTGGATGTTTTAGAAAAAAAGTGTCATGGGCATTATGTTACACATAACAGAAAAACAAACTTTTAAAAATTGAAATTATTTCCTCTATGTTGTGCACAAGCTTAATCACGCAGATGTTTCTGCCAGTGCACAAATAGGCTTATAAAACTCGTGCAATCGCAGTATCAGCCCGAACAAAGTACTGGATATGTATCAAAAAGGAACCAAAGGCATGGTAACATTTTAAGTGCCACAAGTGTACATTTTGATATTCAGTAACAAACACTATTAAAAAATAACAACGTTGGAAACTTCTAAATAACTTTGATAAGTTGTAAAGAGGGGCAATAAAAATTAATTTCCAGTTTAAAGTGTAAGAAATGTAATCGAGTTAAAATATACAAACTTATTTATTATTATTTTTTTTCCTTTTTAAAACTAGAAGAAACGGCCACATGCTTGTTTTGGATCTCTTTAAGTAATATGTGAAATCTATTCCTAATTGTAATCAAGTTAAAAGTTCATTTTTAATCACTATTGAAAGTTATTTTTTACCATTTCATAGTTCACTGAAGAAATAGCTTTTATATGTTTTAATTATTAAAATAAATTCAAAATGGAATACACAGTTTCACATACTCGGTGATTTTTTTTTCTTTTAGGTAGGTCATTGCATGCAATTGTTCGTGCATAATACAAGCTTTTCTTAACTATCAACTCAATGTATTTGTTTCCACTTTCCGCATCTATCATTTGCCTTAATTTGTGACATTTTGGCTATTTTGAAAGAAAACAAAGGTCTAATAGGGACTCCCACTTGTTCAAAAGTGTTTGTTTAATAAAATTAAAGATCATGTAACGTCGTTTGAAATGTCATTTTTGCTTTTGTAGTTTGATCTTCCGTGATAAATGTAGATCGTTTATTTTTATTGAAACCAAAAAAAGGAGGTATTTAAAAATTGAGGCAGAATTTAATAGACATTTAAAGATGAAATACGAAACAAAAAAAACATGTCTGCACACTGCACGACTTGCTGACTATAATCTGATTTCAGGAAGGGATAGCTTGAACAATCACTGATGTAGCCCTCATGTCATAGTTTTCTAAACGACCAGGGTTTAATTATTTACAAAACTGGGTTGTATCTTTCATGGGAGAAGTTATTCCCAGAACTTTGGGGGTTGTAATTCAGGAATTCCCCGTCGTTACGTGCCCGGAGGGAAAGAGTAATGTAGATATATCTTAACACAATAATTGCTCCTTCGTTTTTGACACGCGGCAGATGCAGCAATTCCATCATTAATAATAATTGCTATTTTCCTAAGCATTGGCAATGGAAAAGATTGGAAGTCATTCCTTGAGGATTTAAGCAGATTAAAAAATGCTGTTGTGAACTTCAAGCTACTTTAATCCTGCAGTACACAGTACAGTACAACTATATCTTTCTCTGTCTGGATATCTGGATTTCTGTCTGGATGTCTGTAACGCGCATTGCGCCTAGAGCGTTTGGCCGATTTTCATGAAATTTGGCACAAAGTTAGTTTGTAGCATGGGAGTAGCACCTCGAAGCGATTTCTCGAAAATTCGATTTTGTTCTTTTTCTATTCCAATTTTTTGAAAATTTTACCGAACAAATTATCACAACGTGGAAGAGTAAATTACGAAATTATCATAACGTGAAACCGTTACATTGACGAGTAAATGAAAATAGTAAATTGGCGAGAAATTCATCATCCATTATTTTTAAATATACAAACGAACCAAATGACCATTTAATTTTCAACTACAGCCAAAGCCGTGCTGGTACCACTAGTTATTGAATAACAATGCTGCTCATGAATTCCGTTTTGACCATTCATGAGCTTTCCCATAAAACGTAAGAAAAGAAGCGTGACAGAAAGCTTTTAATGTAACGTGAATGTTTTGTTACTTCTTCAAATAGAAAACAAACTTTTTCTAGAAAACTATTTTAATTGTATAAACGGTGTATTTGACATCATTTCTGGCCTACACTGATTGAAATAGAGATTTAGCTGAAATTACAGAATTGATGATGGTATGCAACGAAAAAGGAATCTACCAGTTTACTAGTAAACCTCTAGGAAACTGGGATTCCATTTTTTTTAGTAACGATACAGTTTAAACCCCAGTAAACGCTACCAAAAAAAAAAGTATCTATATCGTTACTAAAACCGCTTTCCAGGTTCGTAGATTAAGCGAGATTTTTTTTTAATGTGCAAGAAAGTAGACTCGATTCGTTCTATACAAAACTTCGAATAAGATTGGGTACTGGACATTTTAATCAAGTTAATTTTTCTACTCTTCTAGCCACCCTTCCCCCTCCGTGCATTAAATTTCGCACCACTTCATCTAATATTTTTTCTTGCTAAGTTGAAACTGAAAATGTTATTTAGATAGAACTATGTTGTTGCATATCACTTTTAGTTTGTAATGTGCTTTAACTTATTAAGAAACAACTTGTAATTTCCGTTTTTAATACTATTTGTCATTTCATTTTAATTTTCTTATTTTAAATTTAGTCAAAAACAAATTATCTTCCTTAACTTAACATTTTACTTTAAGTTCTCATTGTTTGCGTACAATTCTGAACGATCTACAATGTTTGAAATCTTTTTATTATGCGAAATGTAAATTAAATATTTAATTTTAAAAATGCTACATCTCATCATCGTTTCCAAGTACCTAATTAACAGAAACAGAACAATTCATAAGTCTAGATTTCACGAATTATAGTTTAGATTTATTAATCCAAATTCAGAAAATATTATTTTTCTTTTTGTGTTTGATGAATATTTGAGACAAAAATATAATATGCGTAAAACTCAAAATGATTAGTAAACAATGGGACATCAACGATGAATGTTTATCTTTTAAAATGTTTTTTAAACTAACGTAGCCAAAAACTAATTAGCGCGTCTAATAATGTTGCTGAAATTAAGTTAAAACTTTCACAATAGCACTTGTGAATTGAGAAAAGGCTTTTAACAATGCAGTATTATCTATGTTTTGCTCTTTTTTTTCATCGCTTAATGATTAACAGAGACAATCTCAAATGTGGAATAAAATTGCTGCTTCCGCGTTTTAATAAATATTTATTAGCTTCGAAATGAGCAATTCAAAAGTGTTTTCAACTGTCATTTTAGAAATTATAGTTTTTTTTTTTTAGAAAAAGCAATATGAAAACTGGTAACTAAGCAAATAAACAGATTCTTAGGTACTGAAATTCAAATCCCGCTATTTCCCCCTTTTTATACGTTACTGGATACATGAAAGTTTTACGTCTATTTTTTTCTTTTGTACTAACATATTTAAAATACTTTAAAGCATTTCTCTAAAGCAGTATTCTAAAACATTTATAAAAAAATAATGCTGTTTAAAGTGTTAGCATATTAGAAAATTTTACCATACATTTTATGCATGCACCATTTTTTCTGCAACCTCCTGCAGATTTTTTAGGTAAAACAGTTTTAATATAACTGGCTAATATAAGTTATATATTTACTTTTTCCATGTAAAAAGATTAATCTTTCAGTTGTAAGAAAGGATCTTAGTCACCTTAAAGTTCGTCAAATAAAAATATTCGTAAATGTTCAAACATGTTGAATACCTAAACGGAATGACAGACAGTTAGGTATTCAACTAAGTACAGCTTTAGTTCTGCTTTTTTATGACAGTTACTTTTCAAATTGATTTCATTTTCATGGGGTACTAGCACGTTTTACCGAAAACCAATAAGGATCGGTTTGCCCCCCTGTATGGTTTTCCATCACTTTAATCTATACTAGAATTGAAAGAAAAAAAAACTGTAAGCGAATGAACGTAAAACTAAAACTAATCCAAAAAGGCAGCGTTTTCTATTTATTCATTATGATGTATCAAAAATACTTCGTATAGTTACGGTAGTTTAGTGACTAGCGGAAGGATAAAGTTTTGTCTCAATTTTGAGCAAACATGTATTTTAGTGAATTCCCTTTTTGAATATGTTTTTAAGGTCAACTATCATTAGTATATTTAATACATTTTCAATTCCGTTGCTAAACCATGTTCGTATTCTAGAGATAAAAGGAAAAACGTGAAATGAACATGAAATAAAAGCTAACACTTATATAAAAATACAGCCGCAACATTTCGGTGTTTTTGTATCGTGAAAGAATCAGTCCATAAATAACGATCCTGAATTATTATTAATAATAATAGTAATAATAATAACAATAACAGTAACAGAGATAATAACAACAATAATAACAGAGATAACAACAATAATAATAATACTAATTAAAAATTGACTTTTGAAAAAGCGAGGTGATAAAAATGGAGAGTATGTATTGATGAATTATTACAATGACAGTTCTAGATATTGCGCACCAGTTTTTTAAACTTATCGGCAGTATTTTGGGATAAATGTTACACAGCGACAGAAATTTTTGAGTGCATAACGCCAAGTACATTGTTATGTGTATTTTTATATTTTTGTTCATTAATTTCTTATTGTACCAAAATACTACCATTGCTTCCCAGAGGAATAGAAATTACTTTTCGTTTTTGTCAGCACCCATGTTGTTCACCCCATTCCCAGAGCTGTCCCATTTGAAATCAGCATGCTTTTATAATTGCTACAATTACTACGATGTATCATAAGTTTATTTTTACAAAAAATGGATCTAAAAAGGTTCCATGGGCAAAAAAACTCTAAATGACAACTTTAACTACTTTCAAGGATTATTTTTCTGCAAGTCTGAAATAAGAGTTAACTTTACGTTTCTGTCAATATTTTCTGAATTCTTAAATTTGTTAAAATTCCCAGAAAAAGCACTTTTTGTTTATCATTATAATCAAATGAAATTTAAATCTCCTATTTTTTCTCAGAAGTTTATTAACTTTTGAATTACACAAGAAATATTTTTATTTTTTAAATGAACGAAAATGCTTTAAAGAAACTTTTGTCAAAACGAAAATGTTTTATTTAAATTAATGAATGTACGTATTTAAATGATTTTAAAATGATACTTATATTATGTGAAAGTAAGCAATTGCTCTAAATGGAATAAGAAAAAAATAGAATCTTAATGATACACTAATAATTCTAAAAAAAAAAAAAACCCTCTCATTCTATTGGAAACACAGTAAAAGTTTTTCTTTTTGTGTGTCCTTCATTCTTCCATTTTACCTTTATGTGTGAAAGTTTATCAGTAAAAAGTAATTCCTATTTATAATAAAATTCCTAATATCAATCAGTATTCTGCATAGTGTGCCAGAAGCTTTTTACATGTCATCTGCTGTTTCTAGTTTTCACATGTAATATCAGCTTGGAAGTCACCATCATCGCTAAAAATACCTCCAGCTCCACCCAGATTAAGTTTTACAGCATCTGCATAACATTGCTATTCTCTGCTCTAACTACAGCACCATATTAACCTTCTGTTTCACAAATCTGTGTCCTGGAAAGCAATTTGGATGTTAAAAAAGATCAGATAAACTAAAGAGAAAAAAATGTAATAAGGATAATAGCGCAGCCGGAGGAAAGTGGTTGTTCATACAGTACTATAGATTAGCATGCTAGGATTTTACAACGTCGACAAAAACCTAAAATTTTACCAACTCAGATTAACATGGATTTCAGTTTATCTTAATTTCCTCTATTCTATGCATAAAAGTTATGAAATATATTGCCTACTAGGAGCACAATAAAATAGTTCACTAATAGTAACTGCTGTTTTGTCACGTGCGATAAGGATCATATTCAACTCGATTGTGTTCAGCTTGATCGAATTCCATCTACAAGTAGCTAAGACAGAAATTTCGTTCCGAGTTGAGGGGAAAAAATCTAGCTGTGAATTGAAAGGTACAATTCGATCGAACACAGTCGAGTTGAATATGCCCTTAAAACAGTGTCCATGCTCTTGATTTTACCGACAGCCAGAATTTTTGGTTAGGAGGAGCTGAAAATGCAGGAATTTGAATTTCTAACATCCCGTCAGTAAATTCATTGCAAGTCTTAAAATTACAGTGGTTTAAGTCATTTGCTGTGAAAAAAGTAACAAACAACTTTTCATTAAAAAATATTGATGAATGATAAAAAAAAAAAGCACCTGTACGTAAGTACAAATCCTTCTCCTGAAATGAAAACTTCAGGAAATCCTAATTTTTTGAAGATGTATATTCAAAACTTATATATAAGTGAATTTAATAGATAGTATTATATATAAACCTATATATAATACTATCTATTGAATTCTAAAACTCGAAAAGAAGTTTAATTAATCCTCTAAAACGAAAATGTTAGTGGCAACTTACTGAGCTAAACTCTTCGTTCTCAATCTAAAGCATTAAATTCAGAAAACTTTTCAATCGAGTAGCTTCATCCCTAACTTGCTAAGCTTTTAAAAACGTACTATTTTCCGTAGCATAATCTTCAAGCCTCTTATTTTGATTTAACATAAATTATTTGATTTGTTGTAAGTAGATTAGGGTTTTAGTATTCTTAGTGTAAGTTTTAAATTGAAGAAATAAATACTGTACGCATCATACATAGTCAAAATACTAATAGCATTTTTTTTTACATTGGAATAGTGATAAGTATGGTAATAATTGATCGCATTTAACTCTTTTTTTCATTTTTCTGATTAGTTTCTAGTAACTTAACTATTTCTTCATTCTGTGTCTCCTTTGGTAAACACATCTGCGGTGCGGATTATCTGTGGTCCTTCACACATTTAAAAAAAAAAAAAACATTATAGACAGAAATCTGCGATGATTTACTGAATGTATTTAAATTCAACCATTTTAACTTAACAAGGGAAAAATCTACTTTTAGGCAATCCTATTTCTTTCCTCCCCCTTTTTTGAATAACATCAAACCGTCCAAGGTTATCGAAATCTAAATAAACCTACACAACTCACTACATCAGATCTACACTGCTTGCGGTTTTTCAGATTTACAACACTACTAGTTGAAACCCGATTCACAGATCTACAATACTTACGCGCGTAAACGAGTGATCAGACCAGTTTTTTCAAAAAAAAAACTCTTATGTATATGTTTTTTTAATACAACCTATTTTAATCTATTCCAATTAATCTGTATGCTACAATAAGTGATTTCTTCTTTGCTTTTACATGCATTGTTATCGTTTTTAGATTAGTTTAAACGCATGCGATTGTTATTGATGTTTTTAAGCTATTACATATGGAAGCGCTAGTTTTTACCTAATTTTTAGATTATCTGCTTATCCGTGGTTACAGTGCCACTCGATTCTGCGAATCATCAAGAGTTTACTGCATGTCAAAACTTAGCAGTCCCTGTTTAATTCTTCAACTTATATTATCCTATGTGTCCTGCAATGGGTTTTAAGCGTAATTATCGAAGAATTGTTGAATAGCATTTAATTCATTAAATAGCTTTAAATATCTAAAAATATATTAAAGTACGAACTATCAAAAACTTATTTCTCCACTCATCACCTAAAAAAATATAAGTGGCCTATAAATCAAAATCTTCTTGAAAAGTTATTTTTCTCATGCTATTTCAATTTTGAACCGCTTAAAGCTGTTCCCTATTCTCAAACTCTCGGCAAATCATTTTTAAAATAATCGATTGTACTTTGTCGCCGACCCCTCCACCAACTAAAACTCTTACTGACGCAAGGCCCGAAAAATATTTGATCCCGTATTTTTTCATTATTATTACACAGTTTCATATCTTTTCGTCTTCGGAGAATGACAGCAAAGAAACAAAGTTATGAAGTTGAATTGTCATTGAAATTTCAAACGAAAAGCGCGTTTCGCGATTTCTGCCTCACAGCGCTATTACTTTCAGCGTCGAAGTCAACTTATGTTGCTCACGATGATTTATATATGATAAATATTAAACGTTCAGTTGATGCTTCTTCTATCGGCAAGATCAATTAAAATATTCATTAAGGAATGTTCCGGTAGCGCGTGCTCTAAAAGAGTAGCACGGTAGCTATTCTAGGGCGTGCTAATAGATAAAATTCCCTTCTAAGAGCTTTGTGTAGCAAAGTTACTATTTTGAAGACAGAAGGAAAGGCTTTTTATTACGTACTTTGGGTGATTTCTTGACTTGTTATTTACTTGCACTGTTCTATCGATATTCGTGGTTTTTTGACGCAATAAACATTATTTTATTTATTTATTCATTTATTTTTTTGCTCGTAGTTATTACTTGGTATGCTTCGATTAATCGGCAGGTAAAAATTCATTTTAAATAAATTTTATTTTAGAATTCCTAGAACAAAAATCTATGCAACAAGTGTTCATAAACGATAAATAAATTGAATTTTCTACCATAAAAGGTAAAATAAATGTAATTATTGTGTGTCTGTCAGAGCTTCCCCTTTTTCCCCACAACAGTTTGAAGGGATGAATGCTCCAAATCAAACTTTTTTTTGTTATTCAGTTACTATATTTACTGTTTATGCATACAATTACAGCATATATTTTATAGTTTTCTTTTAAGTTCACTATCTAAAACATTCAAGAAAATATGTAGTATTATTAAATATTTTTTAACTATTTTATATTAATCTACATATCTACCATATACAGTTTAATTTTATACCCATTTTATTTGTCAAAACTTTTCTCCACATATCACCTTAGTGCCGGACTTGCCTAATAATTTTTGAAGAGATAAAATGACTACATTAAAAGGTTACGAACTGTAAAAAATATGATACTAAACTAAAAATGTCAATAAACAACGGTCTAGTAACAAAACTCTTGAATTTCTATGCCTAGTTGTTTGCATAATACAATTTTATTAAGCGTATTAAAAACAATAGTTTACAGTGTTTGAATGAAAATGGAGATAAATAAATCATCCCTCAAAGAAAGAAATATGCAACCGAATTCTGAAAAGCCGACGTTTTTATTTAAAAAAAAATCATGCGGGAAAAATTAGTGTTAAAAATCATTTTTATTATTAATCGGCGGTTAAATTTTTTATCAGTCAATGATGTTTTGCCGATTAATCGGTAGTCGACTCATTTGCTTATCGTTGCATCCGTATTTATTAGAACAGCTATATAGTTTAAACAAATTCTTTTTTTTCCTTTTCGGAAATGGAAATTCGCTAGTAAATTTTTCAGCTTCAGTACCAGTATCTCTTATTTATCCTTTCTACAAAAAGTTTCTTGAAAGTCCTTCTTTCCTTTTTATTAGTTTAATTAACTAGCTGTGTGATGAAAAAATATGAAAATGATTATCATTCCGTAATATGTGTCCATTTTATCGAAACAAATGACCGTAAACGAAAAATATCTTCCCACCACCTATAGGGGCACATGTGATGAATTGAAGATTTAAAATTCCAAAAAATGAAGAAATATGTATGTATTTTTAAATCTAAAAGAATCTAGGACACAAATAAAAAAAAGACTATTCAATCATGGGCACACTTTTACTCTTATTGATTATATTTTTTAAGAAATTAAGAAATGAAAAAAAAAGTTTGCATGTGCTCCCCCCCCTTTCCCTTAAATATCAATCAGACTACAAACTAATGAAACTATATATATATATATATATATATATATATATATATATATATATATATATATATATATATATATATATATATATATATATATATATATATATATTTCTCATTTTGCATGCACGTCATTGGCTATAAAATTAAATCCCTTTCAGAAAATTATAAACAACAAACAAAAACGCGGACTTTGGTGTATATCGTCTTGTTAAGCATTAAAAGTTGTTGAAAGAGCAAATCTTGAAGTATTTTAAAAATTGCGTTTTTAATAATCTCACTTCAAAAATTGTTACTTTTTAAGAATTTTCGAATTTGATGTCTTAGGATCTATGCGTCTAAGAATTACAACAAAATATGGCATGAAAACACCCGTGTAGGCTTCAAATCTCCATTTAACAAAAAAAACTTCTTTTCACGGAGGGGAAAAAATCGTAAAATCGGTAAACCACAGTTTTTTCACCTAAAAAACACTTTTTTTCAAAAACAATGTTTAGATGATATGAGTTCGTATTTTTTTTTAAAATAATTATATTCAAATAGTTTAATTGTCTTTTAAATAGTGTTCATTTCAAATCGAGTGCTTTGCTCGGTTTTTCCCAAAAGGTCCGTTTTTTGCTGAATTTTAGAAGGCTGTAACTGGAAAAAAGAAAAAAAAATCATGCAAAATCTTTTTTTTCGGGGGGGGGGGTATATTTCAAATGCACCTTAGTTGTAACTAATGTATTAAAAATTTTGAATATGTGATGGTCATATGACAGACCCTGCCTGACCGAAATATAAGGCTGTTGAGTAAAACTTTTTTGAGAACGTGCCTCGCGCTTCTCCTCTTAAACGTTTGAAAATGGTTGTAAACGTAGTGACAACCGTTTCAAAACGATTAAATGCTATGTGTTCTACCTGGGATGCAAATACCAAAAACGTCACAACACCAATGCTCTCCGTCAATGCCATTTTACTAATAGTAAAATGTATTATTGATTGTAATTGATAAAATTATTAGTTTTGTCATTGTTTCAATAGTGTAGAATCATTAAAAGCGAATTTTAAGAATTTAGATAAAGGTAACAGATATTAGAATCGAATTGCTACTTTTGATTCTTCGTAAGAAAACGTTGAGATCCTTCACATATTAGGCAGTGAGAAGCAAAGGGAACATTTTCACGTTTTGAGGGAAACGCGTTTAACGATTAGCTCCTAGGTAGGCTTTCATTAAAATTTTTTTCTAAATTATGCTGCATAGCAGCAACTACCAGGGCTACTAGTACCATCTCTAGCTCCAAGACAGAGGAGATGTTCACCTACCATGTGTACTGGTTATCTCCAAATTTTTAATTTTGCCACTTACATCCCTTTGCTTCTCACTGCCTCATATGAAACTTGAAGTAGCGTCTCTATTTTAGTTTGAAATGAGCTTTTACTTCTGACAGTTATTTTAACTTTCTATAAAGAATTTAACATTAAAATTGTAACTTAATAAAAACATCACTTTCGTGTAATTTAGTACGAAGGAATTTCAACCATAGTCTACTCAATGCAGTTAATTATTATTTCAAAAAGCCAGAGAGAAAAAATCCAGAAGTAACGGATTTCCTAACTTAATAAACTCTGGATGATTGAATAAAGTCTTCATTAATTTCCAGACGACGCGCAATAATAATGAAAAAAAAAACCGCTCAGGATTTTTAATTGGAAAGAGTCGAATAAAAGAATTAAAATATAACTGTCTCTCGTAAAGACGGGACAAAAAAAAAAAAAGTTCATTGAATCCGCAGCCAATTCTCAAATCAGAGGGAGTTGATTTAGTGATGCGCACACATGAGCGAGTTCCTAGTTGGTTTATCCTGATAATCTTGACTTGTGATATATTCAAAATAAAAAGAGTATGCATGGCAAACTCGAGAAGTCTTAAATGTTAGCCAGGAAAAAGAGCGACGGGGGAAGAATATTTTTATTTAGGTGACGGTAATACGATCTGGCAGGGTTTATAGCCTTTCCCTCCGGCCATAAATAAATCTAGGTGTTATTTGAAGCACTTCAAGATGTTTTCCCTCTTTGATTTTTTTTTTTTCTTGAGCTCCATATAAATATACTCGCACCTACGAAAAATGCAGCAATTTTGGAATATATTAAATAAAGATAGATCGCAAGGTTAGCCACTATCGACATTTTTATTTATGGGTAGAATTATGCCGCTGTGAAAAATTGTACTGGACTTGCCTCGACACTAAAGCATTGCATTTTTACGTTAAGTGGCTATCGGGTAGTTTGTCTATACAGGGAATTTTTCTCCGCGATTGAGATGTTTCGTTATTTCCATGAGCTATTGCTTTCAATGAGCGCTGTTCCTGTTCCCTTGCTTCAATAATTGCTTCATTTATCTCAGCCAGAGGCGTTTAATGTGTTTTTGCGTTTGTGGCTTCTTTATTAAATGTGCTTTACCCCTTTTTTTGTGTGTATGAGAATGTTTTTCTATTACCTAACTTTATTTTTTGCGCTTAAAATAAATTGAAATCTGTCTTAAAAAATCAGTAGTAACGTCAAAGTTAGACTCTTTCATTTTTTTTACGTTGTTGTGAATCGGTATGCATTTTCTATTACCAATTAGATATGAAATAACTCAGAAAATTCAGAAACTACATTTTGGTTGAAAAAGTTTTATTTCTTAAAAAAAAAAAATGCTGCGCTTTTTGCCAAACATTATTTTTAAAGTCCCAGGTGAGTCAACTATGATAACTTTTTCTTGTATTTTAATAGTTTTTTTCTTATTTAGCTATAAAATTTTAATACTGTCCAGCCCACAGATCATTGGCAAAAAAAAAAAATAAATAAAATAAAATCCGTAACCAAGGTTGTATTTACTCTTTTAACGCTATATTTTAAGTAAATATTCAAGTAATGCTGGTTTTGATTATTAAATAAAATATACGTAAGACATTTGCAGTTCTGATGTAAAAGTATAATTTTTTACTGCCAGAAGATCGGTTATAACTATTGCAAGATATTAGTGTACAAAAATGTCCAGGCAAGTTAAATATTGTAACTTTTTCTTTTGTACTTATAAAGATTTAAATTGTCATTTAGCCCAAAAAATTCCATACTGGTCGTAGAAATATTAAACGAAAACTGATTTATAGTGCCCAAGGCTATATTGCTTTTTTTAAGTGTTCCAAACAGTTTTTTTAGGGGATATTTTTCACTAGCTCAAAAATAAGCCTTCTTTACGCTCATTTTTTACATCTGCGTTTTATGAGGAACTATTTAATGTAATGTTTTCATTCATGCACGAAATAAAAATGCTGATACAATTGTTTTTTTTTTTTTTGTTATCTATGTATGCAGTTTATAAAAGTTTTTCTAAACTAAAGTTTAAATATGGAGACCTAAAAATATAATTTAAAAACAGATTTGCAATTTATGATTTTGAATGATATTATGCCCTCTAATATGTTTGGTTACTTCTCAAATGTAGGAGTAAAACAGGGTAGGAGTTCGCTGACCGTGAGATCTCATCCGTTTCTGTGCCCAAACTTTTTGCGTTGAAAACTTTTTTCTAATAGTTTGCTTTCTAAAATGAATAACCGCAAATGTGTTTTTTTAAATTCAAATTATCCAGTGGGATATTGGTAGCAAGCAAGCACGTTTCGCATTTTTCACGAAACAATAATCCCCGTATATACAGGGTGTTTCAAAATGAATAGCGGGGTTTTAACATGTTATAATATTTATTACACCAAACTTACAGCCACAAGTGATATATCAAATGAAGGAGAAACTCAAACAGTTTTTTGTTGGTATCAGTTCGCATGCGCGTGGAATGTTTCTGTTTCAATCCGCCTTCTTATCTGGGTTTTTTACAGCTATGACTCTTCCCTCAACTGACACAAGATGAACCAGAAACCTTCATCTTTCAGCAAGATGGTGCGCCGCCTCACTGGCATAATGAGGAACGCGATTGGCTTAACCTAACTGCACCCGACCGCTGGATTGACCGTAAGGGGCCTAAAGATAGGGCTTGTTTCCCCATGGCCTCCACGGTCACCCGACCTAACGCCGTGTGATTTCTATCTTTGGGGGTTTATTAAGGACCGTGTGTATGTGCCTCCACTGCCAGCCGACCTTCCCGAATTAAGGAACAGGATTGAAACAGCTGTTGCAGCAATTACTAATGAGACACTCATCAAAGTTTGAGAAGAACTCGCATATCGTCTTGACGTGTGCCGAGTGACGAATGGTGCTCACATTGAACACTTGTAGGCTATTATGTAAAACTGTTTGAGTTTCTCTTTCATTTGATATATCACTTGTGGCTGTAAGTTTGGTGTAATAAATATTATAACGTGTTAAAACCCCGCTATTCATTTTGAAACACCCTGTATAATAGCGAATTCACTGATCGAGTAGCATTGACGTCATCAGCAATGAAACTCACGCCGTAGCTTTCGTGATTGCATTATTTCATTGTTGAAGCACCACAAATTTAGTAAGTTACTTAATATTTGATAGTATTTTTTGAAAATGCTTGATATGCAGGGAAATGTTTTATTTTGACAAGGCTGAACTGGATAAGGTAACTTAAATTGTTTCATTGGTAACACTGTAATTTAAGGAGAATGAAGAAACGAAAAAGTGGTCAACAATGAACGCTATCTGCTGGAGGGTTAATCCACTTGAGTTAAGGTTAAAATTTCAACTATAAAAATATCGCCAAACAAAAAGGTAATAGCTTTGTTCAAATATAGAAGCAATTTTCACCCGTCATACTTTGACGGGTTATTTTCTAGTACTAGTATAATAAACATAGATCTGTACTAAAAAAAATATAAAAAAAAAACTCACGAAATACATATCATGACAGCTCAGATTTTCTGCCCCGAAAGCTTTCTCTCTCTCTTTTCGTCATCCTCTTAGGCACCCCTCACCACGTCCCTTCCAGCAGCGTTCTCATCCCTAGATCATATACGAAACCAATTTTCTCCACCTCAGTTGTTAGGACAAGTCATGTGCTTGCTCCTCTTTGGGGCTGAGGTTGGGTGAGATCTCAAACCCACTCGTAGGAATGGGGGGAAAGTCCAATCACAGTAATGGAAAAACACTCTTTGTGGAGTAGTCTCCGACCTGTACGTCTGTCCAGAAGGCTTCCCCCCACGCGTCAAAATCATTCTTTCCGAGTGTTAAATAATCAAATATCGATCAATTTTCTGTGATGGGATATTAATAGTGTGATTCTTTTGTCGTACTGTCGGATTTGAAAACTGGAGATTCTCGCAATTCTTAATTTCTAAGTCCTTATTTGGAAATTGCTGCATGTTGCAAATGGATATTTATATTTTTAAAAAGTATAAAATTAGTACGCCTTTATTTCAGCTGATTTTGAAGCGTAAATAGTGTTATTATAAATGAATTGTTAACGTGATAGAAGTTCTTCTGAGACTTGTGCATTATTTAAAAAAAAAAAAAAAATTACAAATGTGTAAATCTTGAGTTATTTGCAGTAGTTAAAAGTTTTGATGAATGTTCTTTATCTCAAGACATCTTACACATTATATTGTGCTGCTACGGTCTTCAAAGATGACTTAAACAACTTTTAAATCCCATATTAAGTGGTAAATGTACTATCAACTTCTTTAAAAATGACTTATATCAATATTGAAAGTGGCATATGGTGTAAATTACTTATTTTATCAAGTTACTGGAATTATTTTCAATCAACATGCCAGTTTTTCTTCGGCTGTTTTCTTTACAGAGTAAGATTTTTAAAACTAATATTTAGTACAAAAGCTCTTCTAATATTTTTTTAATTTAAGATTTTAAGGAATGAAATCTCAGTTAACAATTTGACGGATGTGATATGTAACAAGAGAAGCACAAAAGTCGTATTTGCACTTTTTATCAAAATTGAGTTACGATCAACAAGTGATTCTTTGTTATATTTTACTTAAATACAATGTTTTATGGTTATTTGTGACTTGAAAATATTTTTTTAAAAATTAAATGAAAACGTTGCTTGTGTATCAATGTATGGAGGCACACAATTTTTAAAGGCAATTTCTCATTTTTAATTCAAATGCAGATACGACTTTTGGGCTAAGATGGGTAGTATTTTATAGGCATGACGCCTTTTATAGAAGTAAACTTCGAAAGAAATTCTTAGATACTCAAGAAATACAAAGACAAAAAGAAAAAAGAATGTTTTTTTTTTTTTTTTTTTAAATTTACAAGCGAGTAATGAAGTAAGGTTGCAATAAGGCTTTTATTACTTTTGTATGGGAAAATGACGGAAACGCGAACAGCGAAATTATTGATATCTCACGCAATCTTACTGGATCAATATCTTTTCCTGACTAATGTACTTTAGAATAGCCTTAAGAAACCCCCCATAGAAATAAAAAATATAATTCCCCTGCATAATATTCGTATTATTAATTGCTGTGCTTAATAAAAGAATAAAATGCGATTAAAAATTCATACTTTAATTTTCAGTACCCTGTTGATTTTTTTTTAAATTAATCTTTAAATGAAAAATCAAAGTTTAATGTACGTTATAAAATTGAAAAACGGTATTGTTTTTAAGGAAAAATGTAGGTGTAAACTTTGTTACTCAAACTTGTTGTGTTTCAAGCTAACAAGTTGACATTTTAGCAAGTTTTAATTTGTTTTAGGAGGAAGTACGCTCCCGGTCGTTCAATTTATTAAACTAGAATTCTAAATTAACTACATTATGCAGTCATTTTACCATCGCGCTAAATAAACAGGTTAAATTTCGATTTAAGTCAGTATGTTCCTTTCGGAAATAGGTTGCGAATAACGCTGGGAGCCGTCTGTTATATCTTCTGAATACAAGCGAAATGCCCCCATAACGCTTGCTAGTTAAATTTCTCATTTTTATTATAAGTATTTTTTTTTTTTAGATTTTGTCCGCTACAATTCTTTAGAAATCTTTTTTACCAATATTAACCATGCTGCATCTTTAACATTGCTAAAACTTTTAAACTTGATTAAAGATAAAGTAATATCTTTATCTATATTCAGTAAATTACCGCCCATTAGCCAGGGCTAAAGCAGAAATACGTGAAATACACCGCCAGCTCAGTCATTTCCAGCCGAGGACCGCAGTTTCGTGCTTATTAGCACTCATCAGCCCGGCATAGGAAAGTGAATGAGCTGGGGATGGAAAACCTCTTAAGGAAGCCAAGAGTGCGAAACAAACTGGTAGCTAATATAGAATTAGCAGACCAGACGAGTGACCGAAGCAATGGTTCGGTTCAACTCGAAGATTGAACGCGAGGCAAGGTATATTCAGTAAATTACCGCCCATTAGCCAGGGCTAAAACAGAAATACGTGAAATACACCGCCAGCTCAGTCATTTCCAGCCGAGGACTGCAGTTTCGTGCTTATTCGCACTCAGCAGCCCGGCGTAGGAAAGTGAATGAGCTGGAGATGGAAAACTTCTTAAGGAAGCCAAGAGTGCGAAACAAACTGGTAGCTAATATAGAATTAGCAGACCAGACGAGTGACCGAAGCAATGGTTCGGTTCAACTCGAAGATTGAACGCGAGGCAAGGTTTATTCAGTAAATTACCGCCCATTAGCCAGGGCTAAAGCAGAAATACGTGAAATACCCCGCCAGCTCAGTCATTTCCAGTCAAGGACTTCAGTTTCGTGCTTAAAAGACTGAGCTGGCGGTGTATTTCAAGTATTTCTGCTTTAGCTCTGGCTAATGGGCGGTAATTTACTGAATATACCTTGCCTCGCGTTCAATCTTCGAGTTGAACCAAACCATTGCTTCGGTCACTCGTCTGGTCTGCTAATTCTATATTAGCTACCAATTTGTTTCGCACTCTTGGCTTCCTTAAGAGGTTTTCCATCTCCAGCTCATTCACTTTCCTATGCCGGGCTGATGAGTGCTAATAAGCACGAAACTGCAGTCCTCGGCTGGAAATGACTGAGCTGGCGGTGTATTTCACGTAATCTCTTTATCTCTCTCTTCCTTTCCAACTATTAAACTAGAACTCTACACTTACAACATAATGCTAACCGTAAAGTTAAATACATATGTTAATTTTCGATTGTAATGTTCCTTTCTGATAGAGGTTGATCCAGAATGCATTATATGTTGAGTCATTGCAACATTCCCGACTAAATCATTTATGTAGTTTTCAGCTTTGCTGACGCACAAGACTACTTATGAAATCACGGATGACGAAAACTTGAAAAGGCGCCCCAGTAATTTGTTCATTCTGATCAACCATGCATTTATCTATTAATGTTATATGGATCTGATGTCGAATTCAATCTTCTTAAATGTATTTTTGTAAGGCTTGAAAATCATTGATTCCGAGTACTCCTCTATTTGTGATTGTCATTCTTCAAAGCATAATTTCAGAAATCCGAAATACTGCGTTCAGTCTGAAAACGAAGCATTTAAGCCAGGTTTAATATAATACGCATTTCTGTACGCTTTGTGAAGGTAATAGAATGAGAAAATGTTTTACAGTTTATGAATTCTGAAATTTACTACAAATGAAGTATTTTAGCCTTACAAATATCGATTTTCGAGTATGCGATTGTTTCCACGCTTATCACCTTTGTTAGGATAAGACTTTCTTTTTAGCTATATATATTTCATAAATATGTGTAACGTTTATTTTTGCTTTTTTCAATTAATGTTTTGTGACAAACCATTATTTTCCAGTGGCAGAAAATGACTTCCTAATTACATTCTAATTTTTGTTAAACGTGAATGTAATACCTTTAAAATGCTCGTTAATATTCGTATTAATGTATTAAGTACTACAATTCTTGGATCTTTCCAGCGATAGACATCTTTAAATGTAAAAGTAAATAAACAACGTTTTATCGCACAAAATTAGCAGATTGCTGCAAAGACGTGTTTCGGGGTTACAAGAAACCCCTTTTTCAATGCAAAATAGTGAGTTTTTGAGTGCAAAGACATCCGGTAAAAGCATCTTTGCATACAAAAGTTTACTATCTTGCATTTTAAAAGGGGTTCCTTGTAACCCCTTTATGCTAATTTTGTGCGATAAATTCATTGTTGATTTACTTCTCTGCACAAAGGTATTTACGTTTTTCTCGTTTGTTTCTTATACCTAAATGTAGTTCTTTCCTTTTGTTGAATATGAACAACGGTTTCCTTCTAAAACTTAAATAAAATAATAAAATAATATAAAACAACAGCGTAATATGCAGTAAGAAACTGCCTTTAAGCCAGGGCTAAGGCATAACTACGTGCAACATGCCAACAGTCCGGTTAAGACTTCCAGAGACTGCAGTTTCGTCCTTCTTATGGTATCACTGTATGTCATAATCGAGCTGTCGGTATTACATGCACTGTAAAAAAAATCCGGAAACGTTTCTGAGTATATCGTGCACCTGCGGTTCATGAAATTTTCAAAAACGTTTCTGAGTATTTCGGAATTCTCTTTCTGTAATGTCCAGAAACGTGTCTGAGTATTTCGGAATCCTCTTTCAATGTTTCTGAGTATTTTGGAATACTCTTTCTGTAATTTTCAGAAACGTTTCTGAGTATTTCGGAATCCTCTTTCCGTAATTTCCAGAAATGTTTCTGAGTATTCTGTGCAGCTGTGGTTCATGAAAGTTTCGAAAACGTTTCCGAGTATTTCGGAACTCTCCAAACAATTTTCAAAAACGTTTCCGAGAATTTCAGAATCCTTTTTCCGTGATTTTTTCTAAAATATAATTTTTTACTATAGTATTGCATACCATATCAGTTTCAGTTCTTTCATATCTAACAGCAATGGAACAAACAATTTTAGAATCATTCGTGGATTTTTTTTTTCTTTTTCTGAATTTCTGATGACAAATAGCATGGTTAACAGCATAACATATGCACAGTTATAAATTTTTGAAAATTTATGAAATAATATAGTAGTTTCATTCCTATTCACAAAATCGTCAGGGGAGGGGAGGGGGGTACTTTCTCAAAAGTGGGATTGTTTGTTAAACAATCTTAAACTTCAGTTTTTCTCACAATATTTTCAAGACAAAATTATCAACATATTGTATTTTTAATGCAGAACTTAAAAACATATCTTGTATCAAACTTGATAGCTTTTACTTTCGGATAAAATTTGACAGAACTTACCTTCCCTTCGCGTCAAGTCTATTTCTCTGACGAAAAAAGTGTACCGAAAAGTGCCAACAGAGAAATTGGTGAATTTAAATATGACACCAAGTCCTCCTGTTGGAACCATTCGGGGTGATTCTTCTGTTCTTGCCCTTTTCCAGTTCATCACAAATATAAATACTTTATCAAAATAGGTTACTGATTTTATTTTTACAATGTGCGCAAAATGCATTACATATTTTATTTATTAAAACATTGAATAATTATATTGCATGATTACTCCATTTCATATATACGAGATCCCCCCCCCCCACCATAAGAGTGATGGTGAACCCATAAAATGCTATAAAGCGCCCCCCCCCCCCTTAAAAAAAGCAATCCCTGAAAATGTCAATGGCGTGGTGAACGCCCCTCGTCTTCTCCCCATATGTACATTGTATATTTAATTAATAACATAGTATTTAAAAAAGGATCACTTTTAAAACAATGACATGAAATAATTTTTCTTTTTATTTCGGCTTGTAAATGCAGCTGTTCCATTTTTGCCTCTGGCTCATTCCTCCTGACTGTCCTATATTAAACTAGTATATCCACGGAGGAAATGTTATTTACCGAACAACTAATTTCAAGGAATGTTTTATTGTCAACCACATTTAACAAAATGAATAAGCACATGAATTAATTGCATAACTATGTAGCTTACTAATAGATAACTGGGTCATTTTCTAATGGTATAAATATTTTTAAATAAATGAATAAATTATAATAAAAAAAGATAAATAATACTGGCACATTTTTTGTGAAGCATATTACAATGCTAGAAAACATTTGCATTACCATATTTTTAATGAATTAAACAATTGATTTTTTTTTGAACCAATGTATGTATATCCAAATATTTCGAAATACCTTTTCTGTGATTGCTTTTCAAATATAAATCTTATTTCTTTTGCGTAATTAATCAGTTTCAATTGATTACAACAAATAGTACACTGCGCTCACAGGTATGTAGGACAACTTTAAATTAATTCGATAAACCGAAAAACAGTTACAATTGGAGCCTCATCAAATGCAAATCAACAAAAATATAAATGCATGTAACAACATGTTTTAAAATATTCATTAATACTTACAAGTGAACATGAGCGAAAGAAAATCTAAGTACCTCCATTACAACTGGATAAGTAATCCAAAGGGTTTCGTTTCATTAAGTATAAAAACGGGTGTTGAAACTATTCACGCTTGAACACACAATATAAATGTAATCATGGTTGCACCGGAAATTGTAAAGAAGCAAATCGTTATTAACTAACTTAATAGCTGCGTACATCTTCTAAAAAATCAAGAGCAGCCCAAAATGCAAAGGCGTAAAATTAGTTTCGACACAATTTACTACTCTCTAGACATGAAATAACAAGCAATCCAATGCTAAACAGTTGCAGACTGCAGCAACCATAGAAAAGGAAAAAATTAAGCTCTCGTTATTTTCGACTCACTGGCGCCGAAGGATAAAATACGTTTCGAAGCATTGCGCCTCACTTCCGCTTCTAGATGTCTTGAAATAACAAAAAGCTTTCTGAATAATGAGAAGTGCGCTATTGGATGAAGGATTCTTACTATTTCGGAGACGTTTCCGATATATCTAGAAACGTTTCCTAAATTTGTTACAGTGTGTAGTTCTTCTTTAGTTCTAGCTAAACCCGAGAGAGATCGCTCACCCAACAATGACAAAAAAGATCTCGCGGGGGGGGGGGGGGGGTGAGTTACCCCAATCAGTTTTATCTAATCTTTTCTATAAACCATCATTTTCTATCTTTTCATAATCTGCAAGTTTACTTTTACACGCCAGTATTCAGAGCGCAAAGCAATATAAATGCAAAAAGAGAGCTAGAGAACGCAAAACTTCGCCGCTTAGAATGAGAAAATTTGGAACCAGTAACAGTCACGCGAAGAGAGTAAGTTACCCTATTAACTCGTGAATTTCAAGAAATGATTGCTTCACGCGCGGAAAGAAAAGTAAAAAAAACACTTCACCTACCAAGGATTGTTAGATAGGATGATACTAAAAGGGTTATTGCCTACGCATAAATATTAACCCTGCAACAGGTGTTTGAATTTGAATGGGGTGACTGTGTACCCCGCGCGATTTCTCTCGGGTTAAGAGCGGAAACTTACTGCTAGCTAAGCTTTGACTCTCAATTTGCGAGTTGAACCCCACCATAGCTTGATGACTCTTGTTAATTTTAGCTACCAATTTGATGGTAATGTCAGCTTCGATGAGTGAAAGTTTGTCTCCGGATCAGTTATTTTGTAATTCCAGACTGATCAGTCTACAAGGATGCAAATCAACTGCAATCTCTGGATATTACAAGCCGCCCGTCGGTATACAACATGTAATAATGTTAAATGATTAAATTGTTAGTGCTCGTATTTTTTTTTTTTTTTTTTTTTTTTTTAACGATTACCTTTGCTTTTCAATTTCTAATTATTTTCAAGTTATATTTTTGTCTCATTTTACTTATTGAGCTCAAATTAAAAGTATGTAAGTTAAAAATAGCTGCTATTAGTTAAATTTTGTTTTATCGGTTTATTTATATTTTAATTTAGTATACCCCTCCTGATTTAATGTTTAATAGCTTTTTCTGGAACAGCTCTACTTTACTGACGTCGATTGTGGTTTTATAGAGGATTTTGAAAATTAAAAATAGTGTTGCAAGTGACAATTGATGATAGGCGTCGGATTTTTGTATAGAAGCTATAAAAATGGTCTTGATTCTATGACGTATTTTAAAAAAAACCTCAAAAATTATGATTTATGTTGAAATTGAAACAGAACTATGAAAAAATGATTAAAATGCTTTCTCATAGTACGATTTTTAGTTTAACTCTTAAACAAATTAGGAGAACGTTCAAAATTATTAGAAAAAATATCAAGCACAGTTCTAAAAATTCGAGCTTGTACAATCGTCCACCATATTGTACATAGACTTTAAAAATCATATGTGCTCGATCTTGCTAAAAAGGGAAAACTCCTTAATCTCAAAGCGCAACTTTTAAAACGGCAGTAACAATTTGCCGACTCATTTCGCTTTAAATAAGAACCCCAGAGGTATATTTAATGGATTATTTACTTTTATGAACGACATAAGCAATTAACTTTTGAAAGTCAACTCCATCATTCTAGCCACTTCGTAATATTAACTTTGGGAACACGATATAAGCTATGTTGTAAATGTGTTTTAAATTTAAAATTCTATAACTTAAATTATATTCGGTAATATTCTTAGAATAAAAACCTTCGTATCTTTTGCATTTTTCATGCCTCTCCTCACAGTTATGCATTGCTTTCTGATAGATCTGGTGATTTTTCTGCAGTTTCTAGATGAACAGCAGCTGTCAGTTCGTGTCGCTGTGCCGCCTTACTTAAGTATTTTTTTAACCTCTAAACGCGTCTAGTGAATGATTTCACAATGAACAAGACCAAGATAGCTTGATGGTAATGGATGTCACCTTGTAAAGAAATCAAGTTTCTCAACGAAATTCGTGGTAGTAACGTTATGTTTTAAACAGAAAAAAAAACAAAAAAAAAACGTGAAATGTTCGAAAAAAACCCGCATGGATGAAGGGGCTATGTTACATTTTTTTTAACAATCTAGTTCAACAGAGGAAATAGTTATATGCATATCTGTTATGAAACGAAATATAAATATTACAATACAGCTAGAAACAAAAATATGACGAAGATGAAGGGGCTACACTGTAAAAAATCTCGGAAAACTCTCTGAATATACAAAAAAGTTTTCCGTACTACACAGATTCGTACGCCCTCCGCAGTTTTCTGCTATAATCAAAAACGTTTCCCGTTTAGCAAGAAAGTAAGAGTCGACGCATGCGCAGCTCTCACGGCAATTTTATAGTCCAGCAGCAAAACTAAACTGAAACTTTCGAAAGCACGCAATGAAAATAAGTGCTGACTCATGTATGCGAAGTAACACTCATCAAGGGGATTAGTAGAAGTTTTGTTCCTCGCATGAATTCACTGAAGATAATTTTAAAGTCTTATATTTTCTTGCATATGTATCGTCATGAGATTGAATTTGAAGCTATGTCACTTATTTTTAAGTACGAAGTGCAAATTCTCGACGCATGCTCGGGGAAGGAATACAAACTGAAATTAAAAACCAAATAACTGCCGAGAGGACGCCATCTAAATTCATTGCGTCGCATAACTTGTGTAGGTAATTCACTTTTTTCTTGGATACTTTTCTTCTTTCTACACCAAATGGGTAATTTTTGTTGGCAGAATTTTATTCTGTCATAAAAATCACCTTTTTGGTGACCAAAGCCTGCAAAAGACCACCACCGACGAATAGGTAAGTCGCTTTGCAACTCTATTACTTTAAAGAGATTTAGTTCATATAAATCTCGTTAAAAAAAAAAACTATTTTCTTCAGTATTATTTTTTTGTTGTGAACTATTGCAATTTGAAAATATTTTACATTATATAGAACACATATTTAAAGTGCAAGTGTGTCTAGTTTTATTCTGTAAAATTTATGAATTGAAGATTATAAAAAAATTTAAATAAGTGTTATTGTGTACTTTGTTTTTATGTGTCAATCTCAGTTAATATTTGGCTGAACATTTATGTATCAAGCATTATGAATTAAATGTTATAATATGCAAATTGTCAGGTTTGTTAGTTCGCCTTTAAGGTTGCATGTTTTCATTCTCTTGTAAACAGTGTAGCTAGATTGTATGAAGGGCATTCCACGGTATTTTGGACATTATGTAGAGTCCGTAACGTGACCTTTTTTTGCCATAACTTTTTAATTTACCGTTAGATTTGCAAATTATTTTAATTTGAGCTGGTGTGTTGGTAGGAAAAGATCAAAATAAAATAATATGCTAATCAAACAGTAAATTAAAAAGTTATGGCAAAAAAGGTCACGTTACGGACTCTATATAAATGTCAAAAATACCTTGGAATGCCCCATGAAGTAAAAAAAAAAAAAAACTATCTCTTGTAATTAGGAACATAGTGCTTCAGTATTATCTAAATGACGATATCTCTTTAAATATTTGCATTAGCGAAACGCTTTAAATTAGTTAAATGTGTATTAATTTATTTAACAAATAGATACATATATGTATTTAAAAGTGTCTTCATTTTTTTCGTTTTACGAGCCTCAATTTTACCAAAAGCAAAAAAAAAAAAAAAAAAAAAGACTTAATAAAATAATTTTGTATTTTTACACCATATTAAAGTATTTGACTTATAATTTATATGATACTTTGATTTATAATGTATATGATACTTTGATTTATAATGTATATGATGTTGCTTTTTCAAGGGGGGGTGGGCGCTTCATAGCATTTTATGGGTGCACCATCACTCTTATGGTGGGGGGGGGGGTATTCTTGTATATATGGAATGGAATAATCATGTAATAGAGTTCAATGTTTTAATAAATAAAATATATAATGCATTTTGCGCACACTGTAAAAATAAAATCAGTAACCTATTTTGAATAAGTATTTATATTTGTGATGAGATGGAAAAGGGCAAGAACAGAAGAATCAACCCGAATGGTTCCAGCAGGGGGACTTGGTGTCATATTTAAATTCATCAATTTCTCTGTTGGTACTTTTCGGTACACTTTGTTCGTCAGAGAAATTGACTTGAGGTGAACGAATTGAGGAACGCGAAGGGTAGGTAAGTCCTGTCAAATTTTATCCGAAGATAAAAGCTATCAAGTTTGATACAAGATATGTTTTTAAGTTCTGCATTAAAAATACAATATGTTGATAGTTTTGTCTTGAAAATATTGAGAGAAAAACTGAAGTTTAAGATTGTTTAACAAACAATCCCCACTTTTCAGAAGGTACCCCCACTCCAGTTCCCCGACGATTTTGTGATTAGGAATGAAACTACTAGATTATTTCATAATTTTTCAAAAATTTATAACTGTGCATATGTTATGCTGTTAACCGTGCTATTTGTCATTAGAAATTCCAAAAAAAAAAAAAAAAAAATCCACGAATGATTCTAAAATTGCTTGTATTATTGCTCTTAGATATGAAAGAATTGAAACTGATATGGTATGCAATACTATAATAAAGAATTATATTTTAGAAAAAATAACGGAAAAAGGATTCCGAAATTCTCGGAAACGTTTTTGAAAATTGTTTGGAGAATTCCGAAATACTCGGAAACGTTTTCGAAACTTTCATGAACCACAGCTGCACAGAATACTCAGAAACATTTCTGGAAATTACGGAAAGAGGATTCCGAAATACTCAGAAACGTTTCTGAAAATTACAGAAAGAGGATTCCGAAATACTCAGACACGTTCTGGACATTACAGAAAGAGGATTCCGAAATACTCAGAAACGTTTCTGAAAATTACAGAAAGAGGATTCCGAAATACTCAGACACGTTTCTGGACATTACAGAAAGAGGATTCCGAAATACTCAGAAACGTTTTTGAAACTTTCATGAACCACAGCTGCACGATATACTCAGAAACGTTTCCGGATTTTTTTTACAGTGTATGTAACATTTTCCTTCTAAAGCCATAGAGGATGAAAGAGTTATGTGCTCACAACCTCTTCTTCCAATGGAGCCTGAACTAATAATAGTAAAATAACCCCTTCTTGCATTCAGCAGAAGCGTGTTATGATATGTCTGAAATATCTTTGCAGGACTTTTTTCTTTTAAATTTAACTGATTTTAAAATTTTCAAGTACTAGTTATTGAAAATCCGTACGTTATTCTTCATAATAATAATAAAAACAATAAACATTGACAACCTTCGGCTAGCAAGCGAAAAATTAAAAATTAAATTATTTTACTCAAGTTATTTTCTGCAATTAATATTGAAATATATCATATCTTAAAATCATCTTGCGGGCGATAAATTTAGAATTGTTTGGTAGTTACTGACAATATGAGTTCACAATATACTTTGGCCGAGTTGAAACGTATTGAGAAAACGCGAAAACACATATTTATCAGAGCAATGTCGGGATATTATTGGTAAATAAGGTAACAAAAAAAGTATAGTTATACAGTGACTCTCAAAAGTGTTCGTACACTTTGAAATTTCTTACTAAAACCAAAATAACGCGAAACTGAATTCTAATATGATGTCCAATGTTTTTTCACATCACTCCTATTTCGTTCTAAATACAACCCAGTAGTTTTTTTCAAAATATTGACGGATCTTCTCTTTGAAATGGATCAGAAAACGAAGAGACGGAGAAATAATACGCCACAAAAGTCATCGTACACTCAAATATTTTCGAAAAAATTCATGATTAAAATTATGATATGTCGTTTTTTTATTATTTTTGCATTGTGTTGACCCTTAAAAGTCATTTAGATTTAATTTATTGCTTATTTATTCCTTAATATTGTGCTTATTTACTTTAAAATGGCTGGCATTCGTAAAATAAGCCATTCGAATTTTGTCCTCACAATAGCGGTAAATTGGTTTGAAATGTCTCTAAATTAGTTAACTTATTCCATTCTACAGTAAAGTGCTTGATAAAATGCTTTAAAGAAAAGTATCGAACCGGAAACAAGGTGAGAAAAGGTCAACCGGAAAAATTGACAAAGCGTGATCGGAGATTTAAAGTTAAAAAATTTATGAAAAGTACAAATTTGAGTGCAGTAAAAGCTTCTGCGGAGTTTGAAATTTTTTTACAGACAATTTTCACCTAAAACTGTTCGCCAAGTTCTCTGATTAGCTGGATTAAATGGCACCTCTTCCCGCAGAAATTTTCTTGGTCATGCGAAAAACAGAAAGCTTACGCTTTTCGTCGCAAAATCAATGATAAACAAACTCAAAACGTTTT
This sequence comes from Uloborus diversus, assembly GCF_026930045.1. NCBI lineage: Eukaryota > Metazoa > Arthropoda > Arachnida > Araneae > Uloboridae > Uloborus > Uloborus diversus. The sequence goes on from NC_072733.1 coordinate 167,225,572, forward strand.
GGAATTACGTCTTGCTTACACACGAAAATAAATTCAACATTTTTGGTTAAATGGTTGCATAATGGTAAATAGAAGAAAAAATTAGGAACTTAATCTTAAGAACTTAGTTGGACCAGTTAATCAGGACGGTGAAGTTGTTCTTGTATAAGGGTGCATATCAGCATTAGGACTTGGTAGTTTGGAATTTTTTGATGAAATAATGAATCATGCTGTTTATTTAAATATTTTAAAAAACAATTTCAAACTTTCAGCCAAAAATTTGGTTATCGGAAACAACTTCGTTTTTTATCAAGATAACGATAAGAAGCACACGGTGTTTAACGTTTGCGTTTAGGGCCTCAAAAATTGTCCTTAAGTTTAGAAAATACCCCTTCAATCTCCAGATTTGAACTTAATGTAACATATTTAAATATATCTTAAGGCTAGATTACGAAAATACGGCTTTGAAACGAAAATAGAGCTAGAAACAGAACGATTCGAAGTGTGGTTAAACACTTACTCAGAAATTGAGCAAAAAAAGAATGAAACCTATTCCCAGACATTCAAAAGGTGTTGTTGATACTGCATGATATTCTACTAAATAATAATTTAATAAAAAGTTAGATTATTGAATAATATATACAAATTTTTCAAAGTGTACGAAGACTTTTGTGAGATAAAATTTCCGGTCCTTTTTGGTTTTTGATTAAAAAAAAATTAAGTTATAATATTTTTTGAAAAAATTCCTGTAGTTTTGTTGAAAATTGATCATAGATCTTATAATTAAATACCTATTCCGAAATATTAATTCTAATCAGTGGATGGGGTCCTATTTCATTGAAAGTCGTAGGTGTACCAACACTTTTGGGAGCGGATGTATATACACTGGTATGCAAAAATTAAGGACGAGACGGTTTTTTCAATATAACTTTGTACAAAAGCTTTCCAAATCAACACATTTAATACCGTAAGATCCCCAATACGTAAGGACATGTGTAATGTAAGCAACACTTACTAAAAGAGAAATTAGAGGGATAAAAAGAAGCTTTATTGAAAAAGTAGCATGGAGCGCAATGCGACTGAAGGCCGAAACATCCCTGTGATGGATGTCCAGCAAAAAACATCCGGTATTTAGTAGGGGATATGATCTACTCCGACTGCAAGGCAGGTTTCACAGCGTCTGCCCATGCTGAGAATGAGGGTGTCAATGAGTTGTTGAGGCATTGCTTCCCATTCGTCTTGCAGCGCCAATCGAAGCTCCCGAATCGTTACTGGTGGTAAGGTATGAGCTGCCAAGCGTCTGCCTAGAAAATCCCATACATGCTCGATGGGATTGAGATCCGGAGATCGTGCCGGCCAATCCATACGTTCAATATCCTCACCCTCTAAGAGCTGTTTGGCAGCTACTGTGCGATGGCATGGTGCATTGTCGTCCATGAAAAGGAACTGCGGACCCATAGCGCCTCTAAAAAGACGCACATATGGAAGAAGAATCTCGTTACAATAACGGGTCCCGTTGACTGAACCTGTGTCGAAGATGTCTAGGTCTGTAGGACTACCAAACATGATGCCTCCCCAAACGAGAACACCGCGACCTCCATACCTGTCCCTTTCAATGATGTTCGAGGGATGATTGCGGCTTCCCCGCTCTCTCCAGATGAGTATCCGATGAGAATTGCTACTCAGACTGAATCTCCTCTCATCTGTAAAGAGTACTCGTCCCCATTCATTGTCTCTCCAATTCCGGCGTTCCCGGCACCACAGAGAACGCCTTCTCCGATGGGCAAGCGTTGGAGGTACACACCGTATAGGGTGTCGTGCAAACAGACCACCACCGTGCAGTCTTCTGGCCACGGTAAAACGCGATATCGGTCGTCCAGTCGCCTGTGTCGTATGTCTAGCGATTTCTCCCGCTGTCTGCCGCCTGTTTCTTCTGGCCTGTAAGACAATAGACCGGTCAACTGCTGGTGTGGTTCCTCGTGAACGACCACTACTGAACCCGCGGATAGCTGTTCCTGTAGTTTGAAATTGTCTCCAAAGTCGTGAAACGATGCTGTGAGCAATTCCGAACTCTGCAGCCACACTTGTCACACTGCGGCCTTCCTCCAACTTCCCAATGATTCGATCTCGGGTAAAGCATCCAGATGTCGTCCAACAGAATGATTATTCGCCATTTCTCGCTGAGGCAGCAACTCAGTATGATTTTAACTGCTATACGGCGTGCAATCTCTTTGCCAGAAATACTGATCTTACACCGACAACATGCTTTATACTACTCAGACTCTCCCCCATTACGTCTGCCTGCATATCTGCGCATGTGCTACCTTACATCACCTTACTTAATCTCCTGATTGGTCTTTCTGTCCGCTCTGCCTCTTCGTTCAGCTGATATGCTATTTTTTCGACTTCGTCGTTAATTTTTGCACACCAGTGTATGGGAAACCATTTTCTTAAAACTGATGACCTAATGACAAAGCTGAAACTCTTCAACAGAAAAAAGACTTTTAGGAAAAGCGTGCGTTTTAGAGATGGGGTGAAATGGATTCATGTAGAAGAGTACCATTTTTACCTTTTTAAAGAATCGTATGATCCCAACACTCCTTTAAAAGAAGTGAACATAAAGCGCTACTTGAATCAAAAAGCAAGCTTGGGGAACACTTCCATTTCCCGATTGTTTGAAAAAACGGGAGTTATCAAATAGAAAAAAAGAAAGAAAATTTTTGAAAGACCAGCTACGATTTATTTTTAAAGAATACAGATGGCGCTACAATCTACTTATTAATGAAAGACCATGCCATTGAGGCAAGTTCAAGTTTTCTTTTGTTATTTTTATTGACCAGCTTAGATAAAAATGTTTTTTTTTTTTTTTTTTTTTTTTTTTTTGTCAAATATTCTAAGTTATATATGCTAAGATATTTTGTCTTTGTTCCGAAATGGCCCAAGTTAGTGCACTTTGTATCCTTTTCTTTCGAATCAAATATAGAGCATTGCAATGATGGAATTTACTTACATCTTGCCTCATTCATTCCTTAAATAATTTACATATTAAAAAAAATGTTTTTGGATGGATAAAGGTGTTATGTACACAAAATGCATAAAAATATATATTATGGATACAGGTAAGTTGCAAAAGTAAAATTTTGAACCAAAATTACTCTAAATTAGGATTTTTTTACATAACCCCTTCATCTCCAGAGCCCTTAAATTATTATTTTCGATTTAATTAATTTTAGCTACATAAAACATGTATTTATGCATAAGTCGGCTTATATATTGTTTTATACAAATATACAATAAGACTAAATTTATAAAAAATTTAATCGTCATAAATTACATGTTTTTTTTTTTTTTTAAATAACTTCTGCGAGACTAAATGCATTTATTCCAACGTTCTGTCTACTTCTTAAAAACTTGTAAACGTCAAGTTTTTGACAGCTTATTCAAAACGCCTCCGCAGAGTTTAGACATGCTTTGTTGCTTTCAAAATGTTTGTCTCGTAATGTTTCTTAAGTTGAGGAAACAGCCAGAAATCGCTGACTGACTCTAAACATTGCTTCACCGTTGAAAACTTCACGTATCAAAGATTTCCGATGCTGATTTTTGCAGACGACAACAAATTTTAATCGCATAACTTTGTTCCAACGACGCTGCCATTTTAACAATTGGCTGCGTCTTGTAGGCGCCCGCCAACAGGCTTCAATTCAATCACGTGATACTCAGGAGCATGAGTCTGTACCCGCCAACTATCAGTAACTTTTATTAATACAGACAACAGACATTTTTTATTCCACAGAAATTAACGTTTCAATGAGTGGTTTCACTACAGTTAAATCAGTCTTATTACGTATTGAACAGCCTACGTAGTTACATGAAAATTATAGTACAAAGTTCAGATTTAATGTTTTAAACAAATGTATAAAAGAACGAGCTGATGTGTGCATCACATTACTTCCTTTTACTCCAATTCAATGTTATTTCCCCATTATTGGCAATTTTATTATGATTCAAAAGTTTACCCTCTAAATATCACCAGAGGCAAATTTGAAACCAAATAAAATAATCCACCAAATTTGTCGCCAAGTTGGCGACAAAACTTGGCGACCAAAAGACAGGCGATATATCGCCAAGTGTCCGACAAATTATAACAAGACTTGAGTTTACATCGAAATAAACAATGATTTCCGTCCAAAAAAGGGGCAAAAAACCCCTTTAGAAACACCCAAATGCAACAAAAATGGAAAGTGCACAACTAGACTCCACTAAGAGTCTACGTACCAAATTTCAACTTTCTAGGACATATCGTTCTTGAGTTATACGACACACATACGGACATACATACGTACATACAGACGTCACGAGAAAACTCGTTGTAACTAACTCGGGAAACGTCAAAATGGATATTTCGGGCGTCTATACGTTCTTAGGTACATATGTACGTGTGGTCGGGTCGAAAAAAAACCTCAACATTCATTTGGGGGTGAGCAAAATGGAAATTAAGGTCGATTTTTGAGTGAAAATTTTTTTGCGAATACAATCCTTTCTTTTTACTTCCTTTTACTATTTGGCGATATGTCGCCAGTCTTTTGGTCGCCAAGTTTTGTCGCCAACATGGCAACAAATATAGCGATTTTTTTTTTTTTTTTTTTTAAATCTGGTTTCAATTTGGCCATTGTTGGTGATATTTAGAGAGTGAACTATTGGATCATATTAAAACTGCCCACAATGAGAAAATGACATTAAATTGGAGTAAAAGAAAGTCATGTGATGCACACATCAGCTCGTTTGTAAAAGGAAGTAAAAAACGTATTGTCCTTTGAAAATACGAAGTTAATGCTTGAAAGTTTCAAGTTCATTCTCATTTTATTGTAAAAATAATTCCTTAAAACGTTTTTTACTTCCTTTTACAAAAAAGGATGAATTGTATTTGCGAAAATTTTTTCAATCGGCCTTAATTTCCATTTTGCTCACCACCGAATGAAAATTAATTTGTTTTTTCAACCCGACCACACGTGAATATATGCCTAGGAACGTAGAGACACCCGAAATATCCATTTTGCCGATACCCGAGTTAATTACAACGAGTTTTCTCGTGACGTCTGTATGTACGTATGTATTGGCGTATGTGTGTATGTATGTCGCATAAATTAACGGAATGTCCTAGAAAATTGAAATTTGGTACTTAGACTCCTAGTGGGATCTAGTTGTACACCTCCTTTTTTGATTGCATTCGGATGCTCCAAAAGAAAAATTCTGATGAGAGGAGCCCTCCCATCAGAGAGGCTCCTCTTTCCTCTCTGATGGAAAACCATTGTTAATTTCGATGCACACTCAAGTGGTGTTATAATTTGGCAGACACTTGGCAATATATCGCCCGTCTTTTGGTCGCCAAGTTTTGTCGCCAACTCGGCCACAAATTTGGCGATTTTTTTTTTTTTTTAAATCCGGTTTCAATTCGGCCACTGTTGGTGATATTTAGAAAGTTAACTATTAAATCACATTAATACTGCCAATAATGAGAAAATGACATTAAATTGGAGTAAAAGGAAGTCATGTGATGCACACATCAGCTCGTTCAGTGTTATGCTTTTATGTAGAACTGAAATAGTTCATATGACTCTAATGTACAATAGCTAAATCAGTTTTCTTTTCTTCCACTACGAAAGCTGGTTTTGTTTTTACTCTGGGTAGTTCAAAGTCATTAAATAGTTAATTTTTAGACAATCTGGGTTGCAAAAAGAAATGAATTTTCTCTAACATAATCTAAAAAAAAATCTAACTAGTTCATAATACAGGCGTCCCTCGTATAACACGGTTAATTTATTCCGTGTAGTATCGAAACATTGTTATACGATTATTTTTTAAAACTAACTTTTTAACTTATTTTTTACACTAACTAATCATGTAAATAGTAAAAGTCATGTTAATATGTACCGTGTTATATTGAAACAGTGTTATACGAGACTTAGAGATAATGTAAATCAAGGGATGTGTACCGTGTTATATGGAAACCAAGGTTCATAAAACGAAAGTAAAAACTTATTAATCAAACATTAACAGAATGTATTAAACAAAAATGAAATTCTATCTTTTTTAAAGATAACATTCGTGTTATATCTAAACCATGAAGTTTTAAAATAAGTATAAATACTACCATGAAGTGAGTTTCGTACCGTGTAATATTGAAACCGTGTTATAATAATCGCAAATTTTGTACCGTGTAATGTCGAAACCGTCTTGTCGAACAAGTGCCGTGTTATACGAGGGACGCCTGTGTTTCATCTTATTTTGTCAACTAAGCGTACAAGACATTTTTCTTCTCATAAAATCTTTGACATTTATATAAGAAATATGAATAAAGAAAATGAATTTATGTGCGACATTAGTTTCTGAGTGCCCAATCGCCAACCTACACATTCATCAAACCACGCGACCGTCTTATCGTATATATTCCAGGTGATCTTTACTCTAAAATAATCCCCGTTTTAAGCACAGCTCCAGCAGTGCAGTTGATTTAGTTCTCTGAACGAGTTATCTCGGGGATCGGGGACACAATCAACCTAATGGAAGAGAGTCCCGACGGTCTGGCAAACCCGCATGTCACCACGGAGGCATCAGCCAAGTATATGCTCTTGCTCTACCCTTGTCAGTGAGAAATGGGGAAGAATGAATCAAGAGGAGAGTTTCTTTACCGCTATCAATGGTGCTTTGATTTTTAATCAAACGTTAACCTGTCGCTGTCGAAAGAAAAAGAGATAAGCTACGTTATCTATCTTCTTTATTCAGACTATCTGCTCAGGTAAATTTTAGAGGTACCTTCAAATCTTTAAATCGAAAAATTTTGTGAAGAATATCGTCTATTATAAGACGCTTAAATCCGTACTACTAAACAGCTTGTAGTGTTCGTTATTATATCAAGCAAAATATTTAAGTAAGTTCTTGTAGTTACAAGTTTTTTCTGTATTATAATTTTGAAACAATGCTTTAAAAATGACTCGTTTTAAACTTGATTTAAAGTTGAGATTCTGCAATCCAAAGCATTTGATAGTCCAAGCAGTCAATGAAGACATGCCAATAAGTAGGGCTTTTTTTATTAAAGGTATTCGGTAAAGAGATTCGTGTTTTTTTTTTTTTTTTTCAAAAAAAAAGGTATCAAAAGTTGTTTTCCTTATATGCATGGCAACAGCAAATTCCACTTTTTTTTCACGTTTTTTTGTCCAGTGGTTGGACTGGTTCATTTACCAGTAATTGTTAACTCTCAAAAGAACTTGACGCAACGAAAAACGTTTTCAAGTTATATGCAGTGGCTCCCAAAAGAGTTCGTAAAATGTGTTGTAAAGACAAAGTACCCCGGAAACGGATTCGAAATGGAATCTGAATATCATTTTTTGTGGTCATCTCTAAGATTCTAAGCAAAACCTAAAAAAAAAAAAAAAAACTTTTTGAAATGACTCAAAAATTAAAGAGAGAGAGAAAAGTCATCGTGCAGTGAAATATTTTCAGATTAATTCAAAACTGAAGTTCTCACATGTCGTTTCATTTTTGCATTGTGGTGACACTTAGAAAATCGATAAGTTTTAATATTTGTTTGTCTACTCTGTAATATTAAACTTAATATTTAAAATCCTCTTGTAGTAGCGCAATAAACAGCAATAAAAAAATTAATTCTTTTTTATCACAAGAGTGGTAAATCAGTTCGGACTGTCACAAAACTAATCTGTACATGACATTCTACAGTGCTGCATCCGCTATAATGCTTTGCAGAAGAAAATCGGACCGAAAACGGCAAAACATGGTGGCTAGATAAGTTAACGAAAGTAATTAGTGAATAAAATATAATAAATTTAATATATCAATTATATGTATAGAGAAAAATGTGAAAAATTCAAATTTAAATGCTGTAAAAGGTTTTTCAGAATTTAATGAAAAATTTTCCGTTTTATTTTATCAGAAATTGGGGGAGGAGGGGGAGGAGGTTTAGTGCAAAAAACAGAAAGCTGAGGCTTTCTTTCCCAAAATAAAACATAAATAACTCCAAAGCGTATTGAAATAATGACTTATTTGCTAAATTTGACAATTTTGAATGAGAAGCTTACGCAAAGAGGTTAATTAGAAGAGCAAACAGCGTCAGAACTTGATAACTTTAATTAATGAAAAAACGAATCACATACTGTTTATTTGAATATTATAAAGTGCCATTAAAAATATCAGCCCATAATTAGGATATTGGAAACAACTTCGTTTTACCAGATCCAAAGCATATGTTCAACATTCACGATGATTTCAAAGTTCACGTCTGGTGTGTCTATAGTTTTCTACAAGGTTTGAAACATATTGCAGTCGACAGATTTAAAACCTAAAAACTACACATTTGAAGAGAACTAGAGTTTATTGTACTAAAACAGGGCATTAACATGGAGTTAAAAACCTTAATGATCGCGGAGTGGATGGACACTGACTCAAAAATTAAAAAAATAATAATAAAATAAAATAAACCAATAGTGAAGTTTACTCCAAGACGCCTAAAAGCAATTGTGAATTCTAAAGAATATTAATCTTAATTTAAAACTAAACTAATTACTAATATGTAGACGTTTTTAAAACGTGTACACAGATTTTTGCGAAAATGGTTTTTGGTGAAATTTGATTATTAATATCGTAATAATAAAGTTTAACTGCAGTGGCGGGAAAAGAATTCCAACACCGTGAATTATTGTAAAGTAATGAAATTTGAACAAATGCATTTGCCTAGTTAACATGTTTAATTGATTAAATTTCCAAGATCACAACCTTCAAAGTGCACGCCATGTGTCATACAGGAGCGAAATATCCCTTGTGATATGAAGTTCTACGCTTGCTGAATAGGTGCTAAATTTTAGACAGATATGGTGATTTCGCAGGCCAAGATAACATGTGAACACACTATAGAGTATGCAAAGTTGCAACAGCTGTGTTAGAGCGAGCGTTATCCTGTTGAAAAACTCCCCCTTGAGTGCTGTTCATGAATGGCAATACTACAGGCTGACATACCAGACTGACGTACCACCTTGCAGCCATTGTCTTTGGAATACCTCCGAGAGTGGATCCGCTTTCATAGGAAATGGCTCATCAGGCCATGTCTCCATGTGTAGGTCCAGTGAGTCAAGATCACAGATAGTATGATTGCAGGCTTTCCCCTGGCCTCATTTTAGAAAACGCACGACCGTTACTGCCACCAAGGCAAAATCTGCTCTAATCCTAAAACACAACGGATCTCTACTCCGTCTTTCAATTAGCCCCTCTGGCGTCTTGGTATCAGTTAAATGCACTCTACAAGGCGCTTAGCTATGAGCTATCCGTGAAGTAACTGATTTTAGATAGTTCGTCGTGTCACTGATTCCAACTGCTGTTCTGATTTCCATCATGGACGCATTACGATGCACAGCTGTACGTCGAATACGATGAGCTTCACTCACAGTAATGCCATATGGCCACCTGGAACTCGGTGTTCTTGAGGCAGCATTATCCCTTGACCACTGCTCATAAAAATCATGAACAGTGGACACATTCCGGCCAAGTGTACCTGCAATATCGCGGAAAGAAAATCCACCGTCTCAATGCCATATTACAGGACCTCATTCGAACTCAATGAGCTGTTAGTAAAGGCTTATTTATCTTATCAAAGGCATTATTGGCTAACATTAACTCAATACGTCAAATTTCGCAGAAAAATAACGCTCCCGAACTTCACATCGAGCATTTAAAAATAACCCTTATTTAAAGGCCCTGCGTACCACTACTAGTGCCACATTTACGCGTTAAGTGCGAAATTTGAATCGATGTCATCTTTCAGATGCATCAACACGCGTACTAAATGTTGTTTATGTAGCGAAAGTCATTCTTGGTGGTGAGATATTTTTTCTAGCAGTGTATTTTGTTCAAATATTTCATGTGGTTTTGCTAATAGCTTGTTATCAAATACGTACTCCCAAGTAGAATCTGAATTTTAATTGATGGATGGTCATATTTTGTAAAAAATGGTAGGCGTACGCACACTTTTAAAAGCCAACTACAATTAGAAATATTAGTTAAACAATTTCCATTGACGTGGGCCAAATGCTACTCTTTAACAACATTGTGCAGTTTTTAAATTAAATTCTACCCTAATGTTCATTTATTAGTCAGACCACTCTTTATTTATGTTATGTTTTAAGTATAATGATGCAATGTTTAGTTTTTCTTTGTTCGTTTTTTTTTTTTTTGCTTAAGTTCAGAAATAAAAGAAAAAAGAAAAACTTGAGGAACCTTACTATCCTGAAGTTTAGTTTGTGATTTTTATGTTTTGTAACTGGAAATTTGTTCAGAAAACAATTGAAAGAAAATTAGTAGGGACATTTCATTTGTATGAAATAATCTTTCAGCTATTTTTCAATAATAAACAGCTCAAAAGATTTTTTTAATGTTTAAAAAATCCTTCTTTCCTGTATTATTTGTAGTATTAGCTCAGAAAATACACTTTTTTAACCGAAAATGTTTTGAAAATTAATATGCTGTTATTATTATCTTAAGCATTTAGCTTAGAATGGAAATCGTATAAATAAACGTAAGTTATTTATACAAAATAAAAGTTCCTTTCCGAAAATATGATTCATAACCTAGAAACATAAGCTTCATGTAACTGTGCAGAGGTATCTCAAATAGAACACACGCCATCGATGAGTTATTGTGAGGTTTTTTTATTGTAAGTAGGCAGAGATACTCCCAGAATAAAATATTCATGAGCCGCACGACGTTATTTCGGGACAATTAAGCGAATGAGAACCTTCCGCGGAAAGAAATTGATGAGAAAAGCTCTTTTAGCTCCAAATAATAGTTACCTGTAATTAAAATGTGCTTTATGCATTAATGATTCTGAAGAAGTATAACAAAAAATTGTTTGTTTTATCGATTAATAAAATCTTTCTAAATATTTCAATTTTTCTCGTTAAACTGCACTTCATATTTTTAATAGTTAAAAATTCATTGTTCAGATTTTGGAGAAAAGAGTAGCTAAGTACATATTTTGTGAAAAACAAGTAAAATAGGTGGAAAAAAGTCATTAGAGTGATTGCTTTACGCAATCAATATTTTTCACCTTATTCTTGTAATAATGTTGCAAGAATGGTTTTATACATTTCGATTTTTCTTCTATTTAATTTTGTTCCTAAAAAAAGTCCCATTCCATATTAACTTTTAAAATTGGGCGCATCTTATCACGTCCCTAAAAAAGTTTCTTTGATTTTCTAGCAAAGTCAATAAATTTAAGGTATTTAAAAGGTGATTGTTTCTTGATTTTTTTTTAACCAAAAAGTCTGCATTTCGAAAAAAATGCCACTTAGCATTTTCATCAATCTAGCTCTTCCTTAGGGCGTAAAATTATTTCAATAAATATCAAGTCATTAGATGTAAAGTTTCGAAGCAGGATCAAGTAGTCTGCATCGGTTTTCCCCTTTAAACTGGACCTTTCTGAGTTGCTATACTTTGCTTAGTAGTACATGTTTAAGACTCAAAACGTTTCAAGCAATTTTAGCGTAAACTTTTTAAACCTGGCATGAAAATGTACATTTTTTCAGAAACAAAAAATAAATAAGTAAACGAAACAATTAAAACTACTTCTACTAAAAACAATTGTTCTAAAAATAAAGAAAAATCACTGGATGAAAGTGAGAGAGGAAAATGTTAATTACAGCCAACAGAAGTTGCCAAGTGCTTAATTTTCTTCCCTTAAGTCAAGATTGGTTAACTATATTAAGTAACATTTGCCGGTAATCGCGGATTGCAAATGTTTCGCATTTTTATATTGGCTAACATTAAAAACTGGCGAATTCTAAGGCATTACTGCAAAAAAAAAATAATTTGTCCCAACAACGCATTTTGTTTACCCACAATTATCCGCTAAGTGACCTTTAAAGCTCCCAAATGAGTAAAGCATTTGTTTTGCTCTGTCTCTCTTTCAAATGTGCAAAGGATTATCAATGCCTCACATATCTCAAGAGATTAATCACTAGAAGCAACTGTGTCATTGTCTGCGCTCAATTATCTTCGTTGGCTCAATTTTATATTGCTTAGACGGAGACACTACCGAATCCTCTCTGTAGTAAAGAGAATGTGTGGAGCAGAAGATTTTTAATTGTGCTATCGGTGAATGCTGTTGCAACCCTCCCACCTCTCTGTCACATGGTGCTAGTTTCCAGTGTCATTAATTTCAAGGCTCGCCCATGTTTGGCGGAACTCGAGATTTTAATCGCAAGCAACTGAGCACTAGACGAGATTTTGTCTTAGTTAAGCAAGGTTGAAAATTGCTAATTTTGCCTCACGGATCAGATTAGATGAAATTAAAATGCTGGCTCTGTTCTGGACAATTTATAGAGTAAAGTTCGAAGTACTTCTATGTCTTCTAATTTTCAAATTATTTGCAATTTCTCACTTTTACTATAATAAATAATGAAGCAAAATTGTCAGTCCATTTAAGAAATTTGAAATTAGCTATTTTACATTTATAATTTAAATTAAACTAATTTCGTTTAAACTAAATTGGGTGACTATTTTTAATATTTCAGCATTCACTTCAAATTAAATTAAACTTTAACTATAAACCATTTTTACTGATGCAACTATTCTTTTACTAGAGTAAATTTATATGTTTTAAATTATAGCAAACCGTGTGTCATAAACAAACATATTTTCTTTCCTGTTTCATCATAGCTGAAACTTGTACACATCTAAATATAAACAAAAATCAATTTGAATAGTAGGAAAATACTTTTTTGTCTGAATTTTCGGGTTTTACTTGCTTCAATATTTGAAGCATGTAGAGGAAAACACTAAAGAGTGAACCTAATTTTAAGTAAAAACTTAAAAATATATTTTGTTATAACTGTAATATTAGTCACATTCAGTACTTGCCATTTATCATGGCATGTACTGAGATGGCATGTACTGTGCCTAAGATTACGGAGGGCACCCGTGGATGTCTGTAAATTAAACAATATGCATGTATTGTAAGCAAGCACTCAGCAGCTCAGTTACAGCCTCCAGAGATTGCAGTCACTCCCTTGTTTTGGGACGACGGCTATCTGTAACATAATTGTGTATATTTGTAACTAGTGTGTATCCGACACAAAGCCACATTATTTGGCTTAAATCCGTAATTTTAATTCAGGTCTTCCTTAAATTTGGAACAAAAGTATTTTTACACCAAAAGATAGTCGTTCGGATAAAAATAATAATTAATAATAATAATAATTAAGAATTCGAACGTTGCTTCTTTAACCATACATTGTTTAAAAATGTTCTTCTTTTTGCAAAAGAAAATTCCTATCATTCGTAATACTCTTAAGAAACTGCATCAGATGAATTTTATTCCAAATTTTATAAATTGTGCGCAAGTTTCGAATCTTATATATATATATATATATATATATATATATATATATATATATATATTCTTAGAAAATGCAGCAAGGTTTATTTCTTCTTGAACTCACAGCCGTTAGACTAAGACATTAATAAGTAATTTGCTTCATGCCAAACAACAATTCAATTCGAACTTCGTTTTAAACTTTCCAATTCGTGTAACATGATTTCCGTTGACCGTCGGAGCTTCGGAATTCAAAGTAAATACAGCTACACACATTCACTTTCCAAATCTAATATCTGTCATGCTTTATGAAATATTGCTGCGATTGTGTCCCTAGTTGGAAGTACGTTTATTCTGATAGATGGTTTCCAATGCATTAAATGTCTGATGTCGCTTGTATGTGTTTCCTCATGTCAGAAATTTTTATTCTATATTGGCATCGAGTTTAGTTTTATAAATCATTTACAATTTCTCCTTTAATGTCTCTGAGAACTCATTACGGACATCTCTCTTGCTGTTTTGAATGTCTTGAAGAGAGCGTTGTTTTTAATTATTTTAACTAAAAGGTGTTCAGGCAGCTTTGATATGAAACCTTTTTGTATTGTATGATATGTATGCAACTCCGTGTAATTAGTTTTGTTTTTCTGATTTTCTTATGCACCAAAAGAAATGTACATATATTTCCAGTTTGCCAGATGTCGCTGTTTTTTTTTTTTCTGAATTACTATGCACTATTTAAGAAAGCATCCTTTCAGTTTTTCAGTAGCGCCTGAAATGAGGATAAGCATCATAGGGCAATAAGCTAAATGAAATAGGCGTATATTTCAAAAATATGGAATTGATACAAAATTTAATTGAAATTGAATTATCAACTGTAACATTTAAAACAGAGTACTGTATATTACGTTGTACATTTCTGAAAATTGCATAAATTTTGTTATTTTGAGTTTAAATAACACACATATATACTTTTTAAAATCGTTGTTCTTCTGCTGAAATGATGGTTATTTTCCTTGAAATTCATAAACTCTTTACATGTAATAAAACAAAATTTTAAATTTGTTGTTCTAAAAAGGTAAACTTAAGATTTATTTATGCTTTAAAACTCATATTTTATCCATTTTAGTTATTCACTTCCTTTTTACTTCCTTTTACAAAAAAGGAAGTATTGTATTCACGAAAAAAAATTTCACTCAAAAATCGAATTTAATTTCCATTTTGCTAACCCCCGAATGAAAGTTGAAATTTTTTTTCGACCCGACCACACGTGCATATATACCTAAAAACGTATAGACGCCCGATATATCCATTTTGAAAATTCCCAAGTTAATTACAACGAATTTTCTCGTGACGTCTGTATGAACGTATGTGCGTATGTATGTCGCATAACTCAAAAACGGTATGTTCCTAGAAAGTTCAAATTTAGTACGCAGACTCCTAGTAGGGTCTAGTTATGCCCCTCCTCTTTTGGTTGCATTCGGATGTTTCTAAAGGGGACTTTTGCACACTTGGGAAATCATTGTTAATTTCGATGCAAAATAAAGTGGTGTTATAATTTGGCGGACATTTGGCGATACATCGCCAGTTTTCTGGTCGTCCAAGTTCTGTTGCCAACTTGGCGACAAATTTGGCGGATATTTTTTTTTTTTTTTAAATTTTTAAACCTGGTTTCAATTTTGCCACTGTTGGTGATATTTAGAGAGTTAACTATTGAATCACATTGAAATTGCCAATAATGGGGAAATATTATTAAATTGGTGTGAAATTAAGTCATGTGATGCACAAATTAGATCGTTTCTTTTCACGTGAATTTGATATTTTCAAAATGACATTTTATTGCGAAGGTATTACATACATTTTTCTTAAGTATAAAGTATGAAATAAAATCTGTCATAACTTTTACTGTTACTTAAATTGCTCTCTTTTAAATTTAAAATTCACTGTATATAGCCTTATAGACTTTGTCTCTGCTGATAGGATGCTGTTCTTTTGAAAAAATGGTTTTTATTTTATCATAACTTTCCTACTTTGTAGAAATATAGTCTGGAAGGTTTAAAAAAAATATTTTTATAATTTTTTTTAAATTAAGTGTGATACTTAAACATATCGTGCAGTGATGCACTTTCCAAAGTGAGTATTTACACGTATATTTTTAACACGTGTGGACATATTATCGCAGAGCAACAAAAGCCATCTTCCATTGTGTTTGAACTATTTTTTTTTCTGGGTACTTTTTTTTTTCCTGTAACGAAAGATAATAATATTTAATTCATATTCGTTGTATTTTAGAATTTTCTGACCATCAGTACTCGGAAGTTTTCCCACCTGCTGTACAATTAATTTTTTTTCTCAAACTTCTAACTTACTACTTTCTACCCTTTTAACTACTACATAACTTGCCTACATTCTTTTCACGTCTTGCATTGTAATAGTGCTACTTGCAGTATTTCATCAGTAATGTTACTTGAAGGGTTTTCAAGCATTTAAACTCACTTTTTTTTTTACTATTCTATCTAGTAATACATGAAATATTTACTCATTACATCATAAAGTTTTTTTAATACTTTGTCTTTGGTAAAAATTGCTATAATTAAGGTCTAATTTTAAGGGTTTTATTGGCCGAATTTAGCTTACGTTTTATTATCATTTCTACGTAACAATTTTTAGTAAGAACGATGAACCATTAAATTATGGTCGTGTACTCATAACTAAGAAACTTATTTTTTGTTGACCAGTTATGGACACATCAGCTGATAGGATCTTAAATATTGGCATAAATATACCTATAATATCAAAAATAATATTGATTGATTACCTACCAATAAAACAGAAACATGATAAGAAACATCAGTGTGAGGTTCATAAGAAAGGAACGCTGGGAAAACTAAATGCAAAGAGAATTGCTGTATTTTTTTCCGTTTTGAAAATGTTTCTCCAAATATAGATAAAACTTGTGCTTAAAAATAAATGAAGCGGTGATCTTTAAACATGCTATTTTAAGAATTCACTGATGGTGCTCCTGTAATATCGATTACAATCTTGATATTGACAATACGAGTCAAACCTGACCGTTACTGGTTGGGTGCCCCTTAGTAGTTATTTATTCTATTTGAAATTTAACATGCAACTTGGATCCAACAAGACAGCTGACCACGTAGTTTTCTTTTGTTCTAAAGTGTTAGGTAATAAAGTTTGTTTTCTGTGTGTATCATATTTTGATTTGCTTCGCCTTTTCAATATCAATTTGGGAAAATGCCACATGTTTTTTTACTTTATTATTACACTATGTTAATTATTCTAAACTGAGGAATGTGTGCGTAGCTATGAGTATTTTAAGTTTGCAATTTCTTCGAAAATTAAAGAAAATTGAACATTTTCCCAGTTTAACATTGAGTACTCACCACGATCACAAAATATTCTTTAAAAGCATATATTCAAAACGTATTAACGTTTTCATTTCAATGAATAATACCATTCGATTAAAAAAATAGCTCACTGATTGAAATAAAAGTAACTGTCGTCATCTTCTTAACCTTCTAAGTTTTAAAATCAAACAAATCTCTTACATTACTTTCATCCGAATAAAACACTGAGTATTGAACTAGTATTTACAAGGAAATGGGTTTCGAGTTAACTTGTTAAATGTGACTTGGCGTTTTTTAATGCTTCGGTGGAAGCGAAAACAATCCCAACTCCTCCAACTCTCAAGTCGGGTAAGTTTCCAAGTCGGACTCACCACATACTTCTGCGCATACAAGAGGTGTTGACTGATATACTCCATGGTACAAAAAGAAATTGCTGTTTGCTCTAAGGATCAATCTTGTTTACCTTCTTCCAAAACGTTCGAAGATGAGGAACTCTCTCTTTCAACACAAGAGAAGTGGAGACCTTTTCTTAAGCCGCCAATGCGTTTTACTTTAGAGATTCTGCGCAAAGTGAAATAAACCATTGAGAGAAAATTGAATAAACTAAATGACTGGAGTATTTGCGAACAAAGCTCAAGAATTTTGAAACGGATATTTTTGGACTCTGTATTGCTGATGATGTAAGTAGATATATTTACTTCAATATGTGCGAAAATACAATAGTAAAAATAATTGAGTCTTTCTTTTGATTTTGACGGTTGATCATTTTAGTATCGTAGGTATTTAATACTGAAACGTTAATATTAGTAAGATGCTATATGATATAAATTGTTTTTCCTAACAATAATACATGATAAAATCCATTTTCCATAAAATACATTTAGAGTACATTTTCATTGCTTAAGATATAATACATTCAGTTATTTTAAAGAAAATGTACTTAACATCGACTTGTTATAGTTACTGTTTCAAGTTACTAGGAAACGCAGTTTTTGACAAAGAAACAATATTGTTAAGTAATAAACATAATTAATTTTTAATTTTAACAGCTGTCTATAATGATACAAAAAGAAAAGAAAAAAAAACTTAAAAATTAATAATCAAGAACATTAAATATGATGTACTGTTCTAAAGAACACAAACGCTAATAAATTGAAGAAATGTATTTATTTCTCAAATATATTACATTTGCTAAAATTTCTTTAAATTTATGAATCATTGTAGTTAGATAAGTAAATGACGAACAAAACTCAGGTTAAAAACGAAAAGCATATAACTGATTTTAAAGTGCAATAAAAATTATGTTTTAACTAATTAATATTTAATTTGAGCAATATGCGTTGGAATGAAAGTGCGGAATGAGTGAAAAGATAGTTGCATTGATTAATGCTTACAGTACTCAGAATTATATCGAATTGGTTGAAACTCTTCATATTACATGCTTCATATCCTAAGTTATACTGACAGCATCTATTTGTATTCAACGTT
The DNA here is from genome assembly GCF_026930045.1 of Uloborus diversus. NCBI lineage: Eukaryota > Metazoa > Arthropoda > Arachnida > Araneae > Uloboridae > Uloborus > Uloborus diversus. The sequence continues at coordinate 167,243,779 of NC_072733.1, forward strand.
ATAAAAGCGTTTAAGATTATATAAATAAGATATTAGGTAGATATTTTAAATTAAAACAAAGTCGCGAACGGAGCAATCAGGGAGCGGAGTCCCTTAGTCATTGATTAAATACTGAATAAATTATGTATCTATGACATTTTTTGAGTCAAAAATTAAGAATATTCATTTTTATATAAAGAAATGAACAATTAAAAAAAGTAATAAAGTAAAGTGCATGTTGGCACTTTTAAGATTTTTTAAGATTACCTCTTCCTTGGCGAAGGAAGACGCCTTTTTTATGTCGAGATGCAAGAAATTTCGAGTAAACCGACTGATTGCTGTGTATTGAGTACTTTTAGAGTACGTATCGCATTGCCATGGCAATCTACTTTATTTGCGTTTTTTTTTTTTCACTTTATTGAAATTATTTGTTTGATTATTTATCTATGTTTTCAAAAAATAGTTTTTCGTTTCTATAAGAGTGTGCTTAGTTAATGCATATTGAAACCAACCCACAAATGCAAAATTATTTATTTTACTCAAAAGTATCAGCGTAATAGTTAAAAATGATTTGCAAAAAGAAGCTAAGCACATTTTTACTAAAGTCTAACGAATGTATTGAACCGGGTATAAGAACATTTACTGCATACAAAGTTTAAAAATACCGATAAAAATAAACCTGATAAAAATTAAAAGCACAAAAACGGCAATTGATGCAGAGGGTAATTAGTTCTTTTTTAATGTGCAAGACGATAGTTTGTCAATTTAGAATACTTAGTAGTTCTGTTCACATGGCGCTTGAGAAAGCTACTTATAAGTTGCTAATCACAGCAAACTTTTTTCCGGTAGTATGCGAATCTGCACTTACAACTTATATTTTCCCGGTTTGTACTCAGAATGCATTTAACAACCTTGTTTGCGGGTCTGAGTAAAACCACTTCTCCATCACCGCTTTTAACATGTATACTGGGACATTTACAGCCCTTTTTTTTTTATCAGTATGAGCGGAGACATGCAGGTTATAACGGTGCCTTGTGGACTTAGATCTTACTAACCCTAAAATTATTAACTTATAAAACTTGAGAATTTATTTCAGGCTCTCGACTTTCTTTGAATTCAACGAAACCTTTTACTCGTAGAAAGAAAATCGCCACTTCAACAAGCTACAGGTGGTTCTTTTACAGCTAAAAGGAAATTGGGATAAGGAAATAAAACGTTGCAAGCGGATTTAAGTTCTCTGTTGTTCCTATTAAGATTAAAAAATGCACGATACTAAGGAAAATCTTTCCCTTTATATTGTTTAACATGATAATATTTTTAATGTATCTACATTCTTTATTATATTGGATTTGCAAATGATTTAATTTAATTTTATAAGAATTTACTATTTTCCTGATATCAGCAAAATGAGTTATCCATAAGCAACCACACATTCAAATATCTTAATATGTATGTTTATCTGTCTGGTTGAACATACAGGTCTGGTTGTTGTTCCAAAATCCTTTCATAGGAATCAAAACATGCTACATTTTTAATATAATACATTTTCTCCGAATAAATCTTAAGTATATTTTTCAGTGTTCAATGGCAAATAAAAAATGCTTTATTTATTTACTTATTTATTTATTTTTAAATATTAATAAAATTGTTACTTATATTCAGAATTATTGAACAGTTAAAGTGCTTTTAGTTTCCATTTTGCTAAACTATCCATTGCAAAGTCTAAAATTTGGCTCTTCCGGAAACTAATTTCTTATTCCATCCATCCAAAATGTTTCTTTGATGGAATTCTTAGAAACTTTTAAAACTGAAGTTCAACCTAGATAGATATCCGTATGGAGTGGAAACGGTTTGTTTACATCAATATCTCTATTTAATAATGTAGCTCCCCAAAAGAACTAATATTTCCAACATTTACCCGCGCTCGAACTGCATTGGACTTTCTAGCTAAGTTTTATTTTTCATCGCATAAGTTGGCGAAAGGCAAGCATTCTAGTGATTCATATCTTCTTTTACGATAACGCCGGCTGCCGTTTTGCTATTTCTTTTCAATCAGCTAAAGTGCACACTCATTGGTGCTTTAAATATTCTGCATATAAGCGTATCAAGAAGTATTATTACATCAGACTGTAGTCGCTTCAAGCTATTTTCTCTATTTCGTAAGTTTTCCCCGCGTTGCACCATAAAAGTTTACACAGAACCATAAAGAACTTCAGTTATATTAATAAACTAGAGAAACGAGTAGCATTTATTATTGAAGTCAGTTTTTTACATTGGTAAAAAAAACGCTTTGGAACTGCGTACTTGAAATTACTGCTTAAGGTTATATCGAAGGGAATGTCAAAGTTTTAACTCATTCTAATATTCCGTATTTTTTCCAAGTCAAATGCATACGTTTCTATTGTTTTCAGTAACCATATTTTTAGCGTGTGTTTTTAAATGATAGGATGTTGATTTTATCTGAGGGAAACATTCAGCATAAGTGTTGTTTTATCTCATTGATGGGTTGCTGATTTCATTTACAACTTGTTTTTGCTTAAATTATTACAAAGAACTAATATAAAAAAAGATTTTTCATAAAGATGTGAGCAAAATGTTATTGATGAGAAAGTTGCCAATCAATGATTTTACGTTATATTTCGCCATTTGTTTTTGACTAGCAAATGTACCCAGCGTTGCCTGGGTCAGTAATAATATTAAGATACAATTTATAATTTCCTTTATTTATTTTTCGCTGTGCCCCGCGGTTTCACACGCGTGAATAAGACAACAATAAATGTAGAAACTATTTTAAGTACATCACGCTGTGATATATATTACATGATATAAATATGGTAAAAAATTACACACCCTTATCCACATTGATGTTTTCCGTAAAATAAGAAAATCGAAAAAAAAATCAATAAAAAATAATGGAAAACCCTTGATTTATAAATTACTTAATTTTCAAATGAGGCGGGGTAATATATGCTGAAAATCTTCGTTCCCGCAGCTGGGTTCGAATCCGAGACCCTAGGGTTAGTGACCGAGTGCGTTACCGACTGATCTATGCGGGCAGCAGAAGTGCGAACTATTGTTGCAACAAAAAATGCGTCATGATTCTTATTAATTTAATTTTAATGTATTGCTGGTTCACTCCTATTAATCATAGCGTGATGTTATATAACATATAGCCTTCTTCAATAAATGAACTATTCAATACTTTTTTTTTTTTAAATTTGAAGCAGTAGTTCCTGAGATTAGCGCATTCAAAGAAACAAACTCTTCAGCTTTATATTATTAGTATAGATGTACAATTGTACACCTACGATACATATATTTTGCAGTCAATTTTAAATACTACCAAAAACGAAACTATCAATAAATGGTCCTAAAAATGTCTCAAAGATACCATTTTTTAACCGCAACCAGCGTTTTGGTAAGTAATTAACCAGTTTTCTCTTTCTCTCTCTCGTGTATGTATAGGTATAAAAAGTTTCAGAAAAAGAAGGTGGTCGCAACTGTTTTTGTCTAAACTCCATCCAAAGAGCTAATACAATTAGAATTTAATGCCTGCAAAGAAAATAATCAGTTGTATTAAAAAATATATATAATTGACAAGCCATATTGAATTAGAAATGACAACCATCTTGAAAAATGGAACCATCATTAAGAGTGAAAAAGGCATTGACTGAACAGACGACCAGTATGTTTAGTCAAAGCTTTTTTCTATCTGTATGTTATCAATTCGGATTCATAAATCTGATGACGGACAAATAAAATTTGAAATACATATTCTAACGAAAATGCTTAACTGTAAGTAGATTCGAAATCAAAAGAAAATCTTATTTGAGAAATTATCGTTTGAAAGAGGAAAAAAAATCTTTCAACTGAGAAACAATTTTATTTTGAATGATATTCCAAACGCAAGACAACTATCTACTAGAAAAAGCGAAGAAAGAACAATATTTTTGTTTGACGAGAGACAGTGATGTTAAACGTATAACTGTTACCAAAAAGAAAAAAAAAATATTTGTGTAATGAAGATTACGTCCATTAATAATGAATATCATAAATGACATACATTCTGAGTAAAACACAATCAATGGTGTAAAAAACAAATGTCACGTTATAATTGAACTTCCTATAATACCCCAGTCATGAACTGAAAATTAATAACAAAGGAAAAAAAAAGCTTTAACACAACAAATGTCATCCGACGATTAAAAAAATTAATTCATATAATTAATGAAGAGCGCAGAAAAAACAATCATTATTTCTTGTTGGAAGAAAAATGAAGAGCAAAAATAATATTCCAATCAAAATACAATCCTAGTCCGAGAAATAATCGATGAAAGAAAAAAAAAAAAAAAACTCTCCCAATCGAGAAGCAATTCAACTCTCAATGATAATCCAATCGGGATCTGAAAGCGAGTGATTGCTGTGATCATGGTTCAGGTGATTTATGAGGCGCTGGAACGAAGTACTCCCAATGAGATGCAAACATTCCGAGCTGAGGAGAAGTCCACATCTTCGCCAATTCCGAAGATGCTATCAATCGTTCTGGCAGGTGTGGTAAAAGGCGCTGCAATCTGGGAAGATTTGCTTCACAAGTGGAAGGTAACTTTTTTTTTTTTTTGACGGCTGTTTATTATTTTAGTCGTAGTTTGTACTAAGATTTGCGTTTTCGGGTGCGAAATCTCAGCGACTTATTTTATCACGAAATAATCAATGTTCTAATTCTTAGAATACAAAGGCAAAGTTTTGATGAATAGTTGAATATGAAATTAGAAAGAACAATGTTTGGAGATAATTGCTGGTCGCGAAATTAAACAATTGATTATCGTATTTAGTACATCAGGCTAAAAATGTTTTTTCTTCCCTTGTCATGCATTACGTGCGTTTCATTTCACAAAAAACTTCATTTCACTTCGCAAAATAAGAATAAGGGGCGTTCAAAGAAGTATTTATCGAAACCAGCACGGGTTTTTACCGACCACATGTTTGGGACTTTAAAACAAAATTCAACGTTCTAATACACATATATAATAGCAAATTCACTGATCAAGTAATGCTGACGTCACCAACAACGATACTCGCGCCACGGGATGATAATTTGATAATATTTTTTGGTAATGTTTAAAATGCTGGGAAAGGCTTTATTGTGACAAGGCTGAACTGGACCCGGTAGGATTTACTACTGGTAAGACTGTCATTTTAGGAGAATGAAGAAACGAAAAAGTGGTCAACAGTGATCGCTATCTACTGGAGTTCAGAGTTAATCCACTGGAGTTAAGGTTAATATTTTAACCGTCAAAATATCACTAAACAGGCAATTGCTTCGTTCAAATGTAGAAACAATTTTCACTCACTATACCATGACGGGCGATTTTCTAGTATTTAAATAAAAAACATTACTGGATAAAATTATCGCTAGATTAAGAAAGCTATTATTGAGTAAAGATAAGTGACCAAAAAAAAGTATTTTTTAAAGTAAACTGTTTTTTAAATGTCGAAACAAAGATTTATTAAACAATAAGTGATATTTCGCACCATGAAATAACAAAAGAAGTTTTCGAAAACCTCGAATTCCATGTTTAAATACCGGTTTATGTAATCAAACAAGGGGAGGCCTAAAAAATATTCTTCTGCTTAGAAAAACTTGAAATTGTATTTTTATTTCTTTTTATAGGAATGGAACCGAAATGGATTTCTATATTCAATAACCCGAACTTTTTTTAATGTTCAATATTATATGAAAATAAATTATTTCTTGTGTTCGGCAGCTAAATCATATCTTGTCTTTAAACTAATTTAACTTGCGTTTGCTACATTCCATTCATCCTGTGTAGCCAGGAACGTTCTTAAAATATGCTCCAATATTGTTCATTCTCCAATGTTTGAGATAGTTTCAATACCTCGGAAATAGTTATTATCGCTTAACTCTTATCGTAGGTAAAATATTCGTTTTGTATTTACCTTAGAGCTTTTTAGTCGTTAAATGCTTTTCCGTTCAGTTTTCGAAATGTTTACACACCATATTCGACGCTTGGTCTTTTCTATAAATAATTGACTATTCCCTAGAACTTTTAAACTAAGTAGAACCCATGATTTTGTTCCTTTAACGCAAATTGCTCAACTAACAATAAATATGACTTTTCAACTATTTACTTACTTTTTTAACGAATCAAATAAATCATATATTTCACTATCTTTCAAACTTTAACTTCCGCTATGCTCTGCAACAGCCAGGCATTGAAAAAAATCATTTTAATGTTTTCTATGAAGAATGTGAACGATTTATGTCATATACTGATAAAACAAAATATTTCTGATATATATATATATATATATATATATATATATATATATATATATATATCCGTTCGTACATTGTAGTGCTAGTCGTTTGAAGCATTGGTAGGTTTGCAGATTTCTGAAATGCTCAACCGGGATGCCGGAATGCCCTTACCCCTCCCCGTGTCACTAGTGTTCAAAGGAGTACACAACCAGGACCTCTTCGAATCTTAAATAGAAGGAGGGGGGGGGAGAGACTCGAAGATTCGCGGCGGTCCTGTACACAGCCCTGGCTGTTTTTTGGAGCGTTTTATAGGGTAGTTTATTCTCAGTACTATGAATAAATGGTTACTAATTATGAACCTAAAACAGGGGTAATAAAAAATGACATAAGCAGATAAAATTTGAACATTTCAGTTCCGAAATGGAAATATTTACGATTTATTTCATTTAAGAAAAATACTTTGAATGTGAAATAAAAAAATAAACAACCTTTAGATATAATTTCTCAGTTAGTTATATTAGTTTTTATAGACAGTTTTGGTTTTGAATCTTGTGAAATTCCTCACAAGCTAGTCTAGTATTAATTCTAAAAGTCAATAATACAAATGAGAAAGTAATTATCCTAAATAATCATTCACAGTTAACTATTTTTAGACCTTTTCGGTCATGTGTAATCAAATTTATCTTTTTCCGGGACTTGGAATTATACCAGCCGGGACACCGGGATTTTGTTTTAAAACCTGATATGTACCGGTCAAACCGGACGTCAAGCCTAAGCATAGGGCATTGTGCAGTACCCCACAACCCATCAAATCATTTTACTTAATTTTTCAACAGCAGTTCGCTTACTTCAAATAAATTAAATCAAATGAATACAACTTAAACCACAACCGAAAGAGTAAATATCTTTTCAAATATAGCAGAAAGAAAATGTATAGCAGTCAATTGAAAAATTGAATATCTTGCACCAAATGTTACCGCCTTTAAATATATTGCAATCGGATTGATACGATGAATGATTACCCGATCATGGTTAGAGATGATTTATGGTTGCTGGGTTCATGTTCTTCCAATGAGATGCAAAAAGGTCAGTCGGATGAAAGGTCTACTCCTTCCCCTGCAATGAAGGTGCTATTCATCCTTTTGACAGGTGTTAATAGGGCACGGGTACTATTCGGAGTCTTTTCACGTTGTTGAAGGGTTTGGTCAAGGCATTTTGAGTACTTCTGACTTGAAGAGCTTGTTTTTAGGAGAAGGAGAGAAATGAGAAACGGATGTTTATCTTACAATGTGATTGGGAAGACTAGTATTTAAAAGAGGTAAAAATTTTTATAAGACTTTTTACCACCTAATAAGTATTGGAAAAACAAATCATTTTGCACTAAAGGGGGATAGGAGATGGGGAAATGTGTGTTAATTCATCAGTCTGTCTCTTTACACATACTTCAAAGATATAGATTTGATTGAAAAAAAGCATGTTTCGCGGTTTTATTTTTTATTTATTTATTTATTTATTTATTTTTTTTGTACTTTGCTGTTTTTCCTATTTTCTAAAAGAAACAATCAATGTAGTAGCACGTTTTTATTCAAATACTTTTCTTCACATCCTATTTTTGAGCGCTGTACCATAAAATTCCTTTACTGGACTCAATGCAAAAGAATCCTTGATAAAGAGGTTACTTAATTAAAAAAGAATATGTAATTATACCTGCCGCTAGCTGCTAACTAAGCAGTTTAATTTTACAGGTTTTCCCGGGAGAGCTGTGTGCAGCTGCTACGCGCTACGAAAGAAATTTTGATGTCAGAATATGCTTTGATATCGTATCTAGAGTAAAATTTAATAATGACAGCAAAAGTTTTTTTTTTTTTTCATTTTTTGCCAACTTAAGTACTGTGAGAACTAAACCTTGCAATTTTTCTTCTAGGAAAACCGCGATCTCTATAAAAATCAATTCAACTAATAATAATGGCTACTTTTCTAATGCCAACTGGAAACCGTTTCTGACCACTATCACCCAGCTATTTTGCAAGCGGAGCGGCCTACTTTCAGCCAAATAGTTTTTTAAAATGGTGTTTCCCAGAAAATCTGCAAAACAGGGGTCATCTAATTTCTTCGCGGATAAGAGAGCGAGTGAGAGATAGCGATAAACGAGCAAAATGCCAAACTCCAGTCATTTCTTGAAAGAATTTATCCTGCTAGTTGGTTTTATTTTACGTATACTTTAAAAAGCTGTTCATAATATTACTAGCTACCAGATAACACTTTAGAAAAGACTAATCAGTATATATTTATCAAAAATGTTTTCAGATAATTACTTTCATTTCAATAGTTAGACATTTTTGCGCATGAAACTAGTTGATTCGATTTAAAGCAGACAATTTTACACTGAAAATCATTGTAAATAAGAAATTAAAGCTTGAAGTATTACTTTTGGTTAATGTGTTATTATTTTCCAGTACTTTAAATTTGACTGCCAAATGTAAAAAACAAAAGTGATATCATATGAATAAAAATAATAATTTTGAATTATTTTCTCGCGTGAAATCCAAAGCAAAAGTTTTAATGGTCTTTTAAAAGAAGCTTCCAATAATAAAGCTTCCATCAATAATGGAATCAAAACCATTCAAGCGTGAAAGTATTTTGATTGCGGGTGATAATTCGTAAGGATGTCTTTCAGTGAAATGTAAATAGTTCAAGCAGAAAGAAGTCAACCGCTTCAGCAATCCTGTAAGCGTTATCAATCGTCCTGGCTTTAATCTCAGAAGATTTTTCATTTGAAGTGGAAGATGATGCTTTCCGTTAAAATTTGCCATGCATAGGGCGATACGTTTGGGTCAAATGGTGTTCTAGTTTTCGTGTGTAAAAGAAAATTTGAAATGAACAAAGCACTTGTGAAGATCTATTCATCATCAGAATCATATCAAAGGCCATTGCAATGTTTGCTTTAAGCAGTATACACAAAATGTATGCCGACTTGACATTTGACTTCCTCCATTAAATTTTGTGTAGAAAGGACTTGTATGCGAAAGGGTAAGTAGGCGAATGCGTGACAATTCTCCTGCTTTTGGTTTGGTAGCTCGCTGTCCCCTCTCACATGGCCATTAGTTGCCGTGCTTCTGTGCGAGTGTTTTCAGTGCGATCAACAGCGCCGTGTGGATTATGGGTGAAAAATAAAAGTTTTTTTGAAGTGTAAGCAAATTTTTATATCCGTTATTTTTTTTCTAGACCCCATAAAAGTGGATTGAATTCTCAAAGCTGTTGAATATTAAGTAGTCTCTATTTCGTCGCAATAAATGAAGTATTTTTCGGATATTTTAGAACGCCATTCACAAACTAGTGCAATTTGATTTCGATTTCAATCTGGCTAGTTGAGGCAACTAGGTGATTTTTCTTCCAGGCAAGTGTCACATACTTACCTGAGCTACGTTTTTAGTCTCAAAAGCTTTAAAAAAAAAAGCGCATGAACTATGCAAAATGCTATTAAACGAAATAATTGCATTTGTTGCAATGCACATGATCTTATCATTTCTGACATACGTGTGTACAACCTTACGCACATGCTTTAAGCTTACATGCCCGCTGTTTAAGGAAATTGGAAACTCAAAAAGAAAAACCAGCAAGGGGAAATCTTCACTTGATGGTAGCTCACTAATAATTACTTCGAAATGCAGTCTCACTTTACGTATAATTGTAATTTTAAGAAACAACATTTCAGAATTTTTATTCGTGTCGCTTTGTCTTTTTTGTTACCTTATTTCTTTTTTTTTCTAAAAAAATATGTACCCTGATGTTTCATTCGAATGAAGCTTATTTGCAGATCACCGAATTTAGGATAATTGGCACAACACTTTTAAAATTTAATTCTTGCCGCTTTTAGAATTTCCATTAAATTTTCGTTGTATTCGGCCTCTGTAAATTATAAAAAAGAACAATCTTTTTGTTTTTTATTACATATTTTTGGTACAAAATCGTTCTCTTACCAAGACTTTTTAAAAGGTTGTGATAGTTCTTTCTCAAATCCTTGCACAAAACGTCCTATTTATTTTGCCTGTTGGTGAGTTGAGTATGTTTATCACGTATTTCAGTTTTTATGTAAGATGCCATACTTGTCACTTTTAAAACAACTCATCATTTTCATTTGATGTCACGTGATCTAATATTTTTTGCAAGTAGAACCAATTAAGCCGTGTATGCATAGGAAAAGAAACATTAAAAGTCCGTGCATAATTTTGATCAATATTAATCAAAAGTAAATTAAGTACATTAATTTAAATATGTGTAAAACTGTCTGTTTCGGTATGAACTTCATAATGGATTATTTTAACTAATGCAGATTTGTACAAATTAATGAATAATTAATTTATATAATTCTTATAAGCTTCTCGGCTACAGACGATTTTTCTAGTGTAAAATAGTTACTTTATATAGGTATAGTTCGATCGTGTTAAGTTTATTAACATGTAATTGTACTCCTTTTTTGTTTTGAGTTTATATTCATAAAGAAAATAATTTTCGGATGTATGTAAACTAGGGATGCACCGATAAGCAAATTGGCCGATTATCAGTTACCGAGTAATTGGCTGCGTATAATCGGCCAATTAAGTGGTAGAGCCACCTAATACTCATAATGATTATATTTAATACTGACAATTTGTCCAACTTTTTTTTCTTTTATCATTTCGACTTCAGAAATAGTTAAATCCTCTCTCCGAAATAAACTTTTATTTTTCAACCGGGGGGAGGGTCATGCTAATTTTTGTGCATTGCAGTTTAAAAGTCCTAGATGTAAATATTCGCAACATTGTCATGTGGATAGAAACTGTGAAGTTTATTCTTGAATATTTTATTCAGTTTTACGCGATTTCTTAACTGTTCGTTTTGTTTTTACTCTACATTTATATAGTAACACATGGTATAGCAATGACTGCAGAATATTGCATATTTTTATTGTTAATAAATGTATTCTTTAGTTTCTTGTTGAAGATATACTAAAAGAAAAAATAAATCCCCGATTAATTGGCAAAATTGGTCGATAAAAAATAATCGTCAAAAGGGTCGAAGGCTGAAAATCGGCGCTTTCCTAAAAAAAAAAAAAAACACTCCAACCGAACAGAAATAACATTAGAAAATCGTATAAGAGGAGCACAAAAAGTTCTCATTTCTTGAAACAATTCAACTCTCAATGATAATCAAATTGAAATTATTCAAATACGAGAGTGTTTTGATCACGGTTAGGATAATTTATGGCACGCTAGCCTGGAATGCTCCTCAATGAGATGCAAACTCTTCATGCAGAAGGAGGTTCATCGCTTGAGCAATCCGGAAGGTGCTATCAATCGTCCTGGCAGGTGGAGATTGACTCTTGCAATCTTCGGGGATTTTCAGTTGGAGTAGCGGTGGTGCCTCCCATGCTAAAACATGCTCGTGTGGGAACGGGATATTTAAATGATGTGTCAATTTCGAGCTATTCGGGAAAAATGTTTCTTTAATTTAATTTATTTTGAGACATTATTTATTGAAACGATTCTGAGAGAAGTGTTGCTTGCCTTTTTGTAAAAGATAATATTTAAATCGGACAGAAGTGTTTAAACGAAATGTGAACTATTTTTTTCTAAAGTACGGGAATGTGGGGCAAAGTGAAATTGTTAAGAGTTTTTTTTAAACGAAAAAATCGAAAAAAATGTTTCGAAAATTACAGTACATAAAGAAAGAACATAGTAATTTATAATAAAACTTGCGTTGAAACAGTATTCTTTATTTTTGGCAGTAAATTTAAGTCTTCAAAACTACGTGGGAAAATTTCACTTTTTTTTTCATGAGGCAAGGTGAAAAATATTTTTTAATGAAATATTTTCTATTCGATTATAAAACATATTTTTGTCCAAAAGAATCAGTAAATAAAAGATTGAATGAATAAATGAAAAGATAATGAAACAATAAACGAATAATTAAATGAATAAACCAATAAATAAAGAAAAGTATATGAGCGAATAAAAGAATGAATTAATAAGAAAATAAGTGAATAAATGAATAAATAAGTGAATAAATGAATAAATAAGTGAATTACAAAATTTTACAATATGTGTGTCATTTTTTAAAAATTACCAGTATTACCAAATGCTTAAAAACCAAATGCTTTTACCAAATGCTTTTTAATCTTCGGTGGTATATTTTTCCTGACTGGAATAGAGTACATATGGACACTATCATATTTAAGTTGAAAAATAACTTTTTAAAAGAGAAAAAAAAACTATTTCTGGCTAAAAACAGTTGCAAAATCACTTATACACCGGTTTCGATGGTAATCACCATCTTTTATTCAATTTAGAACTATAGTGATGTGCCGGATCGTTAAAAAAGTAGATCCGCGGATACGAATCTGGATCATTAGGTGTCAAGATCCGCGGATATGGATCTCAATTTCTTTTAACCCAATTCAACCATCCAGGTGCAAAATTTGTTACGGAAGGTATTCCCTTCGGGATAATAGCAGTTTCTTCAAAAAATGCCAACTACGGCAAAAATACAAAGACTATGATTTACTCTTTAAAGAAATCTCCGTTAAAATTGAGGCAGAGTTGAAAGGAACGGGCCCGCGCTGCATTAATGTTTAGATGGAATGTGAAAAATTATTTCTAGCTTACTCGGTAGATGTAGGATACAGGAGCAAGATTGTAAACCTGCTACTGGACAGGCTAGAAATTATTTTTCGCATTTTATTTTCAGCGTAAATGCAGCGCTGACCCATTCCACCGAACTTGCTACGACCGACGAAATACAGAGCCGGGAACACCTTTACAAACAGTAAATAGAGAATTTAGTCTTACCTTTTTGTGAAGGATGCCGAGAAAAACAAAAATGAAAAATAATAGAAACCCCGAATCAATAACAACAACTAATATTAAGTTAAGCCTATTAAGATGAATTTCGCGAGTCAGATTACACATTTGTTAATAAATATGAACTGACAGCAGGTAAAAATTTTAAATCATTGAGCTTTTTCTCCTTATCTTCCGACTATGAAATCGCCACCAATCACGCGTATAAAATCTTAGAATTGAATTTAAAATTTACTTTACAAGGTTATAGCTCCTATTGTATATAAGTTAGAAGTTTCAAATAAATATGAAACGCAGAAAATTTCGTTCTTTCAATTAGGGCCAACATTTTTAATGTGCGGGTAAATTTTTACTACCATAATTGTGAAAACCGTTAAGTCGGTTTTTAATTAATATTTCCAGTAATTAAAGTTCTACAAAAACGAGGCCAAGCTAAGAACACCTTCAATCAAGTCACCTTTTAAATTAAAAATGAATTATCAAAATCGGTTCATCTGTTTAGGAGCTACGTTGCCACAAAGACACACTGATACACACTTTTAAAACTTATTTCCCCTTCCTTTTTGCAACGGGGGGGGGGGAGGGGAGATACAAATTGGCTTCTGAAATGATACCTTATAATTTAAATAGGGAATAGAACCTAATTTAAACTGAATTTAAGAGTCTTTTATTCAAATATTTAAAAATTTTTAGAATAGAAATGATCCGTTTAAGATCCGTCAAAAAAGTAACGGATACAGATCTTTATTTTCTCTCGGATATCTACGGAGACGGATATTTGGAACATCACTACTTAGAACGAGATTTTCTCGTAAACGATAAATAGTATTTCAAGCTCATTTTTTTATGAAAGAACACCATTGAAAAGAAAATTTATTTTTATAGAAAAAAATGTGTTCTTTCTAATAGTATAAATGAAAAGAAGATGCAAGATGACAAACTTGAGCTACAGCGCATTGAAAATTGTTTTTTTTTTCATGTGAACGATTTTGATAGCCACTTTGGATGGCAATGTCTTTTAGAAAACTAATATTTGCGCTTTGCAACTTTTACCCATCAAAACCATGTACATTGACAGTAGAATTACCAAGTACAAGCTTTTGATTTATTTTTGTTCTTAATTTAGGACATTCTAAAATCCAGGAAAAAGTTTCTCAACTGCGTTTTGCCAAGACTTTGCATGCGTGCTACACAAAAATTAATGAACTTAAACTCAAAAAAATACTAGAACTTATTGAAAACCATAAGATCCTAAAATTTCAGACTTCCAGTGTGATAAAATTTTCCACAACCTGACCTTAAACGCGGCAAATCGTTACGACAGACAGAATTTCAAGCTCATTTTTCCCCTTATTCTAAAGAACACCATGAAAAAAAACTTATTTTGATAGGAAAAATTGTGTTCTTTCTAATGGTATAAACGAAAACAAGATGCAAGGTGACAAACTTGAGCTACAGCGCTTTGAAAATAGGCTATTTTTCACTTGAACGGTTTTGATAGCCACTTTGGATGACAATATCTTTTTGAAAATAGATATTTAAGCACTGCAACTATAACCCATTCAAAACAAGTGTTTTTACAATATAAGCACCAAGTACGAACCTTAGAATTATTTTTGTTCAGATTTTATGACAATCTAAAATCCTGAAAAAATTTCCCCACCGTGCTTTTTCACGAGTTTACACGCGTGCTATAAAAATATAATGAACTCAAATTCACAAATATAAATGAGTGTATTAACAGCCAATTGAATTTTATGCTCCAAAAATTTCAGGGTTCCAGGGTAATAAATTTTTCTGCAAACTTTGGCTAAAGAGGGCAATTTGTCACAAAAAGCTCATCCGCCATTTTGGGTTAATTTTTTGGAGATTCTAGATCCTCAGGGTTTTAATCTCGGATGCTGAAAACTTGCATAAGTTAGTTTCAAAGGCATCTCTACACCTTTGTAAAATTTCATCCAATTCGGAGATGGTCGAGTGGGGACGATTTAAAAAATTAGGTCGGTTTGACGTGGAATGACTCAATAGCAACATTCAATAATTTCGAAATTGTTGTTTGGCAGCTATTTTTGAAGATGTTGAAGTGCTCTTCCGAAGTTGTTTTTAAGAAGATATTTTTATTGTAGTTGGAAGCGCTCTTTCTAAATTGTACATAATCTACGTATGGTAAAGAAAATAAGAAAAAAAAGATAGGGGATAACACTTTCAGAAGTTTTATTTATCTGCATTTAACTTGCACTACTTTAATTAGATTTTTTTTTTTTTTGTTTTTTTTTTTTTTTTTTTTTTGCTTTCCATTTCTGACGAGACATAAAGTTACCCTTAATTGCAGAATAGCTAAAGTACAGGATAATAGTTCGTTTTTATCTTCAAGTGGGAGCAGCCTCTATACCAATATGGATTGTTGGGCGTATTTCTTAAGCACACAAATCTATATTTACAAATGGTTGGCATATCTCGCAGTTGAACCTCGCGAGTCGGGTGCGTTAGTCATTTCGGATTATTATTTCAAGTATATTTTATGTTTAGTTGAGTTTAATGCTAAAAATATATGCAGTGTATCTGAGAGATACGAGCGAGAAAGAAAAAATGCTTAAGCATGAAGTAGTTGCATATCATACAATTTTTAAATTATAATTTTAAATGAAGTTGATAGGGTGGATGGATTTTTTGCCGATTTTGCTCCAAACGTTTCAGCTCTGTTTAGAACGTTACTGCAATTTAAACGTTAAAATTATTTTATGTTGCACGAAAAATTATGACCTCCAATTGAAATTCTAACAACATATATCATTGTTGTTCATTTTTACACTCAACATAATTACGAATTTAAGTAAACTATACATATTTTTTTCTCTTCTAATTGCCCGTCTAGATATCCTTCAAATAAAGTGCAAACAGTTATTATGCGAGCAGTAAATGATTAGCGTTCAGTTTCGACAGTTGTTGCGAAAAGTTAATATTGCGCTTGTTCGTAAGGCTTAATTGCTCATTATTTTAAATAGAAATTTAAATCAGCATCGGTTTACTCTTTTTAAGCAAATGACTGATATTAAAAATGGGACGACTTTTGTGGTATAGCTTCAATCGACTCAATTACGTCTCTTACTCTTTTCCTTTGTACGCAAAGGAATCTGATTCTTAATGAACTTCAACAATGCTGCATAAGCGGAGAGAGCAATGATAATTGTGCGCGTTATTAGCGTAAATTGAAATGTCAATGAACAAAACAAATCGAATTGGTTCTTTCCATTGCCTTTATTTTGCATCTAATTATATGACAAAATGCTGTATCAAACCCTTTAACAAACATAAAAAAAAAAAATTCTAATATTTATTAATATGTAGTGCATGAGGTGGTTGTAAATTTTTATTTTTCCTTCCTAATTAACTGTCTGCATTTATTTAGCTGTATGTTATGCAATTAAATTTTGCAAATTAGTTTTTTTAGCAATTCTTGATGATAGAATGAAGCGTAAAATAGTCTGGGAGATTACTGAGACGACTAAAATAGCTTTGTTTTCTGTTGCTGCATTTAACTGTTTATGCTTAAACGGATTTACATATTCATTTATTCTGAAAAAAGTAATTTATATTTAGATAGTTTCACTTGTAAGGAAATGAATTCGGTGTTTATGAGCAGTTAGTAGTTTTTAATATTATTCGTTGGTTTTATTTTTTTGAGAACCACATGTACCTCAAAAAAAAAAAAAAAAAACTCATTAGGAGACCTCTTGCGCATCGGACTGGGAAACGTTGCAGAGTGTGTCTCTGATGAATTAGGGAAAATTTCGTAAGAATGCACTTTAAACCAAACGCAAACTGCTGCACAGAACCTTCATTCTACAGCGAAATGCTAACGGGTAAAATTGATGGCACACACACTTCATACATATATCTGAAACTAGAGAATCAACTGCAGTTCGATAAAAATAAAACATTAATTCGTTAGTTGTAGGAGAAAGCGAGTATGTTTTGATTAAAGAAAACTTGGAACTGAAATCGTAATATGCTCAAACATTTAAGTTTGTTCAATGACTTCCAATATTTTGAATCTGCAAGACAATTTAGCCATGTTTACTTTTTTTTAGTTTAAAAAAGAAACATATCACTTTCGAATTATTTCTTTGGTGACTTCAAAATATAGTTTACTTTTATCGAGATCGAGAACTCATGTGGGCATTTATTTCAGTTCAGTCTGTATTCCAGTCACAGCGTTGCTTCAGTACATATTTAAAGAAGAATCGTGGAATGACCTTCCAAGCGAATTCTAACTCAGCACAGTATTTATTTATTTCAAAGTGATGACAGAAATTGTTTATGTCACTTAGTCGACCATAGTTAAATTTTTTGAAGTCTTACTTTTGAAGTCTGAAGAGGTACATTAAACTCCCGATTAATCTGCTGGCGGTTTATCTACGGGGCGTAATATCCGTGAACTTTCACACTTAAAAAAATATGGTGATGATTAACGGAAAGTAAATAAATGCGCATATTTAAATTTAAGAAGTATAAAATCCATCTTTAGATATTAACTATTTATTTCTTCCTCCACTCTTAACCCCCCCCCCCAGCAAACTTTACTTGTAAAGGCTTAATAAATGACATTATAAACTCAAAATTATTAAAAAAGGCATGCACGTGTTTCTTAAAATACGAACCCCCCCCCCCCCCTTTTCATTGCGAAAAGGTGTGAGCCTATAGATAATCAATTTTCCTCAGAAGAGCTTGGAATTTGTAAAGCCCTTACGATAGCAAATCAAAGCTGTTGGTCGCGACACGTATAAACGAAGAAAAGACTTCTGAAATGGAGCAAAACTTAGCTTAAACTAGTGATAAACCATTAATATTTTTGAAAAAAGCATGTATTTGCATGTAAAAGCATTGTCTTTATTTGTGCAATTGTGTGTTTCGTCTTTGTGCTATTGCTCCATTAGCTACGTACGCACTGTCGTGTCAGTTAGTTCTGCTAAGTGCCAAAAAAAAAAATAAATAAATAAATAAAAAAAAATAGAGGAGTAGTCATTCCAGAGCATAACAACTATTGTAATGTTTTATACAGTTGGACTACAAAAGCTAGTATATGTTGTTTTCAGATGAAAATATTTAAAACGTTGCTGAAAATTGTTTTTTATTTAATTATCTTTCTTTCAATGGTAATATAAAGCTAAGAAACAATGCGATAGGTAACCAATTTCATCTTTCCCACAATGAAGTATATAATATTTATTTCCAAGTATTTGTAGGTTGATTGAATAAATGTTTATAACCAATTCTAATTCCTTACTGAAATCAAATGTAGATGACATTTAGGACACATCAAGCATTAAAACAGCAAAGCAATTTTAAAGATACGCTCATTTAAAACAATATGCCGTAATTGCTACATCATATCATAGTGTGTGCAAACAAATATCATTTATAATATTATTTATGCTTTTTTTAGGATTAATTGTTTATGAAATCTAACAATAAAATATAAGTTTTAATTTGGAAAAATGTTTAACTACTTTTTCTAAAAGGAAACCTTGCGTAATATTCGAAAGTCTCTTATTCACGAGTATGTTAAACTAATCGTTATCACAAAAACGAATATTTTTCCTGCTTAGGAATTTTTTTTTTACTTCACCTATTAGATTTACTTATAAGCAAAAAGGTCACAAGTATTTAATCCACTAAAAATGTACCAAACTTATATCGCATTTCTTTGCTTCGGACCCGAAAGTGAAATTCTTATACCTTCATAGATCAACGCGAGCCCCTAGTTCCCAAAACGAAAGAAAATAAATAAAGATCTATATACGTTGCAAGTTTTGCCAACGTTGATAGCAGCTTGCCACTGCCACCCAAATAGCAGAGCCCGAACGATCTAAAACTCTAGAGAGGTTAGATCATAACAGTCGTTCCAATAGGCCAAGCTATCTATAGCTTGTCTTGAGTGCTATTGCCTCGGAATCCTTGCGCCTTCCCCCAGGAAAACAGACGTATAACGTGCGCAACTATTGACATTAGTTTCGGCCCAAAAGTTGTAGAGCAGAGAGTGCCAGCAAGAAAGGATCGCTTCCAATGAGAAATGGCCTCAGAAACGAAGAATTTTCGGTAGTTTGGCTTTGCAAAACCCTTTTTTACCTTCTTTACTGCGCCATTTCTTTTTCTTTTGCACTTCTTCAAATGTGAGCTACTGTTTCCCGGCATTCCCTTATCTTCCTAGTCTCCCCTTGTACTGTAATTTAGTTTTTCTGCCGTGTCTAGTGAAGTTAACGGCAGAATTTCTTTTCCTGCCGTGAAAATACGAAAAAGTTCAATCATGTTGAATGGCAGGTTTTTCCCTTGAAAAATGTAAATGGAAAGGTTTCTGTTTCTATTTCTTTTCATGTTGCGGAAAGCTCTGACTACTTTAAAAATATACCTTCTACTCTCGGAGTTTTGAAAGAAACCTTTTATTCGGTTAAAATTGTAAATTATGAAATCTAAGACTTACGACTTTAGTCTGTTCGAGAATGATGTAACTTCATTACTTTTCATTGATTTAATATGTTCTCTTTTGGAGTCTTTAAAAGCTTTTTTCATGAGAAAAAAAGAAACTGTTTTTCCATGTTGAATTTAAGAAAATGTTCTTTTAGTTTTATGTAAGGAAAAAAAGTTTCCGCTAACACACAAAACTTCCAGAAATTTATAGTTGAAGATACAAATTTAGAAAATTTGAACTCAAACTAAGCTTAATAAATGCTTTAATTATGGCTTTGAATGTCGAAGCGAGTTAAGATCATGCTCGTTTGGACTCAATAAATTTCAACAGCTAATTGGTCCCAGTGCAAATTAGATTTTGCGTAATTAAGCAGGCAAAAAGTAATGATGCGATTTTTTTACGAACGTATTTACTTACATAAAGAATTGATTAAGTTGTTTGAAGAACGTATTTTTTTCATACTTCTTCAAAATATCTTAATTATGTAAAGAAAGTAATTTAAGTATCAATGTGCTAAATGAGTTGTTAAAAACTCAAAGTATGAAAAACATTTACTCATAATCATTTCACAGAGTTGCCATAATTTTTTTAATATATTTTACTTAAAAGAAATTGATGTTAGACTGGTTTATTAGCAAAGTAGCTAAAAAAAAACTTAATAAAAAAAGTATAGGTAGTGAATGTCAGTATTTTATAAATCATTTTTTCCCCTCGTGCGCTTTTCTTTTTTGTTATTTTTGTGTAGCTTTCCTTACTTTTAAAGTACACAACACCGAGAAAAAAAAACAATAATAACATTAATGATGGAGCTGAATGAAAACATAAAACTAGGCTAAATGTCTCGTGAAAAGCTGTCTAAAAACGTTAAGAAATATTTTTATTAATGATAACACATCTATATCAAAATAAATGAATTTAAACTAAAGGTAATTTTTTAAATGAGGCTTATGTGATAGAGAAATATCTGCATTTCATCCTATTGATCAGTCGTTATGCACCCTAATAAATTGTAGGGTTATTAACAATGTCAAAATTATTTCGTTTTGAGAAGAATTATTTCAGGTTAAAAATATATGGGTAACTATCCTTAAATATTTAGTAATAGAGATCCCAGAAAAAAATTCATGAAACAAAAAAGCAGCCCTAACATATATTCACATTTCGATGTGTTTCATAGGTACATTTTGAATATCCATAGTTTATAAGTCAGTCGGATACGTATCTTAGCTTGAAAAAGTACCTCTAAAGGCTGTAGTTAACTTGAATTTGGATTTTGGCTTAAGTTCGTTCTCAGTGTAATCCACCAAATCTTATTTTACTCTCCCCATTTACAAAACGAAAGGGAAGAAAAAAAAAAAAAAACTCGAGATATATTTTCAAGGATTAAGTTAGGAGTATTTTCCATTTCAAAAGCATTATAATTGCGCATACTAATATGAAATCCGGTTTTGAGCCGCTAAATCTTTTAGCATTTTAAACTCGAGGGACCGGGGTGTGTTAAATGAAGGGTCTGACGCTCTTTTCGGGAAGGAGAGCGGCGAGAAGTCTCCTTCTCCCTTGATAAGCCACGCTCAATCTACGTTGTCAGTGAGAAGCTTGTGAATTCTGCGCTCTCTTCAATCTGCGCCCAGAACTAAAGTGATTACTCTGGTTGGAGTATCTTCAATTGGCTCGAAATTGTTTCGCGAGATCCTTCCAGTCCACGTTGGAAAGAAACGGGGGGCATTTCCCAGCGGGTGTTCCTGGGAGAAATCCCTATCAAAGGAGGGAAGTTCTTCTCCTAGTTCTTAAACTCGTTTCAGCCGAAAGTGGAGTAAAACAAAATGAAATAAGGTGGAATACAAAATACAGATAAGGAGAAGATCCGGCGGGCAAAAAGAGCCAAAAGACAATTTCAGCTCCAGAAGCAAAATTGCTCTCCCAACGAGTTGAAATTCATGAATATTTACGCAGATTACGCTGGAATGAACATCAATTGTTTATTCCCGCGTTTTCCTGGGATGGTTTTCTCTACATAAAACGATGGTGTCTCTGGCCTGTTTAGGGTTGTTTTTTCTTTACTCTTTTAGACAAGTAAATTTGCTATCTACTTTCTCCCCCATCCCTTTAACCGGAGTATAAAGCTGGGGAGGAGCATGAAAACACTCTGTGCCTGTGGCTTTTAAACATGGAGCGATAAAAAAATAAACAGCAAGAAGGAGCTTCTACTACACCCACACAAAAAATGGAATTTCGTTTAAAGCGGTGATTATGGAACCTACGCAGCATTCGAGAAGTGACTTAAATTGGCCCATAAACTGTGGAGTTTGAAAAGAATGAAACTGAAATTTTCAATAACAAAATTGATTTTTTATTGCAACATAAACCTCCTACAATTTAATTTTATGACAAGCATTTTTAGTATAGCTAATGGGTTGAATTCTCGACACTTTCACTGCGAATTGTTTCTGATCTTCAAAAATCTTTATCACTAATAATAAAGCTGAAAGTCTCTCTGGATGTCTGGAGGATGTCTTGATGTCTGGATCTCTGTTATGCGCATAGCGCCTAGACCGTTCGGCCGATTTTCATGAAATTTGGCAAAAAGTTAATTTGTAGCATAGGAGTGTGCACCTCGAAGCGATTTTTCGAAAATTCGATTTTGTTCTTTTTCTATTCCAATTTTAAGAACATTTTCCCGAGCAAAATTATCATAATATGGACGAGTAAACTACCAAGTTATCATAACGTGGAACCGCAACATGGGCAAGTCAATTGGCGAGAAATTCACCATACAATATTTGTAAATATACAGGTGAACCAAAAGAGCTTTTAAGTTTCTACTACGGGCAAAGCCGTGCAGGTACCACTAGTATATATATTTATATATATATATATATAAATGCAAAGTGTACAAGCCAAAGGTATTTTTAAATTACGAATTTTTTTTAATTATAAATATATCATTATAATTTGATAAGAATGTTTGATGTCTCATAGATGATAGTTGTTTTTCCTAGCTTAATTTAAAGCGATGGAAAATACAACCTCACAATGATTCATTCACAATCATACATTCGAGATTAATCATGAACGCAGTTTCCCGCCTTAGCAGTTTTTTCTCATAGGGAAGTATTTGTGCTTCTGAATCTCTCAAAGCGCAGTTAAACAGTTAAAATAATGAATCATAGTAAAAACTTATTTTTATAAGAAAATAACAACAAAGTAAATTAGATTTTTTTAAAGTAATTACACACTTCCCAAAATTGCGCCGAAAGATCTTAATTTATCCCATTCATTTAACACTATTGCTTTCAGAATCTGATACATTTTCAGTAGAAGAAAAATTTTCTACGAATTAAAGATTTTATTCTGTTAAGATCTAAACCATTTTGTTTCAGAAATATGTCAGCTTCAAAACGACTAAATCAAACTCATAGATTTATTTGTTGATATTACGTTTTCGTGCAATGTTTTTAGTTTCAACTTTTGTTTGATTGCTCAACTTTTGCTTTATTTTTCAAACATAATAATTGTCCACTTCTGAAGTTGAATGCAATAATGTCAAATGTTTTAACAAGTACCCTCTTCATGCAATGTCGATAAAACTCATCAAACAAAATGCGATCATAGCTATAGCCGATGTAAATACTCTAATATTTAATACTCTTGTTTTACAAATGTTGTTAAATAAATTAAAACATTCAACTATCCGAAAAAATATAGATGAAAGTGCACAATTTTTTTTTCTTTTAATTTAAAACCTTCGCACGGCAGATTTGATTTGCAAGATGAACGATATCTTATATTCAAAACTCCAAAAGCATTCACTGAATTTTTTTAGTGGTAATTCCTAATTAATTTCTTATTTTTCAAATATAAATAAAGGAACTGGATTTCAATGTATTTACTGATTTGAAAGTTTTTCGCTGCTGTGTATTAAATAAAATGCATGGTAATCATATATCAAATAAAAAGAGGTTGCTGTTCTTATTTTTAAAGAAAAGTAGTAAAATGTGTTATCATATTTCATTTTCGGAGTTATTTATCAATTATGTTGCGCTTGAACTATTTCTCTATAGTGCCGTGGACAGGTAAAGAGCAGTATTTGCAATTTTTTTTATTTTATTTTATTTTTATTTATTTTTTCATTTTTGTGAGCTATTGTACGTTAACTTTGCTGTAGAAACTTGCTTATTTAGTTTCCGCTTTAAAAATGGCGCGAAAAAAGCGTCTATTTCCGACGTTTCTCAATCGTTAGCATTGAATACAAAACTCGTTTCTTCAACTATCTCAAAACTTTATTTCTGTAGATACTGCCGTTTCCCTTCCACGGCAGTACACTGAAGAAGTTTTAAGTTACATAACTGATTATTTAATATTTATTGTGTCTTATGTGATGTCTCTTAATTTTATCAAACATCTGACTTCAGGTTTCCATCTTTTTCTTTTTTTGAAACCGATGCCTATGCCTAGCCCTCTGATAATTCCAACTTTACGCGATTAGGATTGGCATTATTTATATATTGGAACCCACGTATAACAACGTTTCGTCAAAGTCTCATCTTTAAAGAAAAAAAAAATCAAATGTCATTTTTCCTCAACCAGTAAACGTATTTGGTTAAGTTTTTCGTGGCATGACAGTTTCAGAAGCATAATCTTGAACGCCAGCATTTTAATGTTCCAAAGTAAGGAAAACAAAATAGTTTATTGTTTATGTCAAGACATTAAAAAAACAAACAAACAAATATTCAAGACAAAGTGCATAGTTATGATATTCTCTCAGACAGATATGAGTCATGGCTTGGCTTAGATTCGAATCGAAAATCTCAGATCTCGATGCAAAAGTAAAAGAAACTACAGCAGTTCACTCTTTTCTCGACACTCACGGCCGACAAAGCAATTCAGAAATTTACGATCTTGTGATTTTTTGATAGTAAAAAGGACTGAATACTCGAGGGAATAGATATGGTCATATCTTTTCTTTTGCCATCTGAAAGCAGAGCAACAGCACATAACTTTCAAGAAACTGCCACTGGTTTAATATGCTTGCATGTATTTGCTTGAATTCGAGTTTAAATAAATATATATGACAATAGCATTATGTTTCTAAAAATTTATTGTGCCGCAAATGTTGTGTGCTTCAGGAAAAATTACATGGGAAATATTTTCCATTTGATCAATATTGTTAAGAATGTATGATTTTCCTATTTTTCAAGTATAAAATTATTTCTTTTTCTTTTGAATAGTTTTGAATAGAA